>NW_027437631.1:0-311000 GCF_965140245.1 Athene noctua | reverse complement strand
AACGCCAGCGGCCCGGAACAGCTCACCACCCGGGACCAGCACTTCGCCATGGCACGGCCAGCGGCCCGGAACATCTCATACCCTGGGCCATCACGTCGCCACGGCACGGCCAGCGGCCCGGAACATCTCACCACCCGGGACCGGCACATCGCCACGGCACGGCCAGCGGCCCGGAACATCTCACCGCCCGGGACCGGCACGTCGCCAGGGCACGGCCAGCGGCCCGGAACATCTCACTATCCGGGACTGGCACGTCGCCACGGCAACGCCAGCGGACCGGAACATCTCACTACCCGGAACCGGCACGTCGCCTCGGCAGGGCCAGCGGCCCGGAACATCTCACCACCCGCGGCAGGCACGTCGCCACGGCACGGCCGGCGAACCAGAACATCTCACCACCGGGGGCCGGCACGTCACCACGGCAAGGCCAGCGGCCCTGAACATCTCACCACCCGGGGCCGGCACGTCGCCAGGGCACGGCCAGCGGACCGGAATATATCACCACCACCCGGGACCGGCACGTCGCCACGGCACGGCCAGCGGACCGGAACATCTCACTACCCGGGACCGGCACGTCGCCACGGCACGGCCAGCGGCCCGGAACATCTCACCACCGGGGCCGGCACGTCGCCACGGCAACGCCAGCGGCCCGGAACATCTCACCATCCGGGACCGGCACGTCACCACGGCACGGCAACCGGACCGGAACATCTCACCACCCGGGGCCGGCACGTCGCCACGGCACGGCCAGCGGACCGGAACATCCCACCTCCCGGGGCCGGCACGTAGCCACGGCACGGCCAGCAGCCTGGACCATGTCACCACCCGGGGCCGGCACGTCGCCACGGCACGGCCAGCGGACCGGACCATCTCACCAGCCGGGGCCGGCACGTCGCCACGGCACGGCCAGCGGACCGGAACATGTCACCGCACGGGGCCGGCACGTCGCCACGGCACGGCCAGCGGACCGTAACATCTCACCACCCTGGGCCGGCACGTCGCCACGGCACGGCCAGTGGCCCAGAACATCTCACCACCCGGGGCCGGCAGGTTGCTACGGCAAGGCCAGCGGCCCTTAACATCTCACCAGCCGGGACCGGCATGTCGCCAGGGCACGACCAGTGGACTGGAATATCTCACAACCACCCGGGACCGGCACGTCACCACGGCACGGCCAGCGGACCGGAACACCTCAGAACCCGGGGCCGGCAGGTCGCCACGGCACGGCCAGCGGACAGGAGCATCTCACCACCCGGGGCCGGCACATCGCCACGGTACGGCCAGCGGCCCGGAACATCTCACCACCCAGGACCGGCATGTTGCCACGACATGGCCAGCGGCCCGGAATATCTCAACACGCTGGGCCAGCACGTCGCCACGGCACGGTCAGCAGATCGGAATATCTCGCCACCCGGGGCCGGCACGTCGCCACGGCACGGCCAGCGGACCGGATCATGTCACCACACGGGGCCGGCACGTCGCCACGGCACGGCCAGCGGAACGGAACATCTCACCACCCTGGGCCGGCACGTCGCCACGGCACGGCCAGCGGCCCTGAACATCTCACCACCCGGGGACAGCAGGTCGCCACGGCACGGCCAGCGGCCCGGAACATTTCACTACCCGGAACCGGCACGTCGCCTCGGCACGGCCAGCGGCTCGGAACATCTCACCTCCCGGGGCCGGCACGTCGCCACGTCACGGCCGGCGAACCGGAACATCTCACCAGCCGGGGCCGGCAGGTTGCCACGGCAAGGCCAGTGGCCCTTAACATCTCACCACCCGGGACCGGCACGTCGCCAGGGCACGACCAGCGGACTGGAATATCTCACCACCAACCGGGACCGGCACGTCACCACGGCACGGCCAGCGGACCGGAACATTTCAGCACACGGGGCCGGCAGTTCGCAACGGCACTGCCAGCGGACAGGAGCATCTCACCACCCAGGGCCGGCACATCGCCACGGCACAGCCAGCGGCCCGGAACATCTCACCACCTGGGACCGGCACGTCGCCACGGCACGGCCAGCGAACCGGAACATCTCACCACCCAGGACAGGCATGTTGCCACGACATGGCCAGCGGCCCGGAACATCTCAACACCCTGGGCCAGCACGTCGCCACGGCACGGCCAGCGGATCGGAATATCACGCCACCCGGGGCCGGCACGTCGCCACGGCACGGCCAGAGGCCCGGAACATCTCACCATCCCGGGCTGGAGCGTCGCCACGGAACGGCCAGCGGCCCGGAATATCTCACCACCCGGGACCAGCACGTCGCCACGGCACGGCCAGCGGCCCAGAACATCACACCACCTGGGGCCGGCACGTCGCCATGGCACGGCAAGCGGAGCGGAACATCTCACCACCCGGGGCCGGCACGTCGCCACGGCACAGCCAGCGGCCCAGAACATCTCACCACCCTGGGCCGGCACGTCGCCACGGCACGGCCAGCGGACAAGAACATCTGACCCCCCTGGGCCGGCACGTCGCCACGGCACGGCCAGCGGACCGGAACATCTCAGTACCCAGGGCCGGCACGTCGCCACGGCAACGCCAGCGGCCCGGAACATCTCACCACCCGGGGCCAGCACGTCGCCACGGCACGGCCAGCGGACCGGAACATCTCACCACCCGGGGCCGGCACGTCGCCACAGCACGGCCAGCGGACCGGAACATCTCAAAACCCTGGGCCAGCACGTCGCCACGGCACGGCACGCGGACCGGAACATCCCACATAACGGGGCCAGCACGTCGCCACAGCACGGCCTGCGGCCCGGACCATGTCACCACCCGGGGCCGGCACGTCGCCACGGCACGGCCAGCGGACCGGACCATCTCAGCAGCCGGGGCCGGCACGTCGCCAAGGCAGGGCCAGCGGACCGGAACATGTCACCACCCGGAGCCGGCACTTCGCCACGGCACGGCCAGTGGAGAGTAACATCTCACCACCCTGGGCCGGCACGTCGCCACGGCACGGCCAGCGGCCCGGAACATCTCAGCACCCGGGACAGGCACGTCGCCTAGGCACGGCAAGCGAACCGGAACATCTCACCACCCGGAGCCGGCACGTCGCCACGGCAACGCCAGCGGCCCGGAACATCTCACCACCCAGGACCGGCACGTCACCACGGCACGGTCAGCGGACCGGAATATCTCAGCCCCCTGGGGCGACACGTCTCCACGGCACGGCCAGCGGCCCGGAATATCTCAACACCCTGGGCCAGCACGTCGCTACGGCACGGCCAGCGGACCGGAACATCCCACCTCCCAGGGCCACCACGTCACCACGGCATGGCCACCGGACCTGAACATCTCACCACCCGGGACCGGCACGTCGCCACGGCACGGCCAGCGGCCCGGATCATCTCACCGCCCGGGACCGGCACGTTGCCACGGCACGGCCAGCGGCCCGGAACATCTCACTATCCGGGACCGGCACGTCGCAACGGCACGGCCAGCGGCCCGGAACATCTCACCTCCCTGGCCCGTCACGTCGCCACAGCACGGGCAGCGGCCCGGAACATCTCACCACCCGGGACCGGCACGTCGCCACGGCACGGCCAGCGGCCCGGAACATCTCACCACCCGGGACCGGCACGTAGCCACGGCAACGCCAGCGGCCCGGAACATCTCACCACCAGGGACCGGCACGTCGCCACGGCACGGCCAGCGGCCCGGAACATCTCATACCCTGGGCCATCACGTCGCCACGGCACGGCCAGCAGCCCGGAACATCTCACCACCCGGGACCGGCACATCGCCACGGCACGGCCAGCGGCCCGGAACATCTCACCACCCGGGACCGGCACGTTGCCACGGCACGGCCAGCGGCCCGGATCATCTCACTATCCGGGACCGGCACATCGCCACGGCACGGCCAGCGGACCGGAACATCTCACTACCCGGGACCGGCACGTCGCCACGGCACGGCCAGCGAACCGGAACATCTCAACACCCAGGACAGGCATGTTGCCACGACATGGCCAGCGGCCCGGAACATCTCAACACCCTGGGCCAGCACGTCGCCACGGCACGGCCAGCGGATCGGAATATCACGCCACCCGGGGCCGGCACGTCGCCACGGCACGGCCAGAGGCCCGGAACATCTCACCATCCCGGGCTGGAGCGTCGCCACGGAACGGCCAGCGGCCCGGAATATCTCACCACCCGGGACCAGCACGTCGCCACGGCACGGCCAGCGGCCCAGAACATCACACCACCTGGGGCCGGCACGTCGCCATGGCAACGCCAGCGGCCCGGAACATCTCACCACCCGGGGCCAGCACGTCGCCACGGCACGGCCAGTGGACCGCAACATCTCACCGCCGGGGCCGGCAAGTCGCCACGGCAACGCCAGCGGCCCGGAACATCTCACCACCCGGGGCCAGCACGTCGCCACGGCACGGCCAGTGGACCGCAACATCTCACCGCCGGGGCCGGCAAGTCGCCACGGCAACGCCAGCGGCCCGGAACATCTCACCACCCGGGGCCACCATGTCGCCACGGCACGGCCAGCGGACCGCAACATCTCACTACCCGGGACCGGCACGTCGCCACGGCACGGCCAGTGGCCCGGAACATCTCACCACCGGGGCCGGCACGTCGCCACGGCACGGTCAGCGGACCGGAACATCTCACCACCCGGGGCCGGCACGTCGCCACGGCACGGCCAGCGAACCGGAACATCTCAC
Source organism: Athene noctua (assembly GCF_965140245.1). Taxonomy (NCBI): domain Eukaryota; kingdom Metazoa; phylum Chordata; class Aves; order Strigiformes; family Strigidae; genus Athene; species Athene noctua. The sequence continues at coordinate 306,307 of NW_027437631.1, read as the reverse complement.
CCCCCTGGCCCGTCACGTCGCCACAGCACGGCCAGCGGACCGGAACATCTCAAAACCCTGGGCCAGCACGTCGCCACGGCACGGCACGCGGACCGGAACATCCCACATAACGGGGCCAGCACGTCGCCACGGCACGGCCAGCGGCCCGGACCATGTCACCACCCGGGGCCGGCACGTCGCCAAGGCAGGGCCAGCGGACCGGAACATGTCACCACCCGGAGCCGGCACGTCGCCACGGCACGGCCAGTGGAGAGTAACATCTCACCACCCTGGGCCGGCACGTCGCCACGGCACGGCCAGCGGCCCGGAACATCTCAGCACCCGGGACAGGCACGTCGCCACGGCACGGCCAGCGGACCGGAACATCTCACCACCCGGGGCCGGCACGTCGCCTAGGCACGGCAAGCGAACCGGAACATCTCACCACCCAGGACCGGCACGTCACCACGGCACGGTCAGCGGACCGGAATATCTCAGCCCCCTGGGGCGACACGTCTCCACGGCACGGCCAGCGGCCCGGAATATCTCAACACCCTGGGCCAGCACGTCGCTACGGCACGGCCAGCGGACCGGAACATCCCACCTCCCAGGGCCACCACGTCAGCACGGCATGGCCACCGGACCGGAACATCTCACCACCCGGGACCGGCACGTCGCCACGGCACGGCCAGCGGCCCGGATCATCTCACCGCCCGGGACCGGCACGTTGCCACGGCACGGCCAGCGGCCCGGAACATCTCACTATCCGGGACCGGCACGTCGCAACGGCACGGCCAGCGGCCCGGAACATCTCACCCCCCTGGCCCGTCACGTCGCCACAGCACGGGCAGCGGCCCGGAACATCTCACCACCCGGGACCGGCACGTCGCCACGGCACGGCCAGCGGCCCGGAACATCTCACCTCCCGGGACCGGCACGTAGCCACGGCAACGCCAGCGGCCCGGAACATCTCACCACCAGGGACCGGCACGTCGCCACGGCACGGCCAGCGGCCCGGAACATCTCACCGCCCGGGACCGGCACGTCGCCACGGCACGGCCAGCGGCCCGGAACATCTCACCACCCGGGACCGGCACATCGCCACGGCACGGCCAGCGGCCCGGAACATCTCACCGCCCGGGACCGGCACGTCGCCACGGCACGGCCAGCGGCCCGGATCATCTCACAATCCGGGACCGGCACGTCGCCACGGCATGGCCAGCGGACCGGGATATCTCACCACCACCCGGGACTGGCACGTTGCCACGGCACGGCCAGCGGACCGGAACATCTCACTACCCGGGACCGGCACGTCGCCACGGCACGGCCAGCGGCCCAGAACATCTCACTACCGGGGCCGGTACATCTGCACGGACAGCGGACCGGAACATCTCACCAACCGGGGCCGGCACGTCTCCACGGCAACGCCAGCGGCCCGGAACATCTCACCACCGGGGCCGGTACATCTGCACGGACAGCGGACCGGAACATCTCACCACCCGGGACCGGCACGTCGCCACGTCATGGCCACCGGACCGGAACATCTCAGCACCCGGGGCCGGCACGTCGCCACGGCACGGCCAGCGGCCAGGAACATCTCACCCCCCTGGCCCGTCACGTCGCCACAGCACGGCCAGCGGCCCGGAACATCTCAACACCCTGGGCCAGCACGTCGCCACGGCACGGCCAGCGGACCGGAACATCCCACCTCCCGGGGCCAGCAAGTCGCCACGGCACGGCCAGCGGCCCGGACCATGTCACCACCCGGGGATGGCACGTCGCCACGGCACGGCCAGCGGCCCGGAACATCTCACTATCCGGGACCGGCACGTCGCCACGGCACGGCCAGCGGCCCGGAACATCTCACCACCGGGGCCGGTACATCTGCACGGACAGCGGACCGTAACATGTCACCACCCGGGGCCGGCACGTCGCCACAGCACGGCCAGCGGCCCAGAACATCTCACTACCCGGAACTGGCACGTCGCCTCGGCACGGCCAGCGGACCGGAACATTTCATCACCCGGGGCCGGCACGTCGCCACGGCAACGCCAGCGGCCCGGAACATCTCTCCACCCGGGACCGGCACGTCGCCACGGCACGGCCAGCGGCCCGGAACATCTCACTATCCGGGACAGGCACGTCGCCACGGCACGGCCAGCGGACCGGAACATCTCACCACCCGGGGCCGGCACGTCGCCACGGCACGGCCAGCGGCCCTGAACATCTCCCCCCCTGGCCCGTCACGTCGCCACAGCACGGCCAGTGGCCCAGAACATCTCAACACCCTGGGCCAGCACGTCGCCACGGCACGGCCAGCGGACCGGAACATCCCACCTCCCGGGGCCAGCACGTCGCCACGGCATGGATACCGGAACAGTACATCTCAGCACCCGGGGCCGGCACGTCGCCACGGCACGGCCAGCGGCCCGGAACATCTCACACCCCTGGCCCGTCACGTCGCCAAAGCACGGCCAGCAGCCCATAACATCTCACCACCCGGGACCGGCACGTCGACACGGCACGGCCAGCGGCCCGGAACATCTCACCTCCCGGGGCCGGCACATAGCCACGGCAACGCCAGCGGCCCGGAACATCTCACCACCCGGGACAGGCACGTTGCCAAGGCACGGCCAGCGGCCCGGAACATCTCATACCCTGGGCCATCACATCGCCACGGCACGGCCAGCGGCCCGGAACATCTCACCACCCGCGGCAGGTACGTCGCCACGGCACGGCCAGCGGCCCGGAACATCTCACCACCCGGGACCAGCACATCACCACGGCACGGCCAGTGGCCCAGAACATCTCAACACCCTGGGCCAGCACGTCGCCACGGCACGGCCAGCAGACCGGAACATCTCACCCCCCTGGGCCGGCACGTCGCCACGGCACGGCCAGCGGCCCAGAACATCTCACCACCCGGGGACGGCAGGTCGCCACGGCACGGCCAGCGGCCCGGAACATTTCACTACCCGGAACCGGCACGTCGCCTCGGCACGGCCAGCGGCCCGGAACGTCTCACCTCCCGGGGCCGGCACGTCGCCACGTCACGGCCGGCAAACCGGAATATCTCACCACCCAGGACCGGCACGTCGCCACGGCACGGCCAGCGGATCGGAACATCTCACCACCCAGGACCGGCACGTCGATATCTCACCACCACCCGGGACCGGCACGTCACCACGGCACGGCCAGCGGCCCGGTACATCTCACCCCCCTGGCCCGTCACGTCGCCACTAGCACGGCCAGCGGCCCGGAACATCTCAACACCCTGGGCAAGCACGTCGCCACGGCACGGCAGGCGAAACGGAACATCCCACCTCCCGGGGCCAGCACGTCGCCACGGCACGGCCAGGAGCCCGGACCATGTCACCACCCGGGGCCGGCACGTCGCCACGGCACGGCCAGCGGACCGGACCATCTCACCAGCCGCGGCCAGCACATCGCCACGGCACGGCCAGCGGACCGGAACATCTCACCACCCGGGGCCGGCACGTCGCCACGGCACGGCCAGCGGACCGTAACATCTCACCACCCTGGGCCGGCACGTCGACACGGCACAGCCAGCGGCCCAGAACATCTCACCACCCGGGGACGGCACGTCGCCACGGCACGGCCAGCGACCCGGAACATCTCACTACCCGGAACCGGCACGTCGCCTCGCCACGGCCAGCGGACCGGAATATCTCACCACCCGGGGCCGGCACGACGCCACGGCAACTCCAGCGGCCCGGAACATCTCACCACCCGGGACCGTCACGTCGCCACGGCATGGCCACCGGACCGGAACATCTCAGCAGCCGGGGCCGGCACGTCGCCACGGCACGGCCAGCGGCCCGGAACATCTCAACACCCTGGGCAAGCACGTCGCCACGGCACGGCCAGCGGACCGGAACATCCCACATCCCGGGGCCAGCACGTCGCAATGGCACGGCCAGCGGCCCGGAACATGTCACCACCCAGGGCCGGCACGTCGCCACGGCACGGCCAGCGGACCGGACCATCTCACCAGCCGGGGCCGGAACGTCGCTACGGCACAGCCAGCGGACCGGAACATGTCACCACCCGGGGCCGGCACGTCGCCACGGCACGGCCAGCGGACCGTAACATCTCACTACCCGGAACCGGAACGTCGCCTCGGCACGGCCAGCGGACCGGAACATCTCACCACCCGGGGCCGGCACGTCGCCACGGCAACACCAACGGCCCGGAACATCTCACTATCCGGGACCGGCAAGTCGCCACGGCACGGCCAGCGGACCGGAACATCTCAATACCCAGAACCGGCACGTCGCTTCGGCACGGCCAGCGGACCGGAACATCTCACCACCCGGGGCCGGCACGTCGCCACGGCACGGCCAGCGGACCGGAACATCCACCACCCGGGGCCGGCACGTCGCCACAGCACGGCCAGCGGACCGGAACATCTCGCCACCCGAGGCCAGCACGTCGCCACGACATGGCCAGCGGCCCAGAACATCTCTCCACCCGGGACCAGCACATCACCACGGCACGGCCAGTGGCCCAGAACATCTCACCACCCGGGACCGGCACGTCGCCACGGCACGGCCAGCGGACCGGAACATCTCAGCACCTGGGGCCGGCAGGTCGCCACGGCACGGCCAGCGGACCGGAGATTCTCACCACCCTGGGCCGGCACGTCGCCACGGCAAGGCCAGCGGCCCGGAACATCTCACCACCCGGGACCGGCACGTCGCCACGGCACGGCCAGCGGACCAGAACATCTCACCACCCGGGACCGGCACGTCGCCACGGCACGGCCAGCGGACCGGAACATCTCACTACCACCCGGGACCGGCACGTCGCCACGGCCCGGCCAGCGGCCCGGAACATCTCACCACCCGGAACCGGCACTTCGCCATGGCACGGCCGGCGAACCGGAACATCTCACCACCTGGGGCCGGCACGTCGCCGCGGCAACGCCAGCGGCCCTGAACATCTCAACACCCGGGACGGGCACGTTGACACGGCACGGCCAGCGGACCGGAATATCTCAGCACCTGGGGCTGGCAGGTCGCCACGGCACGGCCAGCGGACCGGAGCATCTCACCACCCTGGGTCTGCATGTCGCCACGGCACAGCCAGCGGCCTGGAATATCTCAGCCCCCTGGGAGACACGTTGCCAAGGCACGGCTAGCGGCCCGGAATATCTCACCACCCGGGACAGGCTCGTCGCCACGGCAACGCCAGCGGCCCGGAACATCTCACCACCCGGGACGGGCACGTTGACACGGCACGGCCAGCGGACCGGAATATCTCAGCCCCCTGGGGCGACACGTCGCCACGGCACGGCCAGCGGCCCAGAATATCTCACCACCCGGGGCCGGCACGTCGCCACGGCACGGCCAGCGGTCCGGAATATCTCAGCCCCCTGGGGCGAAACGTCGCCACGGCACGGCCAGCGGCCCAGAATATCTCACCACCCGGGACCGGCACGTCGCCACGGCACGGCTAGCGGCCCGGAACATCTCAACACCCGGGACCGGCACGTTGCCACGGCACGGCCAGCGGCCCGGAACATCTCACCACCCGGGACCGGCACGTCGCCACGGCACGGCCAGCGGCCCGGAACATCTCACCACCCGGGACCGGCACGTCGCCACGGGACGACCAGCGGCACGGAACATCTCACCCCCCTGGGCCATCACGTCGCCACGGCACGGCCAGCGGCCCGGAACATCTCACCACCCGGGACCGGCACGTCGCCACGGCACGACCAGCGGCCCGGAACATCTCACTCCCCTGGGACATCACGTCGCCACGGCACGGCCAGCGGACCGGAACATCTCACCACCCGGGGCCGGCACGTCGCCACAGCACGGCCAGCGGACCGGAACATCTCACCACCACCCGGGGCCGCCACGTCGCCACGGCACAGCCAGCGGCCCGGAACATCTCACCACCCGGGACCGGCACGTCGCCACGGCACGGCCAGCGGACCGGAACATCTCACCACCCGGGACCGGCACGTCGCCACGGCACGGCCAGCGGCCCGGAACATCTCACCACCCGGAACCGGCACTTCGCCACGGCACGGCCAGTGGACCGTAACATCTCAGCACCCTGGGCCGGCACGTCGACAAGACACGGCCGGCGAACCGGAACATCTCACCACCCGGGGCCGGCACGTCGCCGCGGCAAGGCCAGCGGCCCTGAACATCTCACCACCCGGGACCGGCACGTCGCCACGGCACGGCCAGCGGACCGGAATATCTCACCACCACCCGGGACCGGCACGTCGCCACGGCACGGCCAGCGGACCGGAACATCTCAGCACCTGGGGCCGGCAGGTCGCCACGGCACGGCCAGCGGACCGGAGCATCTCACCACCCTGGGCCGGCACGTAGCCACGGCACAGCCAGCGGCCCGGAATATCTCAGCCGCCTGGGCGACACGTTGCCACGGCACGGCCAGCGGCCCGGAATATCTCACCACCCGGGACCGGCACGTTGCCACGGCACGGCCAGCGGCCCGGAACATCTCACCCCCCTGGGCCATCACGTCGCCACGGCACGGCCAGCGGCCTGGAACATCTCACCACCCGGGACCGGCACGTCGCCACGGCACGGCCAGCGGCGCGGAACATCTCACCACCCGCGACCGGCACGTCGCCACGGCACGGCCAGCGGCCCGGAACATCTCACCACCCGGAACCGGCACGTCGCCACGGCACGGCCAGCGGACCGGAACATCTCAGCACCCGGGGCCGGCACGTCGCCACGGCACGACCAGCGGACCGGAACATCTCACCACCACCCGGGGCCGCCACGTCGCCACGGCACGGCCAGCGGACCGGAACATCTCACCACCCGGGGCCGGCATGTCGCCACGGCACGGCTAGCGGACCGGAACATCTCACCACCACCTGGGGCCACCACGTCGCCACGGCACAGCCAGCGGCCCGGAACATCTCACCACCCAGGACCGGCACGTCGCCACGGCACGGCCAGCGGACCGGAACGTCTCACCACCACCCGGGGCCGCCACGTCGCCACAGCACGGCCAGCGGACCGGAACATCTCACCACCCGGGACCGGCACGTCGCCACGGCACGGCCAGCGGCCCGGAACATCTCACCACCCGGAACCGGCACGTCGCCACGGCACGGCCAGTGGACCGTAACATCTCACCACCCTGGGCCGGCACGTCGCCAAGACACGGCCGGTGAACCGGAACATCTCACCACCCGGGGCCGGCACGTCGCCGCGGCAAGGCCAGCGGCCCTGAACATCTCACCACCCGGGACCGGCACGTCGCCACGGCACGGCAAGTGGACCGGAATATCCCACCACCACCCGGGACCGGCACGTCGCCACGGCACGGCCAGCGGACCGGAACATCTCAGCACCTGGGGCCGGCAGGTCGCCACGGCACGGCCAGCGGACCGGAGCATCTCACCACCCTGGGCCGGCACGTCGCCACGGCACAGTCAGCGGCCCGGAATATCTCAGCCCCCTGGGCGACAGGTTGCCACGGCACGGCCAGCGGCCCGGAATATCTCACCACCCGGGACCGGCCCGTCGGCACGGCACGGCCAGCGAACCGAAACATCTCACCACCCGGGGTTGGCACGTCGCCACAGCAACGCCAGCGGCCCGGAACATCTCACCACCCGGGACCGGCACGTTGCCACGGCACGGCCAGCGGACCGGAACATCTCAGCACCCGGGGCCGGCACGTCGCCACGGCACGGCCAGCGGTCCGGAATATCTCAGCCCCCTGGGGCGACACGTCGCCACGGCACGGACAGCAGCCCGGAATATCTCACCACCTGGGACCGGCCCGTCGCCACGGCACGGCTAGCGGCCCGGAACATCTCACCACCCGGGACCGGCACGTCGCCACGGCACGGCCGGCGAACCGGAACATCTCACAACCCGGGACCGGCACGTCGCCATGGCAAGGCCAGCGGCCCTGAACATCTCACCACCCGGGACCGGCACGTCGCCACGGCACGGCCGGCGAACCGGAACATCTCACAACCCGGGACCGGCACGTCGCCATGGCAAGGCCAGCGGCCCTGAACATCTCACCACCCGGGACCGGCACGTCGCCACGGCACGGCCGGCGAACCGGAACATCTCACAACCCGGGACCGGCACGTCGCCATGGCAAGGCCAGCGGCCCTGAACATCTCACCACCCGGGACCGGCACGTCGCCATGGCAAGGCCAGCGGCCCTGAACATCTCACCACCCGGGACCGGCACGTCGCCACGGCACGCCAGCGGCCCGGAACATCTCACCACCCGGGACCGGCACTTTGCCACGGCACGGCCAGCGGACCGGAACATCTCACCACCCGGGACCAGCACGTCGCCAAGGCACGGCCAGCGGACCGGAACATCTCAGCACCCGGGGTCGGCACGTAGCCACGGCACGACCATCGGCCCGGAACATCTCACCCCCCTGGGCCATCACGTCGCCACGGCACGGCCAGCGGACCGGAATATCTCACCACCCGGGGCCGGCACGTTGCCACGGCACGGCCAGCGTACCGGAACATCTCACCACTACCCGGGGCCGCCACGTCGCCACGGCACAGCCAGCGGACCGGAACATCTCACCACCTTGGACCGGCACGTCGCCACGGCACGACCAGCGGCCCGGAACATCTCACCCCCCTGGGCCATCACGTTGCCACGGCACGGCCAGCGGCCCGGAACATCTCACCACCCGGGACCGGCACGTCGCCAAGGCACGGCCAGCGGCCCGGAACATCTCACCGCCCGGGACCGGCACGTCGCCACGGCACGGCCAGCGGCCCTGAATATCTCACTACCCGGAACCGGCACGTCGCCTCGGCACGGCCAGCGGCCCTGAATATCTCACCGCCCGGGACCGGCACGTCGCCACGGCACGGCCAGCGAACCGGAACATCTCACCACCCGGGGACGGCACGTCGCCACGGTAACGCCAGCGGCCCGGAATATCTCAGTCCCCTGGGCGACACGTTGCCACGGCACAGTCAGCGATCCGGAACAACTCATCACCCGGGGCCGGCACGTCGCCACGGCAACACCAGCGGCCCGGAACACCTCACCACCCGGGACCGGCACGTCGCCAAGGCACGGCCAGCGGACCGGAACATCTCAGCACCCGGATTCGGCACGTCGCCACGGCAAGGCCAGCGGACCGGAACATCTCACCACTACCCGGGGCCGCCACGTGGCCACGGCACAGCCAGCGGACCGGAACATCTCACCACTCGGGACCGGCACGTCGCCACGGCACGACCAGCGGACCGGAACAACTCAGCAGCCGGGGCCGGCACGTCGCAACGGCACGGCCAACGGACCGGAACATCTCAGCAGCCGGGGCCGGCACGTCGCAACGGCACGGCCAGCGGCCCGGAACATCTCACCACCCGGGGCCGGCACGTCGCCACGGCACGACCAGCGGACCGGAACAACTCAGCACCCGGGACCGGCATGTCGCCACGGCACGGCCAGCGGACCGGAACATCTCACCACCCGGGACCGGCACGTCGCCACGGCACGGCCAGCGGACCGGAACATCTCAGCACCTTGGGCCGGCAGGTCGCCACGGCACGGCCAGCGGACCGGAACATCTCACTACCACCCGGGACCGGCACGTCGCCACGGCCCGGCCAGCGGCCCGGAACATCTCACCACCCGGAACCGGCACTTCGCCATGGCACGGCCGGCGAACCGGAACATCTCACCACCCGGGGCCGGCACGTCGCCGCGGCAACGCCAGCGGCCCTGAACATCTCACCACCCGGGACGGGCACGTTGACACGGCACGGCCAGCGGACCGGAATATCTCAGCACCTGGGGCTGGCAGGTCGCCACGGCACGGCCAGCGGACCGGAGCATCTCACCACCCTGGGTCTGCATGTCGCCACGGCACAGCCAGCGGCCTGGAATATCTCAGCCCCCTGGGTCTGCACGTCGCCACGGCACGGCCAGCGGTCCGGAATATCTCAGCCCCCTGGGGCGACACTTCGCCACGGCACGGCCAGCGGCCCAGAATATCTCACCACCCGGGACCGGCACGTCGCCACGGCACGGCTAGCGGCCCGGAACATCTCAACACCCGGGATCGGCACGTTGCCACGGCACGGCCAGCGGCCCGGAACATCTCACCACCCGGGACCGGCACGTCGCCACGGCACGGCCAGCGGCCCGGAACATCTCACTACCCGGGACAGGCACGTCGCCACGGCACGGCCAGCGGACCGGAACATCTCACCACCTGGGGCCGGAACGTCGCCACGGAACGGCCAACAGACCGGAACACCTCACCACCACTCGGGGCCGCCACTTCTCCACAGCACAGCCAGTGGCCCGGAAAATCTCACCACCCAGGACCGGCACGTTGCCACGGCACGGCCAGCGGACCGGAGCATCTCACCACCCGGGACCGGCACGTCGCCACGGGACGACCAGCGGCACGGAACATCTCACCCCCCTGGGCCATCACGTCGCCACGGCACGGCCAGCGGCCCGGAACATCTCACCACCCGGGACCGGCACGTCGCCATGGCACAACCAGCGGCCCGCAACATCTCACCCCCCTGGGACATCACGTCGCCACGGCACGGCCAGCGGACCGGAACATCTCACCACCACCCGGGGCCGCCACGTCGCCACGGAACAGCCAGCGGCCCGGAACATCTCACCACCCGGGACCGGCACGTCGCCACGGCACGGCCAGTGGACCGGAACATCTCACCACCCGGGACCGGCACGTCGCCACGGCACGGCCAGCGGCGCGGAACATCTCACCACCCGGGACCGGCACGTCGCCACGGCACGGCCAGCGGCCCGGAACATCTCACCACACGGAACCGGCACGTCGCCACAGCACGGCCAGTGGACCGTAACATCTCAGCACCCTGGGCCGGCACGTCGCCAAGACACGGCCGGCGAACCGGAACATCTCACCACCCGGGGCCGGCACGTCGCCGCGGCAAGGCCAGCGGCCCTGAACATCTCACCACCCGGGACCGGCACGTCGCCACGGCACGGCCAGCGGACCGGAATATCTCACCACCACCCGGGACCGGCACGTCGACACGGCACGGCCAGCGGACCGGAACATCTCAGCACCTGGGGCCGGCAGGTCGCCGCGGCACGGCCAGCGGACCGGAGCATCTCACCACCCTGGGCCGGCACGTAGCCACGGCACAGCCACCGGCCCGGAATATCTCAGCCCCCTGGGCGACACGTTGCCACGGCACGGCCAGCGGCCCGGAATATCTCACCACCCGGGACCGGCACGTTGCCAGGGCACGGCCAGCGGCCCGGAACATCTCACCCCCCTGGGCCATCACGTCGCCACGGCACGGCCAGCGGCCCGGAACATCTCACCACCCGGGACCGGCACGTCGCCACGGCACGGCCAGCGGCCCGGAACATCTCACCACCCGGGACCGGCACTTTGCCACGGCACGGCCAGCGGACCGGAACATCTCACCACCCAGGGCCGGCACATCGCCACGGCACGGCCAGCGGACCGGAACATCTCACCACCCGGGGCCGTCACGTCGCCACGGCACGGCCAGCGGACCGGAACATCTCACCAGCACCCGGGGCCGCCACGTCGCCACGGCACGTTCAGCGGCCCGGAACATCTAACCTCTGGGGCCGGCACGTCGCCACGGCATGGCCAGCGGACCGGAACATCTCAGCACCCGGGTTCGGCACGTCGCCACGGCAAGGCCAGCGGACCGGAACATCTCACCACTACCCGGGGCCGCCACGTGGCCACGGCACAGCCAGCGGACCGGAACATCTCACCACTCGGGACCGGCACGTCGCCACGGCACGACCAGCGGACCGGAACAACTCAGCAGCCGGGGCCGGCACGTCGCAACGGCACGGCCAACGGACCGGAACATCTCAGCAGCCGGGGCCGGCACGTCGCAACGGCACGGCCAGCGGCCCAGAACATCTCACCACCCGGGGCCGGCACGTCGCCACGGCACGACCAGCGGACCGGAACAACTCAGCACCCGGGACCGGCATGTCGCCACGGCACGGCCAGCGGACCGGAACATCTCACCACCCGGGACCGGCACGTCGCCACGGCACGGCCAGCGGACCGGAACATCTCAGCACCTGGGGCCGGCAGGTCGCCACGGCACGGCCAGCGGACCGGAGATTCTCACCACCCTGGGCCGGCACGTCGCCACGGCAAGGCCAGCGGCCCGGAACATCTCACCACCCGGGACCGGCACGTCGCCACGGCACGGCCAGCGGACCAGAACATCTCACCACCCGGGACCGGCACGTCGCCACGGCACGGCCAGCGGACCGGAACATCTCACTACCACCCGGGACCGGCACGTCGCCACGGCCCGGCCAGCGGCCCGGAACATCTCACCACCCGGAACCGGCACTTCGCCATGGCACGGCCGGCGAACCGGAACATCTCACCACCCGGGGCCGGCACGTCGCCGCGGCAACGCCAGCGGCCCTGAACATCTCACCACCCGGGACGGGCACGTTGACACGGCACGGCCAGCGGACCGGAATATCTCAGCACCTGGGGCTGGCAGGTCGCCACGGCACGGCCAGCGGACCGGAGCCTCTCACCACCCTGGGTCTGCACGTCGCCACGGCACAGCCAGCGGCCTGGAATATCTCAGCCCCCTGGGTGACACGTTGCCAAGGCACGGCTAGCGGCCCGGAATATCTCACCACCCGGGACCGGCACGTCGCCACGGCAACGCCAGCGGCCCGGAACATCTCACCACCCGGGACGGGCACGTTGACACGGCACGGCCAGCGGACCGGAATATCTCAGCCCCCTGGGGCGACACGTCGCCACGGCACGGCCAGCGGCCCAGAATATCTCACCACCCGGGGACGGCACGTCGCCACGGCACGGCCAGCGGTCCGGAATATCTCAGCCCCCTGGGGCGACACGTCGCCACGGCACGGCCAGCGGCCCAGAATATCTCACCACCCGGGACCGGCACGTCGCCACGGCACGGCTAGCGGCCCGGAACATCTCAACACCCGGGACCGGCACGTTGCCACGGCACGGCCAGCGGCCCGGAACATCTCACCACCCGGGACCGGCACGTCGCCACGGCACGGCCAGCGGCCCGGAACATCTCACTACCCGGGACAGGCACGTCGCCACGGCACGGCCAGCGGACCGGAACATCTCACCACCTGGGGCCGGAACGTCGCCACGGAACGGCCAACAGACCGGAACACCTCACCACCACTCGGGGCCGCCACTTCTCCACAGCACAGCCAGTGGCCCGGAAAATCTCACCACCCGGGACCGGCACGTTGCCACGGCACGGCCAGCGGACCGGAGCATCTCACCACCCGGGACCGGCACGTCGCCACGGGACGACCAGCGGCACGGAACATCTCACCCCCCTGGGCCATCACGTCGCCACGGCACGGCCAGCGGCCCGGAACATCTCACCACCCGGGACCGGCACGTCGCCACAGCACGACCAGCGGCCCGGAACATCTCACCCTCCTGGGACATCACGTCGCCACGGCACGGCCAGCGGACCGGAACATCTCACCACCCGGGGCCGGCACGTCGCCACGGCACGGCCAGCGGACCGGAACATCTCACCACCACCCGGGGCCGCCACGTCGCCACGGCACAGCCAGCGGCCCGGAACATCTCACCACCCGGGACCGGCACGTCGCCACGGCACGGCCAGCGGCGCGGAACATCTCACCACCCGGGACCGGCACGTCGCCACGGCACGGCCAGCGGCCCGGAACATCTCACCACCCGGAACCGGCACGTCGCCACGTCACGGCCAGTGGACCGTAACATCTCAGCACCCTGGGCCGGCACGTCGCCAAGACACGGCCGGCGAACTGGAACATCTCACCACCCGGGGCCGGCACGTCGCCGCGGCAAGGCCAGCGGCCCTGAACATCTCACCACCCGGGACCGGCACGTCGCCACGGCACGGCCAGCGGACCGGAATATCTCACCACCACCCGGGACCGGCACGTCGACACGGCACGGCCAGCGGACCAGAACATCTCATCACCTGGGGCCGGCAGGTCGCCACGGCACGGCCAGCGGACCGGAGCATCTCACCACCCTGGGCCGGCACGTAGCCACGGCACAGCCAGCGGCCCGGAATATCTCAGCCCCCTGGGCGACACGTTGCCACGGCACGGCCAGCGGCCCGGAATATCTCACCACCTGGGACCGGCACGTTGCCGCGGCACGGCCAGCGGCCCGGAACATATCACCCCCCTGGGCCATCACGTCGCCACGGCACGGCCAGCGGCCCGGAACATCTCACCACCCGGGACCGGCACGTCGCCACGGCACGACCAGCGGCCCGGAACATCTCACCACCACCCGGGGCCACCACGTCGCCACGGCACAGCCAGCGGCCCGGAACATCTCACCACCCGGGACCGGCACGTCGCCACGGCACGGCCAGCGGACCGGAACATCTCACCACCCGGGACCGGCACGTCGCCACGGCACGGCCAGCGGCGCGGAACATCTCACCACCCGGGACCGGCACGTCGCCACGGCACGGCCAGCGGCCCGGAACATCTCACCACCCGGAACCGGCACGTCGCCACGGCACGGCCAGTGGACCGTAACATCTCACCACCCTGGGCCGGCACGTCGCCAAGACACGGCCGGCGAACCGGAACATCTCACCACCCGGGGCCGGCACGTCGCCGCGGCAAGGCCAGCGGCCCTGAACATCTCACCACCCGGGACCGGCACGTCGCCAAGGCACGGCCAGCGGACCGGAATATCTCACCAGCACCTGGGACCGGCGCGTCGCCACGGCACGGCCAGCGGACCGGAACATCTCAGCACCTGGGGCCGGCAGGTCACCATGGCACGGCCAGCGGACCGGAGCATCTCACCACCCTGGGCCGGCACGTCGCCACGGCACAGCCAGCGGCCCGGAATATCTCAGACCCCTGGGCGACACGTTGCCACGGCACGGCCAGCGGCCCGGAATATCTCACCACCCGGGACCGGCACGTTGCCACGGCACGGCCAGCGGCCCGGAACATCTCACCACCCGGGGCCGGCACGTCGCCACGGCAACGCCAGCGGCCCGGAACATCTCACCACCCGGGACCGGCACGTTGCCACGGCACGGCCAGCGGACCGGAACATCTCACCACCGGGGCCGGCACGTCGCCACGGCACGGCCAGTGGACCGGAATATCTCACCACCGGGGACCGGCACGTCGCCACGGTACGGCCAGCGAACCGGAACATCACAGCACCCTGGCCTGTCAAGTCGCCGCGGCACGGCCAGCGGCCCGGAACGTCTCAGCACCCAGGACCGGCACGTCGCCACGGCACGGCCAGCGGCCCGGAACATCTCACCACCCGGGGCCGGCACGTCGCCACGGCACGGCCAGCGAACCGGAATATCTCACGACCCGGGGCCGGCACGTCGCCACGGCACGGCCAGCGGACCGGAACATCTCACCATTCGGGACCGGCACGTCCCCACGGCACGGCCAGCGGACCTGAACATCTCACCACCCGGGACCGGCACGTCACCACGGCACAACCAGCGGACCAGAACATCTCACCACCCGGGACCGGCACGTCGCCACGGCACGGCCAGCGGACCGGAACATCTCACCACCACTCCGGGCCGCCACGTCGCCACAGCACAGCCAGTGGCCCGGAACATCTCACCACCCGGGACCGGCACGTTGGCATGGCACGGCCAGCGGACCGGAACATCTCAACACCCGGGACCGGCACGTCGCCACGGCACGACCAGCGGCCCGGAACATCTCACCCCCCTGGGCCATCACGTCGCCACAGCACGGCCAGCGGACCGGAACATCTCACCACCCGGGGCCGGCACGTCGCCACGGGACAACCAGCGGCCCGGAACATCTCAACTCCCAGGGCCATCACGTCGCCACGGCACGGCCAGCGGACCGGAACATCTCACCACCCGGAACCGGCACGTCGCCACGGCACGACCAGCGGCCCGGAACATCTCACCCCCCTGGGCCATCACGTCGCCACAGCACGGCCAGCGGACCGGAACATCTCACCACCCGGGGCCGGCACGTCGCCAAGGCACAGCCAGCGTACCGGAACATCTCACCACTACCCGGGGCCGCCACGTCGCCACGGCACGGCCAGCGGCCCGGAACATCTCACCACCCGGGACCGGCACGTCGCCACGGCACGGCCAGCGGACCGGAACATCTCACCACCTGGGGCCGGCACGTCGCCACGGCACGGCCAGCGAACCGGAACATCTCACCACCACTCCGGGCCGCCACGTCGCCACAGCACAGCCAGTGGCCCGGAACATCTCACCACCCGGGACCGGCACGTTGCCACGGCACGGCCAGCGGACCGGAACATCTCACCACCCGGGGCTGGCACGTCGCCACGGCAAGGCCAGCGGCCCGGAACATCTCACCTCCCTGCGCCGGCTCGTCGCCACGGCACGGCCAGCGGACCGGAACATCTCACTACCCGGGACCGGCACGTTGCCACGGCACGGCCAGCGAACCGGAACATCTCACCACCTGGGGCCGGCACGTTGCCACGGCAAGGCCAGCGAACCGGAACATCTCACCACCTGGGGCCGGCACGTCGCCACGGCAAGGCCAGCAGACCTGAACATCTCACCACCCGGGGCCGGCACGTCGTCACGGCACGGCCAGCGGCCCGGAACATCTCACCCCCCTGGGCCGTCACGTCGCCACGGCACGGCCAGCGGCCCGGAACATCTCACCACCCGGGACCGGTACGTCGCCACGGCACGGCCAGCGGCCCGGAACATCTCACCACCCGGGACCGGCACGTCGCCACGGCACGGCCAGCGGACTGGAACATCTCACCACCCGGGGCCGGTACGTCGCCACGTCACGGCCGAAGAACCGGAATATCTCACCACCCGGGGCCGGCATGTCGCCACGGCAAGGCCAGCGGCCCTGAACATCTCACCACCCGGGACTGGCACGTCGCCAGGGCACGGCCAGCGGACTGGAATATCTCACCACCACCGGGTACCGGCACGTCGCCACGGCACGGCCAGCGGACCGGAACATCTCACCACCCGGGGCCGGCACGTCGCCAAGGCACGGCCAGCGGACCGGAATATCTCACAACCACCCGGGACCGGCACGTCGCCACAGCACGGCCAGAGGACCGAAACATCTCAGCACCCGGGGCCGGCAGGTCGCCACGGCACTGCCAGCGGACCGGAGCATCTCACCACCCTGGGCCGGCACGTCGCCACGGCACGGCCAGCGGCCCGGAACATCTCAGCCCCCTGGACCGGCACGTCGCCACGGCACGGCCAGCGGCCCGGAACATCTCACCACCCGGGACCGGCACGTCGCCACGGCACGGCCAGCGGCCCGGAACATCTCACCACCCAGGACCGGCACGTCGCCACGGCACGGCCAGCGGATCGGAACATCTCACCACCCGGGACTTGCACGTCGCCAGGGCACGGCCAGCGGACTGGAATATCTCACCACCACCGGGGACTGGCACGTCGCCACGGCACGGCCAGCGGACCGGAATATCTCACCACCCGGGGCCGGCACGTCGCCACGGCAAGGCCAGCGAACCGGAACATCTCACCACCCGGGGACGGCACGTCGCCACGGTAACGCCAGCGGCCCGGAATATCTCAGTCCCCTGGGCGACACGTTGCCACGGCACAGCCAGCGATCCGGAACAACTCACCACCCGGGGCCGGCACGTCGCCACGGCAACACCAGCGGCCCGGAACACCTCACCACCCGGGACCGGCACGTCGCCAAGGCACGGCCAGCGGACCGGAACATCTCAGCACCCGGGGTCGGCACGTCGCCACGGCACGGCCAGCAGACCGGAACATCTCACTACCCGGGACCGGCACGTCACCACGGCACGGCCAGCGGACCGGAACATCTCAGCACCCGGGGCCGGCACGTCGCCACGGCACGGCCAGCGGAACGGAACATCTCACCAACCAGGGCCGGCACATCACCACAGCACGGCCAGCGGACCGGAACATATCACCACCCTGGGCCGGCACGTCGCCACGGCACGGCCAGCGGCCCGGAACATCTCACCACCCGGGGCCGCCACGACGCCACGGCACGGCCAGCGGACCGGAAAATCTCACTACCCGGAACCGGCACGTTGCCACGGCACGGCCAGCGAATCGGAACATCTCACCACCTGGGGCCGGCACGTCGCCACGGCAAGGCCAGCGAACCGGAACATCTCACCACCTGGGGCCGGCACGTCGCCACGGCAAGGCCAGCAGACCTGAACATCTCACCACCAGGGGCCGGCACGTCGTCACGGCACGGCCAGCGGCCCGGAACATCTCACCCCCCTGGGCCGGCATGTCGCCACGGCAAGGCCAGCGGCCCGGAACATCTCACCATCCGGGACTGGCACGTCGCCAGGACACGGCCAGCGGACTGGAATATCTCACCACCACCGGGGACTAGCACGTCGCCACAGCACGGCCAGCGGACCGGAACATCTCACTACCCGGGACTGGCACGTCGCCACGGCACGGACAGCGGCCTGTAACACCTCATCACTCTGGGCCGGCACGTCGCCACGGCACGGCCAGCGGCCCGGAACATCTCACCACCCGGGACCGGCACGTCGCCACGGCACGGCCAGCAGCCCGGAACATCTCACCACCCGGGTGTGGCACGTCGCCACGGCACAGCCAGCGGCCCGAAATATCTCAGCCCCCTGGGCGACACGTTGCCACGGCACGGCCAGCGGCCCGGAATATCTCACCACCCGGGGCCGGCACGTGGCCACGGCACGGCTAGCGGCCCGGAACATCTCACCACACGGGGCCGGCACGTCGCCACGGCAACGCCAGCGGCCCGGAACATCTCACCACCCGGGACCGGCACGTCGCCACGGTACGGCCAGCGGACCGGAACATCTCAGCACCCGGGGTCGGCACGTCGCCACAGCACGGCCAGCGGACCGGAACATCTCACCACTCGAGACCGGAACGTCGCCACGGCACGGCCAGCGAACCGGAACATCTCACCACCGGGGCCGGCACGTCGCCACGGCACGGCCAGCGGACCGGAACATCTCACAACCCGGGACCGGCACGTCGCCACGGTACGGCCAGTAAACCGGAACATCTCACCACCCGGGGCCGGCACATTGCCACGGCACGGCCAACGGACCGGAACATCTCAGCAGCCGGGGCCGGCACGTCGCAACGGCACGGCCAGCGGACCGGAACATCTCACCACCCGGGGCCGGCACGTCGCCACGGCAAGGCCAGCGGCCCTGAACATCTCACCACCCGGGACCGGCACGTCGCCACGGCATGGCCAGCGGAACGGAATATCTCACCACCACCCGGGACCGGCACGTCGCCACGGCACGGCCAGCGGACCGGAACATCTCAGCACCTGGGGCCGGCAGGTCGCCACGGCACGGCCAGCGGACCGGAGCATCTCACCACCCTGGGCCGGCACGTCGCCACGGCACAGCCAGCGGCCCGGAATATCTCAGCCCCCTGGGCGACACTTTGCCACGGCACGGCCAGAGGCCAGGAATATCTCACCACCCGGGACCGGCACGTCGGCACGGCACGGCCAGCGGACCGGAACATCTCACCACCCGGGGCCGGCACGTCGCCACGGCACGGCCAGCGGACCAGAATATCTCACAACCACCCGGGACCGGCACGTCGCCACAGCACGGCCAGCGGACCGAAACATCTCAGCACCCGGGGCCGGCACGTCGCCACGGCACCGCCAGCGGACCGGAGCATCTCACCACCCTGGGCCGGCACGTCGCCACGGCACGGCCAGCGGCCCGGAACATCTCACCCCCCTGGACCGGCACGTCGCCACGGCACGGACAGCGGCCTGTAACACCTCATCACCTTGGGCCGGCACGTCGCCACGGCACAGCCAGCGGCCCGGTATATCTCACCACCCGGGACCGGCACGTCGCCACGGCACGGCCAGCGGCCCGGAACATCTCACCACCCGGGACCGGCACGTCGCCACGGCACGGCCAGCGGACCGGAACATCTCAATACCCGGGAGTGGCACGTCGCCACGGCACAGCCAGCGGCCCGAAATATCTCAGCCCCCTGGGCGACACGTTGCCACGGCACGGCCAGCGGCCCGGAACATCTCACCACCCGGGGCCGGCACGTAGCCACGGCAACGCCAGCGGCCCGGAACATCTCACCACCAGGGACCGGCACGTCGCCACGGTACGGCCAGCGGACCGGAACATCTCAGCACCCGGGGTCGGCACGTCGCCACAGCACGGCCAGCGGACCGGAACTTCTCACCACTCGGGACCGGCACGTCGCCACGGCACGGCCAGCGGCCCGGAACATCTCACCACCGGGGCCCGCACGTCGCCACGGCACGGCCAGCGGCCCGGAAGATCTCACCACCCGGGACCGGCACGTCGCCACGGCACGGCCAGCGGACCGGAATATCTCACCACCACCCGGGACCGGCACGTCGCCACGGCACGGCCAGCGGACCGGAACATCTCAGCACCTGGGGCCGGCAGGTCGTAACGGCACGGCCAGCGGACCGGAGCATCTCACCACCCGGGACCGGCACGTCGCCACGGGACGACCAGCGGCCCGGAACATCTCACCCCCCAGGGCCATCACGTCGCCACGGCACGGCCAGCGGACCGGAACATCTCACCACAACCCGGGGCCGCCACGTCAGCACGGCAAAGCCAGCGGCCCGGAACATCTCACCACCCGGGACCGGCACGTCGCCACGGCACGGCCAGCAGCCCGGAACATCTCACCACCCGGGGCCGGCACGTCGCCACGGCACGGCCAGCGGACTGGAACATCTCAGCACCCGGGGCCGGCACGTCGCCACGGCACGGCCAGCGGACCGGAACATCTCACCACTACCCGGGGCCGCCACGTCGCCACGGCACAGCCAGCGGCCCGGAACATCTCACCACCCGGGACCGGCACGTCGCCACGGCACGGCCAGCGGACCGGAACATCTCACCACCACCCGGGGCCGCCACGTCGCCACGGCACGGCCAGCGGACCGGAACATCTCACCACCCGGGACCGGCACATCTCACCACCACCCGGGACCGGCACGTCGCCACGGCACGTCCAGCCGCCCGGAACATCTCACCACCCGGAACCGGCACGTCGCCACGGCACGGCCAGTGGACCGTAACATCTCACCACCCTGGGCCGGCACGTCGCCAAGGCACGGCCGGCGAACCGGAACATCTCACCACCCGGGGCCGGCACGTCGCCGCGGCAAGGCCAGCGGCCCTGAACATCTCACCACCCGGGACCGGCACGTTGCCACGGCACGGACAGCGGCCCGGAATATCTCACCACCCGGGACCGGCACGTCGCCACGGCACGGCCAGCGGCCCGGAATATCTCACCACCCGGGACCGGCACGTCGCCACGGCACGGCCAGCGGCCCGGAACATCTCACCACCCGGGACCGGCACGTCGCCACGGCACGGCCAGCAGCACGGAACATCTCACCACCCGGGACCGGCACGTCGCCACGGCACGGCCAGCGGACCGGAACATCTCAACACCCGGGAGTGGCACGTCGCCACGGCACAGCCAGCGGCCCGAAATATCTCAGCCCCCTGGGCGACACGTTGCCACGGCACGGCCAGCGGCCCGGAACATCTCACCACCCGGGACCGGCACGTCGCCACGGCACGGCCAGCAGCCCGGAACATCTCACCACCCGGGACCGGCACGTCGCCACGGCACGGCCAGCGGACCGGAACATCTCAATACCCGAGAGTGGCACGTCGACACGGCACAGCCAGCGGCCCGAAATATCTCAGCCCCCTGGGCGACACGTTGCCACGGCACGGCCAGCGGCCTGGAATATCTCACCACCCGGGGCCGGCAGGTCGCCACAGCACGGCCAGCGGCCCAGAACATCTCACCACCCGGGGCCGGCACGTCGCCACGGCAACGCCAGCGGCCCGGAACATCTCACCACCCGGGACAGGCACGTCGCCACGGTACGGCCAGCGGACCGGAACATCTCAGCACCCGGGGTCGGCACGTCGCCACAGCACGGCCAGCGGACCGGAACATCTCACCACCGGGGCCGGCACGTCGCCACGGCACTGCCAGCGGACCGGAATATCTCAACACCGGGGGCCGGCACATCGCCACGGCACGGCCAGCGGCCCGGAACATCTCACCACCCGGGACCGGCACATCGCCACGGCACGGCCAGCGGACCGTAACATCTCACTACCCGGAACCGGCACGTCGCCTCGGAACGGCCAGCGGCCCGGAACATCTCACCACCCGGGACCGGCACGTCGCCACGGCACGGCTAGCGGCCCGGAACATCTAACCCCCCGGACCGGCACGTCGCCACGGCACGGCCAGCGGCCCGGAACATCTCACCACCCGGGACTGGCACGTCGCCACGGCACGGCCAGCGGACCGGAACATCTCACCACCACTCCGGGCCGCCACGTCGCCACAGCACAGCCAGTGGCCCGGAACATCTCACCACCCGGGACCGGCACGTTGCCACGGCACGGCCAGCGGACCGGAACATCTCACCACCCGGGACCGGCACGTCGCCACGGGACGACCAGCGGCCGGGAACATCTCACCCCCCAGGGCCATCACGTCGCCATGGCACGGCCAGCGGTCCGGAACATCTCATCACCTGGGGCCGGCAGGTCGCCACGGCACGGCCAGCGGACCGGAGCATCTCACCACCCTGGGCCGGCACGTAGCCACGGCACAGCCAGCGGCCCGGAATATCTCAGCCCCCTGGGCGACACGTTGCCACGGCACGGCCAGCGGCCCGGAATATCTCACCACCTGGGACCGGCACGTTGCCACGGCACGGCCAGCGGCCCGGAACATCTCACCACCCTGGGCCGGCACGTCGCCACGGCATGGCCACCGGCCCGGAACATCTCACCACCCTGGGCCGGCACGTCGCCACGGCATGGCCACCGGCCCGGAACATCTCACCACCCGGGGCCGGCACGTCGCCACGGCACGGCCGGCGAACTGGAACATCTCACCACCCGGGGCCGGCACGTCGCCACGGCAAGGCCAGCGAACCGGAACATCTCACCACCTGGGGCCGGCACGTCGCCACGGCAAGGCCAGCAGACCTGAACATCTCACCACCCCTGGCCGGCACGTCGTCACGGCACGGCCAGCGGCCCGGAACATCTCACCCCCCTGGGCCGTCACGTCGCCACGGCACGGCCAGCGGACCGGAACATCTCACCACCCTGGGCCGGCACGTCGCCACGGCACGGCCAGCGGACCGGAACATCTCACCACCCTGGGCCATCACGTCGCCACGGCACGGCCAGCGGACCGGAACATCTCACCACCCGGGACCGGCACGTCGCCACGGCACGGCCAGCGGCCCGGAACATCTCACCACCCTGGGCCGGCACGTCGCCACGGCACGGCCAGCGGCCCGGAACATCTCACCACCCGGGGCCGGCACGTCGCCACGGCACGGCCGGCGAACCGGAACATCTCACCACCCGGGGCCGGCACGTGGCCACGGCAAGGCCAGCGGACCGGAATATCTCACCACCACCCGGGACCGGCACGTCGCCACGGCACGGCCAGCGGACCGGAACATCTCAGCACCTGGGGCCGGCAGGTCACCACGGCACGGCCAGCGGACCGGAGCATCTCACCACCCTGGGCCGGCACGTCGCCACGGCACAGCCAGCTGCCCGGAATAGCTCAGCCCCCTGGGCGACACGTTGCCACGGCACGGCCAGCGGCCCGGAATATCTCACCACCCGGGACCGGCACGTTGCCACGGCACGGCCAGCGGCCCGGAACATCTCACCACCCGGGGCCGGCACGTCGCCACGGCAACGCCAGCGGACCGGAACATCTCACCACCGGGGCCGGCACGTCGCCACGGCACGGCAAGTGGACCGGAATATCTCACCACCGGGGACCGGCACGTCGCCACGGCACGGCCAGCGGACCGGAATATCTTACCACCCGGGACCGGCACGTCGCCACGGCAACGCCAGCGGCCCGGAACATCTCACCACCCGGGACGGGCACGTCGCCACGGCACGGCCAGCGGACCGGAACACCTCAGCACCCGGGGCCGGCACGTCGCCACGGCACGGCCAGCAGTCCGGAATATCTCAGCCCCCTGGGGCGACATGTCGCCACGGCACGGCCAGCGGCCCAGAATATCTCAGCACCCGGGACCGGCACGTCCCCACGGCACGGCCAGCGGACCAGAACATCTCACCACCCGGGACCGGCACGTCGCCACGGCACGGCCAGCGGACCGGAATATCTCACCACCACCCGGGACCGGCACGTCGCCACGGCACGGCCAGCGGACCGGAACATCTCAGCACCTGGGGCCGGCAGGTCGTAACGGCACGGCCAGCGGACCGGAGCATCTCACCACCCTGGGCCGGCACGTCGCCACGGCACAGCCAGCGGCCCGGAATATCTCAGCCCCCTGGGCGACACGTCGCCACGACACGGCCAGCGGCCCGGAATATCTCACCACCCGGGAACGGCACGTCGGCACGGCACGGCCAGCGAACCGAAATATGTCACCACCCCGGGCCGGCACGTCGCTACGGCAACGCCAGCGGCCCAAAAACATCTCACCACCCGGGACCGGCACGTTGCTACGGCACGGCCAGCTGACCGGAACATCTCAGCACCCGGGGCCGGCACGTCGCCACGGCACGGCCAGCGGTCCGGAATATCTGAGCCCCCTGGGGCGACACGTCGCCACGGCACGGCCAGCGGCCCGGAATATCTCACCACCCGGGACCGGCACGTCGCCACGGCACGGCCAGCGGCCCGGAACATCTCACCACCTGGGGCCGGCACGTCGCCACGGCACGGCCAGCGGACCGGAACATCTCACCACCACTCCGGGCCGCCACGTCGCCACAGCACAGCCAGTGGCCCGGAACATCTCACCACCCGGGACCGGCACGTTGCCACGACACGGCCAGCGGACCGGAACATCTCACCACCCGGGACCGGCACGTCGCCACGGGACGACCAGCGGCCCGGAACATCTCACCCCCCAGGGCCATCACGTCGCCACGGCACGGCCAGCGGACCGGAACATCTCACCACAACCCGGGGCCGCCACGTCAGCACGGCAAAGCCAGCGGCCCGGAACATCTCACCACCCGGGACCGGCACATCGCCACGGCACGGCCAGCAGCCCGGAACATCTCACCACCCGGGGCCGGCACGTCGCCACGGCACGGCCAGCGGACTGGAACATCTCAGCACCCGGGGCCGGCACGTCGCCACGGCACGGCCAGCGGACCGGAACATCTCACCACTACCCGGGGCCGCCACGTCGCCACGGCACAGCCAGCGGCCCGGAACATCTCACCACCCGGGACCGGCACGTCGCCACGGCACGGCCAGCGGACCGGAACATCTCACCACCACCCGGGGCCGCCACGTCGCCACGGCACGGCCAGCGGACCGGAACATCTCACCACCCGGGACCGGCACATCTCACCACCACCCGGGACCGGCACGTCGCCACGGCACGTCCAGCCGCCCGGAACATCTCACCACCCGGAACCGGCACGTCGCCACGGCACGGCCAGTGGACCGTAACATCTCACCACCCTGGGCCGGCACGTCGCCAAGGCACGGCCGGCGAACCGGAACATCTCACCACCCGGGGCCGGCACGTCGCCGCGGCAAGGCCAGCGGCCCTGAACATCTCACCACCCGGGACCGGCACGTTGCCACGGCACGGACAGCGGCCCGGAATATCTCACCACCCGGGACCGGCACGTCGCCACGGCACGGCCAGCGGCCCGGAATATCTCACCACCCGGGACCGGCACGTCGCCACGGCACGGCCAGCGGCCCGGAACATCTCACCACCCGGGACCGGCACGTCGCCACGGCACGGCCAGCAGCACGGAACATCTCACCACCCGGGACCGGCACGTCGCCACGGCACGGCCAGCGGACCGGAACATCTCAACACCCGGGAGTGGCACGTCGCCACGGCACAGCCAGCGGCCCGAAATATCTCAGCCCCCTGGGCGACACGTTGCCACGGCACGGCCAGCGGCCCGGAACATCTCACCACCCGGGACCGGCACGTCGCCACGGCACGGCCAGCAGCCCGGAACATCTCACCACCCGGGACCGGCACGTCGCCACGGCACGGCCAGCGGACCGGAACATCTCAATACCCGAGAGTGGCACGTCGACACGGCACAGCCAGCGGCCCGAAATATCTCAGCCCCCTGGGCGACACGTTGCCACGGCACGGCCAGCGGCCCGGAATATCTCACCACCCGGGGCCGGCAGGTCGCCACAGCACGGCCAGCGGCCCAGAACATCTCACCACCCGGGGCCGGCACGTCGCCACGGCAACGCCAGCGGCCCGGAACATCTCACCACCCGGGACAGGCACGTCGCCACGGTACGGCCAGCGGACCGGAACATCTCAGCACCCGGGGTCGGCACGTCGCCACAGCACGGCCAGCGGACCGGAACATCTCACCACCGGGGCCGGCACGTCGCCACGGCACGGCCAGCGGACCGGAACATCTCAACACCGGGGGCCGGCACATCGCCACGGCACGGCCAGCGGCCCGGAACATCTCACCACCCGGGACCGGCACATCGCCACGGCACGGCCAGCGGACCGTAACATCTCACTACCCGGAACCGGCACGTCGCCTCGGAACGGCCAGCGGCCCGGAACATCTCACCACCCGGGACCGGCACGTCGCCACGGCACGGCTAGCGGCCCGGAACATCTAACCCCCCGGACCGGCACGTCGCCACGGCACGGCCAGCGGCCCGGAACATCTCACCACCCGGGACTGGCACGTCGCCACGGCACGGCCAGCGGACCGGAACATCTCACCACCTGGGGCCGGCACGTCGCCACGGCACAGCCAGCGGACCGGAACATCTCACCACCACTCCGGGCCGCCACGTCGCCACAGCACAGCCAGTGGCCCGGAACATCTCACCACCCGGGACCGGCACGTTGCCACGGCACGGCCAGCGGACCGGAACATCTCACCACCCGGGACCGGCACGTCGCCACGGGACGACCAGCGGCCGGGAACATCTCACCCCCCAGGGCCATCACGTCGCCATGGCACGGCCAGCGGTCCGGAACATCTCACCACCCGGGACCGGCACGTCGCCACGGCACGGCCAGCGGCCCGGAACATCTCACCACCCTGGGCCGGCACGTCGCCACGGCACGGCCAGCGGCCCGGAACATCTCACCACCCGGGGCCGGCACGTCGACACGGCACGGCCAGCGGACCAGAACATCTCATCACCTGGGGCCGGCAGGTCGCCACGGCACGGCCAGCGGACCGGAGCATCTCACCACCCTGGGCCGGCACGTAGCCACGGCACAGCCAGCGGCCCGGAATATCTCAGCCCCCTGGGCGACACGTTGCCACGGCACGGCCAGCGGCCCGGAATATCTCACCACCTGGGACCGGCACGTTGCCACGGCACGGCCAGCGGCCCGGAACATCTCACCACCCTGGGCCGGCACGTCGCCACGGCATGGCCACCGGCCCGGAACATCTGACCACCCTGGGCCGGCACGTCGCCACGGCATGGCCACCGGCCCGGAACATCTCACCACCCGGGGCCGGCACGTCGCCACGGCACGGCCGGCGAACTGGAACATCTCACCACCCGGGGCCGGCACGTCGCCACGGCAAGGCCAGCGAAACGGAACATCTCACCACCTGGGGCCGGCACGTCGCCACGGCAAGGCCAGCAGACCTGAACATCTCACCACCCCTGGCCGGCACGTCGTCACGGCACGGCCAGCGGCCCGGAACATCTCACCCCCCTGGGCCGTCACGTCGCCACGGCACGGCCAGCGGACCGGAACATCTCACCACCCTGGGCCGGCACGTCGCCACGGCACGGCCAGCGGACCGGAACATCTCACCACCCTGGGCCATCACGTCGCCACGGCACAGCCAGCGGACTGGAACATCTCACCACCCGGGACCGGCACGTCGCCACGGCACGACCAGCGGCCCGGAACATCTCAACACCCGGGACCGGCACGTCGCCACGGCACGGCCAGCGGACCGGAACATCTCACCACCCAGGGCCGGCAAGTCGCCACGGCACGGCCAGCGGACCGGAACATCTCACCACCCAGGGCCGGCACATCGCCACGGCACGGCCAGCGGACCGGAACACCTCACCAGCCGGGGCAGGCACGTCGCCACGGCACGGCAAGCGAACCGAAATATCTCGCCACCCGGGGCCGGCACGTTGCCACGGCAACGCCAGCGGCCCGGAACATCTCACCACCCGGGACCGGCACGTTGCCACGGCACGGCCAGCGGCCTGGAACATCTCAACACCCGGGACCGGCACGTCGCCACAGCACGGCCAGCGGCCCGGAATATCTCACCGCCCGGGACGGCACGTCGCCACGGCACGGCCAGCGGACCAGAATATCTCACTACCCGGAACCGGCACGTCGCCTCGGCACGGCCAGCGGCCCTGAATATCTCACCGCCCGGGACCGGCACGTCGCCACGGCACGGCCAGCGAACCGGAACATCTCACCACCCGGGGCCGGCACGTCGCCACGGTAACGCCAGCGGCCCGGAATATCTCAGACCCCTGGGCGACACGTTGCCACGGCACGGCCAGCGATCCGGAACATCTCACCACCCGGGACCGGCACGTCGCCACGGCACGACCAGCGGCCCGGAACATCTCACCACCCTGGGCCATCACATCGCCACGGCACGGCCAGCGGACCGGAACATCTCACCACCCGGGGCCGGCACGTCGCCACGGCAAGGCCAGCGGACCGGAACATCTCACCACTACCCGGGGCCGCCACGTCGCCACGGCACAGCCAGCGGACCGGAACATCTCACCACCCGGGACCCGCACGTCGCCACGGCACGACCAGCGGCCCGGAACATCTCACGCCCCTGGGCCGTCACGTCGCCACGGCACGGCCAGCGGCCTGGAATATCTCACCACCCGGGACAGGCACGTCGCCACGGCACGGCCAGCGGCCCGGAATATCTCAGCCCCCTGGGCGACACGTCGCCACGGCACGACCAGCGGCCCGGAACATCTCACGCCCCTGGGCCATCACGTCGCCATGGCACGGCCAGCGGCCCGGAACATCTCACCACCCGGGACCGGCACGTCGCCACGGCACGGCCAGCGGCCCGGAACATCTCGCCACCCGGGACCGGCACGTCGCCACGGCACGGCCAGCGGACCGGAACATCTCACCACCCAGGGCCATCACGTCGCCACGGCACGACCAGCGGACCGGAACATCTCACCCCCCTGGGCCATCACGTCGCCACGGCACGGCCAGCGTACCGGAACATCTCACCACTACCCGGGGCCGCCACGTCGCCACGGCACGGCCAGCGGCCTGGAACATCTCAACACCCGGGACCAGCACGTCGCCACAGCACGGCCAGCGGCCCGGAATATCTCACCGCCCGGGACTGGCACGTCACCACGGCACGGCCAGCGGACCAGAATATCTCACTACCCGGAACCGGCACGTCGCCTCGGCACGGCCAGCGGCCCTGAATATCTCACCGCCCGGGACCGGCACGTCGCCACGGCACGGCCAGCGAACCGGAACATCTCACCACCCGGGGCCGGCACGTCGCCGCAGCAAGGCCAGCGGCCCTGAACATCTAACCACCCGGGACCGGCACGTCGCCACGGCACGGCCAGCGGACCGGAATATCTCACCACCACCCGGGACCGGCACGTCGCCACGGCACGGCCAGCGGACCGGAACATCTCACCACCTGGGGCCGGCACGTCGCCACGGCACGGCCAGCGGACTGGAGCATCTCACCACCCTGGGCCGGCACGTCGCCACGGCACAGCCAGCGGCCCGGAATATCTCAGCACCCTGGGCGACACGTTGCCACGGCACGGCCAGCGGCCCGGAATATCTCACCACCCGGGACCGTCACGTTGCCACGGCACGGCCAGCGGACCGGAACATCTCAGCACCCGGGGCCGGCACGTCGCCACGGCACGGCCAGCGGTCCGGAATATCTGAGCCCCCTGGGGCGACACGTCGCCACGGCACGGCCAGCGGCCCGGAATATCTCACCACCCGGGACCGGCACGTTGCCACGGCACGGCCAGCGGCCCGGAACATCTCACCACCCGGGGCCATCACGTCGCCACGGCACGACCAGCGGACCGGAACATCTCACCCCCCTGGGCCATCACGTCACCACGGCACGGCCAGCGTACCGGAACATCTCACCACTACCCGGGGCCGCCACGTCGCCACGGCACGGCCAGCGGCCTGGAATATCTCAACACCCGGGACCGGCACGTCGCCACAGCACGGCCAGCGGCCCGGAATATCTCACCGCCCGGGACCGGCACGTCGCTACGGCACGGCCAGCGGACCAGAATATCTCACCGCCCGGGACCGGCACGTCGCCACGGCACGGCCAGCGATCCGGAACATCTCACCACCCGGGACCGGCACGTCGCCACGGGACGACCAGCGGCCCGGAACATCTCACCCCCCTGGGCCATCACGTCGCCACGGTACGGCCAGCGGACCGGAATATCTCACCACCCGGGACCGGCACATCGCCACGTCACGACCAGCGGCCCGGAACATCTCACCACCCTGGGCCATCACGTCGCCACGGCACGGCCAGCGGACCGGAACATCTCACCACCCGGGGCCGGCACGTCGCCACGTCAAGGCCAGCGGACCGGAACATCTCACCACTACCCGGGGCCGCCACGTCGCCACGGCACGGCCAGCGGACTGGAACATCTCACCACCCGGGACCAGCACGTCGCCACGGCACGGCCAGCGGCCCGGAATATCTCAGCACCCGGGGTCGGCACGTCGCCACGGCACGGCCAGCGGACCGGTACATCTCAGCACCCGGGGCCGGCACGTCGCCATGGCACGGCCAGCGGAACGGAACATCTCACCACCCTGGCCTCTCACGTCGCCGCGGCACGGCCAGCGGCCCGGAACATCTCACTACCCGGGAAGGGCACATCGCCACGGCACGGCCAGCGGACCGGAACATCTCACCACCCAGGGCCGGCACATCGCCACGGCACGGCCAGTGGACCGTAACATCTCACCACCCTGGACCGGCACGTCGCCAAGGCACGGCCGGCGAACCGGAACATCTCACCACCCGGGGCCGGCACGTCGCCGCAGCAAGGCCAGCGGCCCTGAATATCTCATCACACGTGACCGGCACGTCAGCACGGCACGGCCAGCGAACCGAAACATCTCACCACCCGGGACCGGCACGTTGCCACGGCACGGCCAGCGGACCGGAACATCTCAGCACCCGGGGCCGGCACGTCGCCACGGCACGGCCAGCGGTCCGGAATATCTGAGCCCCCTGGGTCGACACGTCACCACGGCACGGCCAGCGGCCCGGAATATCTCACCACCCGGGACCGGCACGTCGCCACGGCACGGCTAGCGGCCCGGAACATCTCACCACCCGGGACCGGCACGTCGCCACGGCACGGCCAGCGGCCCGGAACATCTCACCACCAGGGACCGGCACGTCGGCACGGCACGGCCAGCGTACCAGAACATCTCACCACCTGGGGCCGGCACGTCGCCACGGCACAGCCAGCGGACCGGAACATCTCACCACCACTCCGGGCCGCCACGTCGCCACAGCACAGCCAGTGGCCCGGAACATCTCACCAGCCGGGACCGGCACGTCGCCACGGCACGGCCAGCGGACCGGAACATCTCACCACCCGGACCGGCACGTCGCCACGGCACGACCAGCGGCCCGGAACATCTCACCCCCCTGGGCCATCACGTCGGCACGGCACGGCCAGCGGACCGGAACATCTCACCACCCGGGGCCGGCACGTCGCCACGGCACGGCCAGCGTACCGGAACATCTCACCATTACCCTGGGCCGGCACGTCGCCATGGCACGACCAGCGGCCCGGAACATCTCGCCCCCCTGGGCCATCACGTCGCCACGGCACGGCCAGCGGCCTGGAACATCTCACCACCCGGGACCGGCACGTCGCCACGGCACGGACAGCGGCCCGGAACATCTCACCGCCCGGGACCGGCACGTCGCCACGGCACGGCCAGCGGCCCGGAAAATCTCACCACCCGGGACCGGCACGTCGCCACGGCACGGCCAGCGGCCCGGAACATCTCACCGCCCGGGACCGGCATGTCGCCACGGTACGGCCAGCGGCCCGGAAAATCTCACTACCCGGAACCGGCACGTCACCTCGGCATGGCCAGCGGACCGGAACATCTCACTACCCGGGACTGGCACGTTGCCACGGAACAGCCAGCGGACCGGAACATCTCACCTCTCGGGGCCGGCACGTCGCCACGGCACGGCCAGCAGACCGGAACATCTCACTACCCGGGACTGGCATGTCGCCACGGCACGACCACCGGACCGGAACATCTCACCTCCGGGGGCCGGCACGTCGCCACGGCACGGCCAGCGGCCCGGAACATCTCACCACCACCCGGGACCGGCACATCGCCACGGCACAGCCAGCAGACCGGAACATCTCGCCACCCGGGACCGGCACGTCGCCACGGCACGGCCAGCGGCCCGGAACATCTCACCACCACCCGGGACCGGCACATCGCCACGGCACAGCCAGCAGACCGGAACATCTCGCCACCCGGGACCGGCACGTCGCCACGGCACGGCCAGCGGCCCGGAACATCTCACCACCCAGGACCGGCACGTCGCCACGGCACGGCCAGCGGACCGGAACATCTCACTACCCGGGGCCGGCACGTCGCCACGGCACGGCCAGCGGAACGGAACATCTCACCACCACCCGGGGCCGCCACGTTGCCACGGCACGGCCAGCGGACCGGAACATCTCACCACCCGGGACCGGCACGTCGCCACGGCACGGCCAGCGGCCCGGAACATCTCACCACCCAGGACCGGCACGTCGCCACGGCACGGCCACCGGACCGGAACATCTCACTACCCGGGGCCGGCACGTCGCCACGGCACGGCCAGCGGAACGGAACATCTCACCACCACCCGGGGCCGCCACGTCGCCACGGCACGGCCAGCGGACCGGAATATCTCAGCCCCCTGGGGCGACACGTTGCCACGGCACGGCCAGCGGCCCGGAATATCTCACCAGCCAGGACCGGCACGTCGCCACGGCACGGCCAGCGAACCGGAACATCTCAGCACACGGGGCCGGCACGTCGCCACGGCACGGCCAGCGGACCGGAACATCTCACCACCCGGGGCCGGCACGTCGCCACGGCACGACCAGCGGCCCGGAACATCTCGCCCCCCTGGGCCATCACGTCGCCACGGCACGGCCAGCGGCCTGGAACATCTCACCACCCGGGACCGGCACGTCGCCACGGCACGGCCAGCGGCCCGGAACATCTCACCGCCCGGGACCGGCACGTCGCCACGGCACGGCCAGCGGCCCGGAAAATCTCACCACCCGGGACCGGCACGTCGCCACGGCACGGCCAGCGGACCAGAATATCTCACTACCCGGAACCGGCACGTCACCTCGGCATGGCCAGCGAACCGGAACATCTCACCACCCGGGACCAGCACGTTGCCACGGCACGGCCAGCAGACCGGAAGATCTCAGCACCCGGGGCCGGCACGTCGCCACGGCACGGCCAGCGGTCCGGAACATCTCACCACCCGGGACCAGCACGTTGCCACGGCACGGCCAGCAGACCGGAACATCTCAGCACCTGGGGCCGGCACGTCGCCACGGCACGGCCAGCGGTTCGGAATATCTGACCCCCCTGGGGCGACACGTCACCACGGCACGGCCAGCGGCCCGGAATATCTCACCACCCGGGACCGGCACGTCGCCACGGCACGGCTAGCGGCCCGGAACATCTCACCACCCGGGACCGGCACGTCGCCACGGCACGGCTAGCGGCCCGGAACATCTCACCACCCGGGACCGGCACGTCGCCACGGCACGGACAGCGGACCGGAACATCTCACCACCCGGGGCCGGCAAGTCGCCACGGCACGGCCAGCGGACCGGAACATCTCACCACCCGGGGCCGGCACGTCGCCACGGCACGGCCAGCGAACCGGAACATCTCAGCACCCGGGGCCGGCACGTCGCCACGGCAAGGCCAGCGACCCGGAACATCTCAACACCCGGGACCGGCACGTCGCCACGGCACGGCCAGCGGACCGGAACATCTCAACACAACCCGGGGCCGCCACGTCGCAACGGCACGGCCAGCGGACCGGAACATCTCACTACCCGGGACTGGCACGTCGCCACGGAACAGCCAGCGGACCGGAACATCTCACCTCCCGGGGCCGGCACGTCGCCACCGCACGGCCAGCGGACCGGAACATCTCACTACCCGGGACTGGCATGTCGCCACGGCACGGCCAGCGGACCGGAACATCTCACCTCCGGGGGCCGGCACGTCGCCACGGCACGGCCAGCGGACCGGAACATCTCACCACCCGGGGCCGGCACGTCGCCACGGCACGGCCAGCGGCCCGGAACATCTCACAACCACCCGGGACCGGCACATCGCCACGGCACAGCCAGCAGACCGGAACATCTCGCCACCCGGGACCGGCACGTCGCCACGGCACGGCCAGCGGACCGGAACATCTCACTACCCGGGTCCGGCACGTCGCCACGGCACGGCCAGCGGAACGGAACATCTCACCACCACCCGGGGCCGCCACGTCGCCACGGCACGGCCAGCGGACCGGAACATCTCACCACCCGGGACCGGCACGTCGCCACGGCACGGCCAGCGGCCCGGAACATCTCACCACCCAGGACCGGCACGTCGCCACGGCACGGCCAGCGGACCGGAACATCTCACTACCCGGGGCCGGCACGTCGCCACGGCACGGCCAGCGGAACGGAACATCTCACCACCACCCGGGGCCGCCACGTCGCCACGGCACGGCCAGCGGACCGGAACATCTCAGCCCCCTGGGGCGACACGTTGCCACGGCACGGCCAGCGGCCCGGAATATCTCACCAGCCAGGACCGGCACGTCGCCACGGCACGGCCAGCGAACCGGAACATCTCAGCACAAGGGGCCGGCACGTCGCCACGGCAAGGCCAGCGACCCGGAACATCTCACCACCTGGGACCGGCACGTCGCCACGGCACGGCCAGCGGACCGGAACATCTCACCACCCGGGGCCGGCACGTCGCCACGGCACGGCCAGCGAACCGGAACATCTCAGCACCCGGGGCCGGCAAGTCGCCACGGCAAGGCCAGCGACCCGGAACATCTCAACACCCGGGACCGGCACGTCGCCACGGCACGGCCAGCGGACCGGAACATCTCAACACAACCCGGGGCCGCCACGTCGCAACGGCACGGCCAGCGGACCGGAACATCTCACCTCCCAGGCCGGCACGTCGCCACGGCACGGCCAGCGGACCGGAACATCTCACTACCCGGGACTGGCATGTCGCCACGGCACGGCCAGCGGATCGGAACATCTCACCTCCGGGGGCCGGCACGTCACCACGGCACGGCCAGCGGACCGGAACATCTCACCACCCGGGGCCGGCACTTCGCCACGGCACGGCCAGCGAACCGGAACATCTCAGCACCTGGGGCCAGCACGTCGCCACGTCAAGGCCAGCGGCCCGGAACATCTCACCACCCGGGACCGGCAAGTCGCCACGGCACGGCCAGTGGACCGGAACATCTCACCACCACCCGGGGCCGCCACGTCGCCACGGCACGGCCAGCGGACCGGAACATCTCACCACCCGGCACCGGCACGTCGCCACGGCACGGCCAGCGGACCGGAACATCTCACAACCACCCGGGACCGGCACGTCGCCACGGCACGGCCAGCAGACCGGAACATCTCACCACCCGGGGCCGGCATGTCGCCACGGCACGGCCAGCGGCCCGGAACATCTCACCACCACCCGGGACCGGCACATCGCCACGGCACGGCCAGCAGACCGGAACATCTCGCCACCCGGGACCGGCACGTCGCCACGGCACGGCCAGCGGCCCGGAACATCTCACCACCCAGGACCGGCACGTCGCCACGGCACGGCCAGCGGACCGGAACATCTCACTACCCGGGGCCGGCACGTCGCCACGGCACGGCCAGCGGAACGGAACATCTCACCACCACCCGGGGCCGCCACGTCGCCACGGCACGGCCAGCGGACCGGAACATCTCACCACCCGGGACCGGAACGTCACCACGGCACGGCCAGCGAACCGGAACATCTCAGCACCCGGGGCCGGCACGTCGCCACGGCAAGGCCAGCGACCCGGAACATCTCACCACCTGGGACCGGCACGTCGCCAGGGCACGGCCAGCGGACCGGAGTATCTCACCACCACCGGGGACTGGCACGTCGCCACGGCACGGCCGGCGATCCAGAACATCTCACCACCTGGAGCCGGCACGTCGCCATGGCACGGTCGGCGGACCGTAACATCTCACCACCGTGGGCCGGCACGTCGCCACAGCACGGCCAGCGGACTGTAACATCTCACCACCCTGCGCTGGCACGTCGCCACGGCACGGCCAGCGGACCGGAATATCTCAGCACCCGGGGCCTGCACGTCGCCACGGCACGACCAGCGGCCCGGAACATCTCACCCCCCTGGGCCATCACGTCGCCACGGCACGTCCAGCGGCCTGGAACATCTCACCACCCGGGACCGGCACGTCGCCAGGGCACGGCCAGCAGTCCGGATCATCTCTCCGCCCGGGACCGGCACGTCGCCACGGCACGGCCAGCGGCCCAGAACATCTCACCACCCGGTACCGGTACGTCGCCACGGCATGGCCAGCGGACTGGAACATCTCACCACCCGCGGCCGGCACGTCGCCACAGCACGGCCAGCGGACTGGAACATCTCACCACCCGCGGCCGGCACGTCGCCACGGCACGGCCAGCGAAACGGAACATCTCAACAGCCAGGGCCGGCACGTTGCCACGGCACGGCCAGCGGACCGGAAAATCTCACCACCCGGGACCGGCACGTCGCCACGGCACGGCCAGCGGACCGGAATATCTCACCCCCCTTAGGCCGGTACGTCGCCACGGCACGGCCAGCGGACCGGAACATCTCACCACCCGGGACCGGCACGTCGCCACGGCACGGCCAGCGGCCCGGAACATCTCACTACCCGGGGCCGGCACGTCGCCACGGCACGGCCAGCGGAACGGAACATCTCACCACCACCCGGGGCCGCCACGTCGCCACGGCACGGCCAGCGGACCGGAACATCTCAGCCCCCTGGGGCGACACGTTGCCACGGCACGGCCAGCGGCCCGGAATATCTCACCAGCCAGGACCGGCACGTCGCCACGGCACGGCCAGCGAACCGGAACATCTCAGCACAAGGGGCCGGCACGTCGCCACGGCAAGGCCAGCGACCCGGAACATCTCACCACCTGGGACCGGCACGTCGCCACGGCACGGCCAGCGGACCGGAACATCTCACCACCCGGGGCCGGCACGTCGCCACGGCACGGCCAGCGAACCGGAACATCTCAGCACCCGGGGCCGGCAAGTCGCCACGGCAAGGCCAGCGACCCGGAACATCTCAACACCCGGGACCGGCACGTCGCCACGGCACGGCCAGCGGACCGGAACATCTCAACACAACCCGGGGCCGCCACGTCGCAACGGCACGGCCAGCGGACCGGAACATCTCACCTCCCAGGCCGGCACGTCGCCACGGCACGGCCAGCGGACCGGAACATCTCACTACCCGGGACTGGCATGTCGCCACGGCACGGCCAGCGGATCGGAACATCTCACCTCCGGGGGCCGGCACGTCACCACGGCACGGCCAGCGGACCGGAACATCTCACCACCCGGGGCCGGCACTTCGCCACGGCACGGCCAGCGAACCGGAACATCTCAGCACCTGGGGCCAGCACGTCGCCACGTCAAGGCCAGCGGCCCGGAACATCTCACCACCCGGGACCGGCAAGTCGCCACGGCACGGCCAGTGGACCGGAACATCTCACCACCACCCGGGGCCGCCACGTCGCCACGGCACGGCCAGCGGACCGGAACATCTCACCACCCGGCACCGGCACGTCGCCACGGCACGGCCAGCGGACCGGAACATCTCACAACCACCCGGGACCGGCACGTCGCCACGGCACGGCCAGCAGACCGGAACATCTCACCACCCGGGGCCGGCATGTCGCCACGGCACGGCCAGCGGCCCGGAACATCTCACCACCACCCGGGACCGGCACATCGCCACGGCACGGCCAGCAGACCGGAACATCTCGCCACCCGGGACCGGCACGTCGCCACGGCACGGCCAGCGGCCCGGAACATCTCACCACCCAGGACCGGCACGTCGCCACGGCACGGCCAGCGGACCGGAACATCTCACTACCCGGGGCCGGCACGTCGCCACGGCACGGCCAGCGGAACGGAACATCTCACCACCACCCGGGGCCGCCACGTCGCCACGGCACGGCCAGCGGACCGGAACATCTCACCACCCGGGACCGGAACGTCACCACGGCACGGCCAGCGAACCGGAACATCTCAGCACCCGGGGCCGGCACGTCGCCACGGCAAGGCCAGCGACCCGGAACATCTCACCACCTGGGACCGGCACGTCGCCAGGGCACGGCCAGCGGACCGGAGTATCTCACCACCACCGGGGACTGGCACGTCGCCACGGCACGGCCGGCGATCCAGAACATCTCACCACCTGGAGCCGGCACGTCGCCATGGCACGGTCGGCGGACCGTAACATCTCACCACCGTGGGCCGGCACGTCGCCACAGCACGGCCAGCGGACTGTAACATCTCACCACCCTGCGCTGGCACGTCGCCACGGCACGGCCAGCGGACCGGAATATCTCAGCACCCGGGGCCTGCACGTCGCCACGGCACGACCAGCGGCCCGGAACATCTCACCCCCCTGGGCCATCACGTCGCCACGGCACGTCCAGCGGCCTGGAACATCTCACCACCCGGGACCGGCACGTCGCCAGGGCACGGCCAGCAGTCCGGATCATCTCTCCGCCCGGGACCGGCACGTCGCCACGGCACGGCCAGCGGCCCAGAACATCTCACCACCCGGTACCGGTACGTCGCCACGGCATGGCCAGCGGACTGGAACATCTCACCACCCGCGGCCGGCACGTCGCCACAGCACGGCCAGCGGACTGGAACATCTCACCACCCGCGGCCGGCACGTCGCCACGGCACGGCCAGCGGACCGGAATATCTCACCCCCCTTAGGCCGGTACGTCGCCACGGCACGGCCAGCGGACCGGAACATCTCAACAGCCAGGGCCGGCACGTTGCCACGGCACGGCCAGCGGACCGGAAAATCTCACCACCCGGGACCGGCACGTCGCCACGGCACGGCCAGCGGACCGGAATATCTCACCCCCCTTAGGCCGGTACGTCGCCACGGCACGGCCAGCGGACCGGAACATCTCACCACCCGGGACCGGCACGTCGCCACGGCACGGCCAGCGGCCCGGAACATCTCACCACCCGGGACCGGCACGTCGCCACGGCACGGCCAGCGGACCGGAACATCTCAGCACCTGGGGCCGGCACGTCGCCACGTCAAGGCCAGCGGCCCGGAACATCTCACCACCCGGGACCGGCAAGTCGCCACGGCACGGCCAGCGGACCGGAACATCTCACCACCACCCGGGGCCGCCACGTCACCACGGCACGGCCAGCGGACCGGAACATCTCACCACCCGGCACCGGCACGTCGCCACGGCACGGCCAGCGGACCGGAACATCTCACAACCACCCGGGACCGGCACGTCGCCACGGCACGGCCAGCAGACCGGAACATCTCACCACCCGGGGCCGGCATGTCGCCACGGCACGGCCAGCGGCCCGGAACATCTCACCACCACCCGGGACCGGCACATCGCCACGGCACAGCCAGCAGACCGGAACATCTCGCCACCCGGGACCGGCACGTCGCCACGGCACGGCCAGCGGCCCGGAACATCTCACCACCCAGGACCGGCACGTCGCCACGGCACGGCCAGCGGACCGGAACATCTCACTACCCGGGGCCGGCACGTCGCCACGGCACGGCCAGCGGAACTGAACATCTCACCACCACCCGGGGCCGCCACGTCGCCACGGCACGGCCAGCGGACCGGAACATCTCACCACCCGGGACCGGCACGTCGCCACGGCACGGCCAGCGGACCGGAACATCTCAGCCCCCTGGGGCGACACGTTGCCACGGCACGGCCAGCGGCCCGGAGTATCTCAGCAGCCAGGACCGGCACGTCGCCACGG
The DNA here is from genome assembly GCF_965140245.1 of Athene noctua. Taxonomy (NCBI): domain Eukaryota; kingdom Metazoa; phylum Chordata; class Aves; order Strigiformes; family Strigidae; genus Athene; species Athene noctua. The sequence goes on along the minus strand of NW_027437631.1, from coordinate 266,010 downwards.
CACGGCCAGCGAACCGGAACATCTCAGCACCCGGGGCCGGCACGTCGCCACGGCACGGCCAGCGGACCAGAATATCTCACTACCCGGAACCGGCACGTCGCCTCGGCACGGCCAGCGGCCCTGAATATCTCACCGCCCGGGACCGGCACGTCGCCACGGCACGGCCAGCGAACCGGAACATCTCACCACCCGGGGCCGGCACGTCGCCACGGTAACGCCAGCGGCCCGGAATATCTCAGACCCCTGGGTGACACGTTGCCATGACACGGCCAGCGATCCGGAACATCTCACCACCCGGGACCGGCACGTCGCCACGGGACGACCAGCGGCCCGGAACATCTCACCCCCCTGGGCCATCACGTCGCCACGGTACGGCCAGCGGACCGGAACATCTCACCACCCGGGACCGGCACGTCGCACGGCACGACCAGCAGCCCGGAACATCTCACCACCCTGGGCCATAACGTCGCCACGGCACGGCCAGCGGACCGGAACATCTCACCACCCGGGGCCGGCACGTCGCCACGGCAAGGCCAGCGGACCGGAACATCTCACCACTACCCGGGGCCGCCACGTCGCCACGGCACGGCCAGCGGCCTGGAACATCTCACCACCTGGGACCGGCACGTCGCCACGGCACGGCCAGCGGCCCGGAATATCTCAGCACCCGGGGTCGGCACGTCGCCACGGCACGGCCAGCGGACCGGAACATCTCAGCACCCGGGGCCGGCACGTCGCCATGGCACGGCCAGCGGAACGGAACATCTCACCACCCGGGACCGGCACGTCGCCACGGCACGGCCAGCGGCCCGGAATATCTCAGCACCCGGGGTCGGCACGTCGCCACGGCACGGCCAGTGGCCCGGAATATCTCAGCACCCGGGGTCGGCACGTCGCCACGGCACGGCCAGCGGACCGGAACATCTCAGCACCCGGGGCCGGCACGTCGCCACGGCACGGCCAGCGAACCGGAACATCTCAGCACCTGGGGCCGGCACGTCGCCACGTCAAGGCCAGCGGCCCGGAACATCTCACCACCCGGGACCGGCAAGTCGCCACGGCACGGACAGCGGACCGGAACATCTCACCACCACCCGGGGCCGCCACGTCGCCACGGCACGGCCAGCGAACCGAAACATCTCACCACCCGGGGCCGGCACGTCGCCACGGCACCGCCAGCGGCCCGGAACATCTCACCACCCGGGACCGGCACGTTGCCACGGCACGGCCAGCGGACCGGAACATCTCAGCACCCGGGGCCGGCACGTCGCCACGGCACGGCCAGCGGTCCGGAATATCTGAGCGCCCTGGGTCGACACGTCACCACGGCACGGCCAGCGGCCCGGAATATCTCACCACCCGGGACCGGCACGTCGCCACGGCACGGCTAGCGGCCCGGAACATCTCACCACCCGGGACCGGCACGTCGCCACGGCACGGCCAGCGGCCCGGAACATCTCACCACCCGGGACCGGCACGTCGGCACGGCACGGCCAGCGTACCAGAACATCTCACCACCTGGGGCCGGCACGTCGCCACGGCACAGCCAGCGGACCGGAACATCTCACCACCACTCCGGGCCGCCACGTCGCCACAGCACAGCCAGTGGCCCGGAACATCTCACCAGCCGGGACCGGCACGTCGCCACGGCACGGCCAGCGTACCGGAACATCTCACCATTACCCGGGGCCGGCACGTCGCCACGGCACGACCAGCGGCCCGGAACATCTCGCCCCCCTGGGCCATCACGTCGCCACGGCACGGCCAGCGGCCTGGAACATCTCACCACCCGGGACCGGCACGTCGCCACGGCACGGACAGCGGCCGGAACATCTCACCGCCCGGGACCGGCACGTCGCCACGGCACGGCCAGCGGCCCGGAAAATCTCACCACCCGGGACCGGCACGTCGCCACGGCACGGCCAGCGGCCCGGAACATCTCAACGCCCGGGACCGGCATGTCGCCACGGCACGGCCAGCGGCCCGGAAAATCTCACTACGCGGAACCGGCACGTCACCTCGGCATGGCCAGCGGACCGGAACATCTCACTACCCGGGACTGGCACGTCGCCACGGAACAGCCAGCGGACCGGAACATCTCACCTCTCGGGGCCGGCACGTCGCCACGGCACGGCCAGCAGACCGGAACATCTCACTACCCGGGACTGGCATGTCGCCACGGCACGACCAGCGGACCGGAACATCTCACCTCCGGGGGCCGGCACGTCGCCACGGCACGGCCAGCGGCCCGGAACATCTCACCACCACCCGGGACCGGCACATCGCCACGGCACAGCCAGCAGACCGGAACATCTCGCCACCCGGGACCGGCACGTCGCCACGGCACGGCCAGCGGCCCGGAACATCTCACCACCACCCGGGACCGGCACATCGCCACGGCACAGCCAGCAGACCGGAACATCTCGCCACCCGGGACCGGCACGTCGCCACGGCACGGCCAGCGGCCCGGAACATCTCACCACCCAGGACCGGCACGTCGCCACGGCACGGCCAGCGGACCGGAACATCTCACTACCCGGGGCCGGCACGTCGCCACGGCACGGCCAGCGGAACGGAACATCTCACCACCACCCGGGGCCGCCACGTCGCCACGGCACGGCCAGCGGACCAGAACATCTCACCACCCGGGACCGGCACGTCGCCACGGCACGGCCAGCGGCCCGGAACATCTCACCACCCAGGACCGGCACGTCGCCACGGCACGGCCACCGGACCGGAAGATCTCACTACCCGGGGCCGGCACGTCGCCACGGCACGGCCAGCGGAACGGAACATCTCACCACCACCCGGGGCCGCCACGTCGCCACGGCACGGCCAGCGGACCGGAATATCTCAGCCCCCTGGGGCGACACGTTGCCACGGCACGGCCAGCGGCCCGGAATATCTCACCAGCCAGGACCGGCACGTCGCCACGGCACGGCCAGCGAACCGGAACATCTCAGCACACGGGGCCGGCACGTCGCCACGGCAAGGCCAGCGACCCGGAACATCTCACCACCTGGGACCGGCACGTCGCCACGGCACGGCCAGCGGACCGGAACATCTCACCACCCGGGGCCGGCACGTCGCCACGGCACGACCAGCGGCCCGGAACATCTCGCCCCCCTGGGCCATCACGTCGCCACGGCACGGCCAGCGGCCTGGAACATCTCACCACCCGGGACCGGCACGTCGCCACGGCACGGCCAGCGGCCCGGAACATCTCACCGCCCGGGACCGGCACGTCGCCACGGCATGGCCAGCGGCCCGGAAAATCTCACCACCCGGGACCGGCACGTCGCCACGGCACGGCCAGCGGACCAGAATATCTCACTACCCGGAACCGGCACGTCACCTCGGCATGGCCAGCGAACCGGAACATCTCACCACCCGGGACCAGCACGTTGCCACGGCACGGCCAGCAGACCGGAAGATCTCAGCACCCGGGGCCGGCACGTCGCCACGGCACGGCCAGCGGTCCGGAACATCTCACCACCCGGGACCGGCACGTTGCCACGGCACGGCCAGCAGACCGGAACATCTCAGCACCTGGGGCCGGCACGTCGCCACGGCACGGCCAGCGGTCCGGAATATCTGACCCCCCTGGGGCGACACGTCACCACGGCACGGCCAGCGGCCTGGAATATCTCACCACCCGGGACCGGCACGTCGCCACGGCACGGCTAGCGGCCCGGAACATCTCACCACCCGGGGCCACCACATCCCCATGATACGGCCGCCAGCCCTGGTCACCTTCCCCCCCCCCCCCCAAGCCATCATGTCCCAGTCCCAGTCCACCTTACTGCCACAGTCCACTGTGTACCAATGACAGGTCCACCACCCCAGGCTACCACGTCCCCGGCCATATCCCTACAGCCTGGCTACAGAGCCGTGACGGCTTCACCACCACCCTGGGGCAGCAGCACCCTATGGATGGGGACAACACCCCCAGGTGACCCTGGCTGGAGGCCCCAAGGCGGTCCCTGTCCCTGTCCCCAACCCCAGTAGAGGGAGGGGGTGCAGCGCAGCCCCCCAAGCCGGCTCTGAGCCAGCTCTGTCCACCTGGGGACAGACAACTGATGGCAAATCTGCAAAGGGCCACATTTGTGATAGCAGGAGGGGGACAAGGGACACAGCTTGGAGGTGACAGCAGTGGCTGCAGTGGCAGCGGGGACTGCAGTGGCTGCGGCTGCGGCGGCGGCTCTGCTCGACGCCAGCCGCTTTTGTTCCTCTGCAAAGGTTGAGCAAACAGCAGCTCTCACAGAATCGATGCGCAGCCGAGCCCCCGGCTGTTTGCTCTGGCAGTGTGACGTGGGGAGGTGAGTGGGCGATGCCGGGGGGCCCTGATCGATGCTGCAGGGCACAGGTTCAGCCTGGGGGGTGGATGTTCCCCCCCTCCCTGCCTGCTGCTCACTGGGGAGCTCATTAAGGGGATTTGGGAAAGGGTGAGCGCAGCCAGGCCAGGCCAGGGGCTTTTGTAGGGCTCAGCGCTGCTCTGTGCCTCAGTTTCCCATCCCAACACTGTGGCAGGGCGGGACCTGCTCTGCAGCTGCGCCACAGATGCTGCCCGTAGGACCACGCATCGCTGGGGGGGACATGGTGTCTTGGGGACACTGTGCCCGGGTGGCACCCTGGCACCTGCTGCCCAGCCCCTGCTGAGCAACAGTAATTAGGACTCAGAGCCTGAAATAACTAACAAACCCGATGTTGGCCCACACGGACGAGCTTAGGGAGGGAGCTGGTGTTGGCAAGCTGTCCCTGATGATTTTGGGTGCTGTCCTGCAAAATCATGCCGTGTCCTCAGGGTGGGGCCCAGGAGGGGCTGTGGGAGGGAGACACCCAGCTGTGGGCAGTGAGGGCAGGGCTGGGCCCTCAGCCCCTGGCCGGGGTGGGCAGGACCCCCCAGGGCAATGGGAGCCTGGGCTGCACAGGCTGGGGCATTGCTGGGAAGGCGGCCAGGTCCGCTGAGCTCCCACCTGGGGCTTCCCCTGCTGGTTCCCACTGCCTTGATGGCATCCACCCATCATTCCATCCATCCATCCTTCCATCCATCCATCCATCCATCCATCCATCCATCCATCCTTCCATCCATCCTTCCATCCATCCATCCATCCATCCATCCATCCTTCCATCCATCCATCCATCCATCCTTCCATCCATCCATCCATCCATCCATCCATTCCTGCATCCAGTAGCCCCCCCCGGCAGGACCCGGTGGCCCCTCCTGTGCAGGCTGTGCCCCGCTCTCAAGGGAGGACACCAGCCCCTCCAGCCACACAGCCTCCAGCCCCGCGTCCCCTCCATCCCTGAGACAGGGCACCACGGCCGCCTCGCCAGGAGGCAGATCATTAAAAGGAGGCATTCCCAAGGAGTTTTCCAGGCTGTTTGTGCCCGGGGAGAGGTGGCGCCAGCACAGGTCAGCGCGGCCCCATGGACCCATCCTGAGGTGGAGATGGTCCCGGCAGGAGCCAACACCTGCCTCTTGGTGCCAGGCTGGGGAGAAAAGGGGTCAAACCCTCCAGGGCTGGAGGTGCCTCTGGCCAGGGCTGGGCTGGGAGGTGTCCGGTGCCCCGCTTGCTGTGATGAGTGTGTCAGGGCTCAGCGGGGTGGCAGGGACGTGCCACTCAACACCCAGCCCAGGAGATGAGGGACACCTGGGGACAGGGCTGCAGGACAGAGGCAAGGGCGAGGCGGGTCCCAGCACCCGCCACGACAGGGGCAGATGGTGCTCCTGGTTGGCTGCCTGCCCACTGGCTGGTTGGCTGGCTGGCTCTTTGGGTAGCTGGCTGGTGGCCAGATGGCTAGCTGGCTGGTTGGACGCATGGATAGCTCATTGGCCAGTCGGCCAGTTGCCTGCCTGGCTAGCCACATAGCTAGATGGCTAGTTGGATGCTTGGGCAGCTCCTCGGCCAGTTGCCTGCCTGGCTAGCTGCACAGCTAGATGGCTGGTTGGCTGGCTGGCAGGTAGATGACTGGTCAGCTGCTTGGCTGACTGGCTGGCCAACCAGCTGGCTGGCTGGTTGGTAGAAGGCTAGGTGGTGGGTTGACTGACTGGCTGGCTGGTTGGTTGGCTAGCTGGCCAGCTGTCTGGTTGATTGCCTGGCTGGCTTGTTAGCTAGATGGCTGGCTGGCTGGCCAGTTGACCAACAGGCTGTTTGGCTAGCTGGTTGATTGGCTGGCCAGTTGACCAGTTGGCTGGTGGAGGGCCAGTTGACCCAGGGGGGTTGCTGGCTGGCCAGCAGCAGGCTGATTGGCTAGCTGGCCAGCTGGGTTAGACCTGGCCTCGGGGACAGGGACATGCCAGCACCCCCAGCCCAACGGCAGGCACCATCCCTTGCCCAGTGAGGGGAGCCCAGCTGCAGGCAGGGGGACAAGGTGGAGGCGGCACATCCCCCCCGTCCCTGTCCCCATCACGCTGCCTCTCATTACGGACACGGCAGGGCCGCCACCCTCCCGCAGTGCAGCAATTAAGGGCTGCCAACACGGCTACTTAATTACAGCTGGGCTGATGGGGTGGGCTGGTGAGTGATGGGAAGTGGCTGCTCGCCTGGCAGCCGGGTCCAGCCATGGGGCCACTGGACAGAGGGGACAGGCTCGGGGACGTGGGGTGGGGATTAGCGGGCACTTGGGCTGCTGGGACCTGCGGGGCTGTCCCCAGGGCGCCCCACGGCTGGCAGGGATGGCGTGTGACACAGCTGGGGGATGCGCAGTGACACTGGGTGACAACCCACGGGATGTGCAGGGGGTGGCACTGGGGTGTACCCTGTGCAGTGACAGTGTGTGACACCCCAGGCCATGCCGTGACAATAACACCCGGTGACACCCCGTGGGCCACGCGGCGACAGCGACACCCCGTGGGCCATGCAGTGACACAGCGCTGTGTGACATCCCGTGCACCAGGCACTGATGGTGACTCTGTGTGACAACCCACGGGAGCTGCAGTGACACTGTGTGGCACCCAGCGGCCCCGCGGTGACAATGACACCCTGTGCACTGCGCGGTGACAGTGACACCGTGTGACACCCCAGGGAGCAACAGTGACACTGTGTGATACCGCAGGGCTGTGCAGCAGCACCAGGTGACACGAATGGGACTGTGCAGCCATGATGACACGGTGTGACACCCCAGGGGCCGTGCAGTGACAGTGACACCGTGCCACACCCCAGGGACCGTGCAGGGACAGGAACACCTGTGACACCAGGGGCCATGCAGGTCCCTGCTGGGGGTCCCTCCCTCGTGGGTATTGGGGCCCCCACCCAGCCCATACCTGGGGACAATCCCCACTGCGGATGTCACCCTGTGCCTGCGGAGGGAGGACCTGCCAGGTCCAGGACACCTGCACCCCCCCACCTGCCCGGTGGGTGCCCCGTGATGGGTGCTGGGGAGGGGGTGCACCAGGAAAGGGGTGCTCTGGGGAGGGGGTGCCCAGGAGAAGGTGTACACTGAGGAGGGGGTGCTCCAGGGAAGGGGTGCACAGGAAAAGGGGTGCACTGGAGAAGAGGGTGCTCTGGGGTGGGGGGGTGCTCCGGGAAGGGGGTGCACCAGAAAAGGGGTGCTCCAGGGAGGGGGTGCACTGGGGAGAGGGTGCACCAGGAGGGAGTGCTCTGTGGAAGGGGGGCTCCAGGAAGGGGGTGCACCGGTGAAGGGGTTATTCTGGGGAGGGGGGGCACCAGGAAAGGGGGGCTCTGAGGAAGGGTGTGCTTCAAGGAAGGAGGTGCTCTGGGAAGGGGGTGCTGCAGGGTCGGGGTGCAGCAGGACAGGGTGCTCCAGGAGTGGGGTGCTCCATGGAAGGGGTGTTCCAGGGAGGGGCTTCACTGGGGAAGGGATGCCCTAGGGAAGGGGTGCTCCAGGAACGGGGTGCGCAGGAGAAAGGGTGCGCTGGGGAGGGGATGCACAGGAGAGGAGCAGCCGTCTGTCACGAGCCCCCAGCAGCCGCAGCGGAATTGATCCGGCCGCCAATTTGCAGCAGTTAAATATTTGGGTTGCGCGCGGCCGGGCCGGCTCCTGCTCAAACAGCCCTCGGTGAGAGGAGACGGATGGGCCACGGCGAGCCGCTGCTCCAGACACGGCCCGATCGATGGCGGGAGGCGCAGCGAGAAGGGGCGGCCTCAGCACATGGGGCTGGGGGGATGCAGCGGCGATAGGGGATGCGGCACAGAGCCCTCGGGCCTCCGCTGGCACCCGCGGGCCACTTGGAGCCCATGTGGCGGCAGCATCCGTGTCACAAGTGCAGGGGTCTCAGCCAGGGGGTCCCTGCTGGGGCCGGACAGGCGCTGCCCTTCAGGCCCCCTCCACGGCCATCGATTGAGCTATCGAGGCCACCCAGCAGCCTGCGGAGCAGAGCCATCAGGCACCGGCCGGGTACAGCTGCGGGCTGAGCCAGGTGGCCACCGGCATGGACACAGCGGGTCCTGCCAGCGGGTCCCCAAGGGGGGTTGGCTGGGGACTGCCCGGGAGCGGGACCCAGGCAGGTCTGCAGGTGCCATGGCCAGGTACCAGGGGGCACCCACGGGAGGCACTTGGTGGCCAAGCACCAGGCTGAGGAGCCTTTCCCGGGTGGGTGCCAACACCCAGGCACGCAGCCCACCCATGGGCTCACCCCCAGCTCAGCCCAGGACACTGGGCACCCCCAAACCAGGCACCCCAAGGCCACACCGGCCCCACGGCCAGAGCTGTGGGGAGCCCTGCGCCTCGCCACCCCCCTGAAATCACTCACCCCCCGGGCCCTGCTAAACTCGTTAGTGGCCGGCAAACGTCAGCAGGGCAGGAGCAAAGCGCCAAACGTGATTACAGCGCCCGTCTCACTTTCTCCTTCCCCCCCCCGGCCTCATCGCAGCCCCATTTATCGCGGTGGCGAGCCAGGAGGGAGGAAGGCAATCAGCGCTTATCTCGGGCTGAGGCTGTCCTGCTCCAGCCCTGATTTATGGCTGGCTGCGAGGGGCTCCCGGCACCACCACCGCAATTAAGGGAGCATTAAAAAGCAGGGGAGGGAACCGGCAGAGGGCCGACACTCTGGCCTCCAGCCTCAGCTGGGACTCGGTCCCAAAAAACCTGCTATTTCTGTCCCTCTGGTACATACCTCTTCAGGCAGGCAGCTTGCTGGGAGAATTACGGCAGGGGTAAAAGTGCACTTGGAAGAGTTACTCTAGAAACCACATCCAAACGGGGTTTGAAAACACTTGTGCTGTCACAGGGCCTGTACAGATATAAGATCCACAGTTCAAGGTATAAATATTTAACAAGCTTGGGTTTGAACTGTACACAAGTGTAGAGAGTCCAGCCTGTTCCTGCAGATGTTACAGGCAGGAGCCAGAACCAGTTTTTCCCCAAATACACCATTTGTTGGTGTATTTGGTCTGTGCCAACTAAATCAAGCAGGGGGGAAAGCTGAAACATGAGCCACAGAGGCTAGTCAGGCTGGAAAACTCCAGTTATTCCTGCTGTGAGGAACGGTGCCCTGGGAGATGTAACCCAGAGCCATGAGGAAGTGGCTTTTAAAGACTGAGGTGCCCAAATTTTCCCTGTATCTTGACTCCTTCGGTTTCTGGGCACAGCACAAGTCAGTCGCCTCAAGCCACCCACCCAGCGTGCCACGGGCCAAAAGGCATCCTCCAGCGCCATGCTACACACCCAGTCCTGCTCCTTGCTCCCATCCTTGACTCTGACGGGGCCTGGCACACTGACAGACTGGTGTTTGGCTTGAGGGGGCTGCAATGAGAAAAAAAAATAATCATAAAATACATCGCTAGCCTGGTGGGGAAAAACCCGCGAGCACAACTGCCACCATGCCCCAGCCCCCGGGCCCTTTGGCTGGTACCGGCTGTGCTGACAGTCCCTGCCGGGCTGGGCCCTGGCTGAGTAACGGCGCTTTCCTGGCGGTCCCGAGCCCAGGCCCGGCCGTGGCCACCCCGCGGCCTCCCCAAACCCGGCGGGTCCCCGTAGCTCCTGCCCAGGGCCTGGGACACGGTCAGGCCGGGCGGGTCAGGCCGGGCCACGCCGGGCGGCGGACCAGGGCCGGGCGGCGGACCAGGGCCGGGCAGGCCCCGGAGGGACCCCCCGCACCGGGCCGGGCCTGGCCGCCGCCCGCGGGGTGCGAGGGCCGGAGCGGGTCCCCTCACGGGGCCCTCACCCACTCACCCGCCGACCGGCTTCAGCGCGGCGCAGGGTCCCGCGCGCCTATTGGCTGGTGGGAAGACGGGTCCCTCTCCCAGCCAACCGGCGCCGCCCTCCTTGGGCTCGCCCCGCCCCCTCGGGCAGGAAGCGGGTGGAGGCGCCGACACCGCGGTCCTGCAGGGGAACGGGCGACGGGGGAGACGGGCCGCGGCTCTCCGGCGCGGCGGGTGGCCCCGCGCGGCTGCCGCGGTGCGGCCGAGCCCTCCGGCCCCCGGAGCCCCGCCCCGGGGCGCCCCCAGAGCCCGACGGGAACTGTAGTCCCGGCCGCGGCGCGGCCCGGCCCCCGCCTGCCCGCGCAGACTACCGGTCCCGGCATGCCCCGCGGCCCGCCGCCCAATCGCGGCGCGCTTTGGTGCGGGGGCGCGGCAGGCGCCGAGGCCCCGTTTCAAGATGGCGGACGACAGTGAGACAGCAGTGAGGCGGCCACCGGCGAGGCCTCCGCGGCCGCCGGCGGAGGAGAACGACCACGAGCACTGCAGCGACTGCGAGAACGAGGCGGAGCGCGGCTCCAGCCGGGGGTGAGCGGCGGCCGGGGCGGCCCGTCGCGGCGGCGGCCGGGCCCATTGAGGAGGGCAGCGGCCGGGAAGTGAGCGGTGCCCCGCCCCGCGTGCGCGCTGATTGGCCGGCAGGCGGCGCCCCGCGCGACGATTGGTCGAGCCGGCCGTCAGTCTGCCGGGGGGCGGTCCGCTGGCTGCCTTTCTCGGCAGTTGTGGGAGCGTGTCCTGGAGCGGAGCGGGGTCGGGCCCGTCCGTGGCGCGGATGGGGAGCGGCCTCCGCGGTGTGTGCGGGGCCGCCAGAAAGGGGCCGCCAGGGCCTTTCCCCCCCCCCCGAAATGAGCCCGATCCGCAGCTTTTATTGTCCCCGTGTTACGCTGTGTCTCCCCGCGTTCCCCCCGTGCTCCAGCGCCAGCCCCGTCCTTGTGCCATCTCCGGCACCGCGGTGGCGTCCGGGGCGGTGGCTCGGTTGGGCGCCTTACCCTGCTCCCCAGAGCCTGTGGCCTCCGGTGGCCGTCCCTGCGCCCTGGGAGAAGCCCGGGGTTCCTCACACCCGTCCCGTTGTTTCCCTAAACACGGCCCCGGGTTTGGGGAAGCTCAGCTGGCGCTGTCTTGTGGTTTGAGGAGAGTGGCGTCCAGAGGTGTGAGATGCTGAAATGGCCACAGTTGTGCTGGGAGCGAGCGCACGCGGGGAGGCAGGTCCCTGTCTAGGTGGGGAAGCTCTGAAGTCCCTAACGTAGTACCCGCGTTACTCACGGCCTTAATTAATAAGGCGCAGAGCTGCCTCGCCATGCCTGTGGGTTGCAGGAGAGGCTTTGTCCTCGTTCCCGCTGGCTTTGCATGCAGTAGGGCACGTCAGCGTGTGGCTCGTGCCACGTCGTGTCTTTCCAGAGGTTTCCAGCGGTTTTGCACCTTGTGCTTCACACACCGGAGCCTCGCTGGGCTCCTCTTCCCCCTCACCCTGCATTCCCAGCCCTGCAAGGCTGTTGGCTTGAAGAGCTTTTCTCCGTCCGTCGGCAGCTCTCTGTAGGCAATCCCGCCTGTCCAGTAATTGAAGTGAATAAAAGGTCATGCAAGAAATATCACAGAGGGTTTTTTTATGACAGCACAGATGCCTGTTTATATTTTATTTGCCTCCTGGGTGTGGCACCGTGTCTCACTTTAATAGGTTTAGCCGTGCTTGGGGAGATTTTTCTTTTCTTTCCCTCTGACATGATTAGGTTTGTGGAAAGCAGAGCAAAGCAGACGGGAGATGTGGTGCTTAATCACCGTTATTTCCCAGCCCATGGGTTCAGCCTGCCCTTTGCCAGGAAAAGGTGTGTCCTTGAGGCCTCTTCAGATCCTAGTGCGGGCATTGCATCTCCTGCAACCCTGAGGAGCTAAAAGTCACCTGCCCTGACTAGGGCGAGCGTTGAAGTGCAACAGGATAACCAGGCAACCTGGGAAATGACCAGGAACAAATATACTTAGAGAGTTCAGATCACTTGGGAAATAACATTAAAAGTGTGGAAGATGGGCACAGCGATAATGAGCACAAACCAGGGAGGGTTTGGGGCTCTCTGGCAAACCTCCTGCACCACCCCCCGCAAACCTAGTGGGGGATCAAACTAGGAGAGAAAAGACCCAGCAGTAGGAAAAGTGGTGGTTTTTTTTCCTGATGCGCATCGGTTCCCTTGATTTTGTACCGTCACCTTACACTGGGATGTGGGAGTGTTTCTGGTTACCCCAGCAGAACTGTCCCCCAAAATTAGGCAGGGGAAGTGCTTTGAGCGGCCAGGGTTTGCAGAGATACATCTGGTGTTTCCCAGCCTCCAGGGGGGCTGAGCTGGTGGAGGACAGTCAGTCTGAGCGGGCCTCACCTTGAACAAGCCCATCTGGTTTATTTAGGTACTTCCAAAAGTCTGTTTTTGAGATTGCTCAGGTTATGGGTATTTCTAGTGTTGGTTCCTTTCCATCGCACTCGAGGAGCTGTCCGGTAGCGGGGCAGGGGGATTGCAGCAATAGGTAATGGCCGCAACGGACAACGATGCCTTTCCCGGGAGAAGAGAAAAGCATTTTCCTTCGTCAGAAAACGGACCATTGTGATCCTGAGGGTAATTGGAAGATGTTTCGAATAGCACAGCCAACGCGCCCTCTTCCACCCTCTTTATCTCTCAAAGCAGCTCGGGCTGGAAAGGAGATAGGGGAGGAAAAATGCATAAAGCATTTAGCTGGGAAGGCTGCGGGCTGTCGGGCAGGAGCTGGCCTGGCGGTTAACCCTTCCTGTGGGGTGAAACCGGCTTCAGCCCTTGCAGCTTCATGGGTCGCATCGACTCTGCTAGCTGGGATTTCGGTCTTTTAGCCTTGATCTTTTGCCACCTGGCACCTACTTCTTCACCTAGCACGTCCTCATGCGCGGCGGCGACAGCACAGGCATGTGGGCCGACCTCTGCAAGAACGGCCAGGTAAGGGCTGGCCATCCCAGCTACCAGCCCCCCCGCGGGGACGGGAGATGTCACTGCCCCCCCAGCACCGGAGAAGGGCGCTGGGTGCTTCCTCAGGGTGCCCCGTCCTTTTCCCAGCCCCAGGGATGCACCCCCTGGGTGCTCCATCCTTCTCCTGGCCCCAGAGGTGAACCCTCAGTATGCCACATCCTTCTCCCAGTGCTGATGATGAGCTCTGGGTGCTTCCCCCGGGGAGCCCCGTCCTTTTCCCAGCCCCAGGGATGCACCCCAGGATGCCACATCCTTCTCCAGTGGCAGTGATGGGCGCTGGGTGCATCCCCAGGGTGCCCTGTCCTGCTCCCAGCTCCAGAGATGCATCCACGGCATGGCCCATCCTTCTGCCAGCCCTGGAGATTTGCCCCCAAGAGGCTCTGTGTTTTTCCCAGTAGCGATGATGGGCCCTGAGTGTGTTCCTGGGGTGCCCCATCCAACTCCCAGCCCCAAAGATGCACCCCAGGGGTGCCCCATCCTTTCTCCAGTAGCAGTTTTGGGCTCTGGGTGCACCCCCGGGGTGCCCCATCCTGCTCCCATGCCCAGAGATGCTCCCCCGGGTACCCCGTCCCTCTCCCAGCACTGGGGGCACACGCTGCCACCACAGCCAGGCTGCCCTGCCATGTCCCCAAGGGTCCCCTTGGTCCTTTCCTTGGCCCCACAGACGTGCCCTGTCATGCCTCTGGGGTGCCTTGGGGTGTCCCCACAGTGTCCCCAGGGTGTCCTGCCCTCCCCGGCGGGGACAAGGCTCCTCCACGGGGGACAGTCCCTGGAGGGGGCAGCTTCTGCCCCAATTGTGGGGTGCAGCCCCCCCGGCCCAGAGCCAGTCCTGCTGCCGCTGGGTGAGGAGACATGTCCTCATCCCGTCCGGGCTGCGAGGGGACACCATGGGGGGACACCCCGAGGCTGGCTCCGTCCCTGTCCCCCGCCCCACTCCGGCATCCCCCCCAGACCCCGTCCATCTGAAAATCCTCCCAATCCCGAGACCCTCCATCCCCGCTGTTTTTGGGTGATGTCCATAGCGCTGCCCCTTTCTCACACTGTGTCCCCCCCAGCCATGACCTGAGGCCCAAGACGTGGTCGTGACCCCCAAAACGTCACCTGAGCTCAGTTCCCTTGGGTGTCACCACAACCGGCATCCTCACCGGGATTCATCCCACCCCGCTCCCACTTCCCGTCTTCTCCCAGCATCCAGCCCTGTGGTGCATCCTTATCCTGAGGATGTACGACACCAAATGAACCCAAACTTGCGTTATCAACCCCCAAAAACAGCTGGGGGGGGGCGGGAATTGGGAGTCCTGTCACGGCCACAGCACTTCACCCCTCGGCTCTTAAAACCCCTGAGCTGGGAGGGCAGCAGAGGCAGAAGCCGCTCAGCTTTTTTTCTCCATCCAAACAGTTTAATTTTATTTTTTTTTTTGTGTGTGTCCCCCCCACTCCAGTCCCAAATTTTGGAGGGTCCTGGCGACGCTTGGCACCCCTGGCTCTTTCTCCCAAGCAGCATCTGTGTAACTCCAGACTGAGCATCCCCAAAAAACCACTTCAACCCCTTATTCCTCCACAAAAGTATTTTTGGGGACCCCCCCCAAACCTTCCTGCCTTCTCCTGCCCTCCACTGAGCTCTGACCCCCCCAGCCTGGTGGGGGATTGATGCACCCGGACGCTCCTGGATGAATTTCCAGAAGCTACGGAGCCCCTCGACAAGAGGAACTGCACTTGGTCGGGCGCGCGATGCAGCTTAATTAACTGGTTGTTAATTACTAACGAGGTATCGCCGCTCCAATATTTATAAAGAAGCGGCTCGGGAGGCAGGGGAGCGTTTCAGCGGGCTGGCTCCAGCGGGAGAGTTTCAAAAAGGTACCCCAAAAATACCCCCAAAAATGAGAAAATTGGGTTAATTAGGGATTTGTTACCAAAAATGCTCCATCCCTGGCAAAGCTGGGGGGTCGGGGGTTGCCGGGGTGTTTCCTGGTAGACAGGGGTCGATGCCAGCCTCCTCCTAGGGAATTATAACTCGGGGGTGTCCGTCTGACCCCCCCACTTTCCTCTGGGCGCTGCTGGTTCTGGGCACAGCCCCTCACCCTGCATTGGGGCTGGAGTTAATGAGAGCCAGGGGAGCCCCGGCGCTGGGAGGGAGCTGCTCCTGGTGGTTAATTAGCATTAATTATTCTTATTTGTATTAGCCCATAGACAGGCGAGTGGGGCAGCGGGGTGGGGGCGGGTGCTGGACGGTTGGACGGACGGACGGACGGGGTCGGAACGGGGCGGTTCTGGGGTCCCCGTGGTGGGGGTGACTGTGGCCCCGGCTGCCTCGTGTAGCCAAAGGCCTGGGGAGGGGCACAGCCCCGGGGGGGTCCCTGTGGTTGGGGGCCTGGGGACAGTCCCCAGGGGGGACCCCCTTGCTTTGGGGGGATTCTGGGGGCACCCAGTGTTGTGCCTGGGGGCCCAGGGGGCCACCTGCTACTGCCCCCAAGGGTGCTGGGGGGCACCCACCGCCATGCCCAGAGGGGTCCGAAGGGGGGCACCCACTGCTGCGCCTGGGGGTGCTGGGAGGGCACCCGGCATATGTCTGGGGGTGCTGGGGGGCGCCCGCCACTACACTTGGGGGTGCTGGGGAGCGCCCACAGCCACACATTGGGGTCCTGGGCCACGGTGGCCGTGGCACGTGGGGCACATGGTGTCCCCGAGGCACCGAGCGTCACCGCGAGCAGCTCAGCCCCGCTGCCCCCCGTCCCCCTGCCAGCCCAGGGCCCTGGGGCGCAGCCGGCCACGTCGGGGACCATCCCAGTGACCCCAGGGCTGGTGACACCCCCCAGCAGTGTCACCGGGGTCAGTGACAGCGGCTGCAGCAGAGCCAGCTGCGGGGGCTGGGGGCCATGTCCCCCCCATGGTTCCCACCCCCCGGGGCTGCGCCAGGCTGTGGCACGGAGAAACTGAGGCACAGAGCAGCACGAGGGGGATGAGACCATCCGAGGGGGGGACTTGGTGGCAGCCCCCACTTCCTCTGCCACCGTGGTGCCGGGAGCGGCTCAGGCCAGCCTGGCGCTGCCATTTGTCTTCCCTGGTTAGCGCGAAGGGCTGGCGGGCACGTGGTGACGAGGCAGCTCCTTAACGAGGGAAGATGGATGGCACTGGGCGGCTCTGGCTGCAGGGGGAGGGACACGATGGCAGCAGAGCCCGGCACCAAAAAGCTTCCCCTCGTTCTCCCTCCCCCCTGCTTCTTCCTCCCTCCTCTTCCTCAGCATGACCCTCTGTGAGGCAACACCCCCTGGAGATTGGGACACTGTGACCCCCTGAGATTCACCGTGTGTCCTCCCCCAGGGATGGGGACCCTCGTGGTGGCGGGTTATACACAGGGCAAATATTAACAGGGTGATAGTGTTGGTGATGGCACGAGGGATACGGCTGCGTGGGTGAGAGCACGGGACCACCTGCTGGGACATCGGTAGGTTCCAGAGTTAACAGTGTCTGAGCACGCCATCGCAGGCTGCCTGTCGGCTCGGGGAGATGAGGAGAGGACCCTCCCCACCCAGCGTGAGCCAATTAAGAGCCCATTGTTGTCGGTTGTAATTAGGAGCATCTTCTCCCCAGCGAGTCGCTTTTGCATTTATTTCATTTGGGATTTTACCTGCCGGCTTGTCGCTGTCACCCAGCGCTGCGCGATCTCCCGGCAAGGCGCCGGCCGAGATTTGATTACCCAAATAATTCTGCAGTGGCAGCAGGCTCCAGCCACGGAGCTTCTTTGCCAGGCAGTTACGGCACCTCCGGCTCTGCCGGCACCTCCCGGCCTTGTCCTCTGGCACGGAGGAAATATTTCTCGGGGGGAGCATCCCGCCCCCCAGCAGGCTGCGATCAGGGTGAAGAGCGAGGCTTGTTTTGGGGGGATTTGAGCTCAGCCTCGCTACACGCTCATGGCCCACAGGGAGCTCATGGGAAGATGTGCAGGAGAATCAGGTTGGTTGGGGCTGGGCTGGGCTTGGAGACGCAGTCCTGTGTCCGAGCCGGGGTCCCACATCTGAGCCATGGTCCTGTGTCCGAGTCCAGAGTCGGGGTCCCAGCTCTGAGCCACGGTCCCGCAGCTGCACTAGGTCAGGGTCCCGTGTCCGAGCCGGGGTCCCACATCCAAACCCGGAGATGGGGTCCCGTGTCTCAGCCGTGGTGCTGCATCCGAACCCAGGGTCGGGGTCCCGTGTCAGAGCTGTGGTCTCACATCCAAACCCGAGACGGGGTCCCGTGTCTGAGCTGTGGGCCCGTGGCTGAATCTGAAACCGCGGCTCCATGTCTGAGCTGGGTCCCACATCCCCATCGGGAGACGGGATCCCGTGCCTGAGCTGTGGTGCTGCACCCCAGTCCGGAGCCGTGGTTCCGTGTCCGTGCCGGGGTCCCCCCCGTGCAGACCCAGAGCTGGGGCCCCGCCTCCGAGTCGTGGTGCCACACCCGAGCCTGGGCCTGTGGCCCCAAACCCAGCGCCAGGGCCCCAGCTCGGAGCCTGCCCGGTCAGGGAGAGGCTCCGGGCGGTGCTGGGGGCAGCCCCCTCCATCCGGGGTGCGTCACCCGTGGGGGGGGTCAGGGCACCACACGCTGCCCCGGAGCTGGCGGGCGCTCTCCCTGGCTGCGGCTGAGCCGGGACCCCGGGTGTCCCGTGGGACCCGGGGCAGAGCCGTGCCCTGAGCCGGGTAACGCGGGTGTCCCCTGCGCAGGTGCGGGCCAGCGCCATCGCGCAGGACGCCGACCAGAACTACGACTATGCCAGCAACAGCGTCATCCTGCACCTGGACGCGGGGGACGAGGTCTTCATCAAGCTGGATGGGGGCAAAGCCCACGGCGGCAACAACAACAAGTACAGCACCTTCTGCGTCGCCCCACGGCCCCCCGGCCCCACGGCATCGCCCCATAGACCTCCAGCCCCACGGTATCCCCCAAAGACCGCCCAGCCCCACAGCGTCCCCCCACTGCCGCCCAGCCCTAGAGCCTCCCCTTTGCTACTGTCCAGCCCCACGGCATCCCCCCACAGCGATCCAGGCCATGTGCGGTGCCCCAAACCCCCCCTTTCCCATTAGCTCACCCCACAGCTGCTAATTCAAGGCTGGGGGCCCGCAGGGGGCTGGGGACCAGCAAGAGGCTGGGGGACCCCTCTGCGCTGCCCCACTGCGCCCCCATCCCCTGGCTGTGCTCCCCGCTTGGCCCCGTGGTGCCCCACTCCTCGCTGCCTCCCCACGCTCGGGGCAGTGCCGGGGCCGGGGGTCCCTGCTGGCGTGTATATATGTACAGGACGCGCAGATGTCCATACGGGTGCCCCCCTGTCCAGCCCCGTGCTGGGGGGCTGCGCTGGGGCAGGGGGGAGATGCCTTGCTGCCTGACCCCAGGGCTACCCCATGGTAAAGCAGAGCTGTGACCTCTCCCCGTCTGCTGTCTGTGTCCCCGCGTGGGGCAGAGCCAACATCCCCCAGCCCAGGGACAGGGTCCACCTGCCACCCCCCCAGTCGACCCCGCTTGACTTCCTGAACTGGCCCGGCCGGGGGTGCCAGGAGAGGCTCCCCTGTCCCCAAGCGCTGGCGTCTTCTCTGCCACCTCCAGTGCAGACAGTGGGGGTGCCACCGCCACCATGTCCCTGACCCAGAGCCCAGGTGGCCCCATGAGGTGTGTCCCCTCAGGTACATGCGTCCAGACTGCAGGGGGGGGGGACATGGTCCAGCCCTGCAGAGCCATGAGGACCCTCTGACACGGTCACCTGTCACCGCTGCTTCGGTGCAGGCAGCGATTCATAGAAACAGACTCTACAACTGGAGTAGAGTTACACAGCAGGTATGTTTGTATGTTTACTCCGGCCGGGGTGCAAGGGGATTTCTCTGCAAAGCTTGCACCCCAACAGCACATTTTACCAAAAACTTACCAAGTGTGGATATCCATATTCATTGGATTACACAATACAAATATCCATGTGCATGAGTGAGGCTGGGTTGGCTCTAGATGCTGGTGTCAGCAGTTGATGTTCTCTGCCCATTGCCTCCTGGTGGGTGTCTCTGGGGTCTGTTGGAGGAAGGCTCACAGTCCTCCTCACCTTGTACTTTTCCTTGGAGCATATGCAGATTCTCTCAGGCAATATCTTGAACAACAAGAGTGGTTTTCAGCTGGTTTACCAACTCTATCTTACCTAAAAGCACCAGTAGATCAGTTTCTACTGCCGATACGTGGCTGTCTACCCACTACAAAGACTCAACTTGTCAGAACCCATCTGCTTTCCAAGGACATGGCTCCTATTTTTGCCAAACATAGTAGTTCTTGGTAAGTTTCCACAGAAAATGCTTTGTTTAGATGCACACAGTAGCCCTTGGTAAGCTTCAACAGAACAGTCAGGGCAAGCAGGATTCTTAAGCAATATTCAGAAATTATTTTAAGTTGCTCTAAGCTGTTATAAGTAAATCAGTTTCAAAGCACGGGATCATTTCCTTGTATCAGCAGGACGCCGCCCAATTCGATGAGCCCCTGCGGTGGGGTCAGAGGACAGGAGCCGCTGGGGCCCCCTGGGTGGCCCTGGGGACAGGGTGCACGGGTGGGTGGGTGTCCCCCGGCGGTACCGGGGCTCGTTTCTCAGCACCAATTCCCCGGGAGCAGCAGCGGCCGGGCAGCGGGAGCTGCTCAGGGCCGGGGCTGTCAGCTCGGAGCTGGGAGGAGAAGGCTGCCGCTGCGGCTCGCTGTGGCAGGCAGCAGGCGGCGACCCCG
Organism: Athene noctua; assembly: GCF_965140245.1. Taxonomy (NCBI): domain Eukaryota; kingdom Metazoa; phylum Chordata; class Aves; order Strigiformes; family Strigidae; genus Athene; species Athene noctua. Next base: position 246,146 of record NW_027437631.1, on the reverse strand, counting down.
CACCCCTCAGCCCTGCCGGGCCCTTGGCTGGGCTCTCTCCGCTGGACAGCGCTCGGGCCGCCGGTTCTCCCGGCCGCAGGGGGCCGCCACGGCCGGGACGGCGACGGGGAGGGGGGAAAGATGGCGGCCAGGTCGGGGCCGCGGGACTACCGCTCCCATGGTGCAGCGCGCCGGGCGGACAGCCAATGGGAGGGCGAGGCGGGAAGAGCGGCCAATGAGGAGCGAGGGCGGGAAGATCGGCCAATGAGGAGCGAGGGCGTGAAGAGCGGCCAATGAGGAGCGAGGGCGGGGCCTGCGCGGCCGTTGGCAGCGGAGCGGCGGGAGGGTCCGTTGAGGCGTTGGGTGCGCGGGGGGCGAGGAGCGGGAGCGCGGGGGGCAGGTCTGGGGCCCTGGGGGCAGGTCGGGGGCCCTGGGGGCAGGTCTGGGGCCCTGGGGGCGGGTCTGGGGCCCTGGGGTGGGCGGGCCGGGGCTCGGAGGGGTGGGGAGGGCTGGGAGTGCCTGCGGGGCCGGGGGAGGCGGTTTGGGGGGCCGGGGGCCTTAGGAAGGGCCTTGGGTGGGCAGAACGAGGGGCCCGAGGGAGGCTGGGGGGGCTCGAAGGTGGCAGCGTGGAGGGGGGGGCGGGCTACAGAGGCCCGAAGGGGAGGGGGTGGGACGGCGTCCCTGGAGGGGGCGGGCAGGGCTGTGGGAGGGGGTTGTGGGGGCCTGAAGGGGGTGTGGGGCCGTGAGAGGGGCTGCAGGGACCAGAGGGGGGTGTAGGCCGGGGGGGACGGGGCTGAAGGGGTCGGGCCGTGGGCGGGTGTTAACGGCAGCTCTGGGGGCACCAGCGGGGGTCAGGACAGGGAGGGGGTGCGAGGCCTTGCCCAGCTGTGGGCTCTCCTCCACCCCCTCAGCCTCAGCTGACCCATTCCTCCCCCACCCCCCACAGTGCGTGAGGCCCTTGGGACGTTGGAGCCCGGTGCCGTTGTTCTCCAGGCAGTGCCGCGCCCCCATCGCAGCACCCCCCTGTCACCATGATGCTGGGGCCCCCGCCCCAGGAGGGCTCTGTGGCTGTTGTGGTGCGTGTGCGGCCCCGCGCTTCCTGTGAGCGAGAGCGGGCCGCACGCCCCGTCCTGCATGTCGTTGACCAGCACATCCTCGTCTTCAACCCTGAAGAGCACAGTGGCCCCCCCAGCAGTGTGCTGCCCACTCACGGGCCCAAGCACCACAGCAAGGACCTGAAGTTTGTCTTTGACCGAGTTTTTGGGGAGGGGGCCACGCAGGAGGAGGTGTTCCAGCACACCACCCACGCGTTGTTGGACAGCGTCCTCAATGGCTACAACTGCTCCGGTAAGACCCGGAGGGTCCTCCTTTGATCAGAAACCCAGAATAATCCAGGATAATAAAGATCTTGAAGCTCCTCCTGTCCAACCACAAACTTCACACTGACCATTCCCGACTCCACCAGATCCCTCAGTGCTGGCTCAGCCCGACTCTTCAACCCCTCTAGGGATAGGGACTCCCCCCCTGCCCTGGGCAGCCCATTCCAACGCCCAACAGCCCCTTCTGCAAAGAAAAACTTCTAAAATCCTTGCAGGAGCTCCTGTCCCATCTGCTCCCAGGCAGGGTGGACTCAGTGGAGCTGTTCATTTATTGTGGAAGCCCTAAGCAGCTGGGGATATGAGGGTACACAACAGCAACACGCAAACATGCAGCCTGAAACTTGGTGCTGGCACCAAGCTGGTGTGACTGTGAGTGTGATCGGGACAGGGACGATCCTGACATGGAAATGTCGAATCTCCCCCTGGGGAGCAATGAGGAGAAGCAAAACCTGAATAAGAGCAACTTCCGGAGTCACAGGATGGTTTGGGTTGGAAGGAACCTTGAAAGATAATCCAGTCCAACCCTCCTGCGATGGGCAGGGACATGTGTCACTAAATCTGGTTGTCCAAAGCCCCGTCCAACCTGGCCTTGAACCCTGCCGGGGGGGGGCAGCCACAGCTTCTCTGGGCAGCCTGTGCCAGGGCCTCACCCCCCTCACAGGGAAGAATTCCTGCCTTACGTCCAGTCTAAACCTGCCCTCTGTCAGTTAAAAGCCGTTGCCCCTTGTCCTGTCACTGCAGGCCCTGGTAAAAAGTCTTTCTCCGACTTTCCTACAAGCCTCTTTCTATACATTGAGAGGCCTCAGTAAGGTCTCCCCGAGCCTCCTCCTCTCCAGGCTGAGCACCCCCAGCTCTCAGCCTCTCCCCGCAGCAGCGCTGTCCCAGCCCTCAGACCGTTCCCGTGGCCTCTGGCCCCGCTCCCACAGGTCCATGTCTGTCCTGTGCTGGGGACCCCAGAGCTGGACGCAGGGCTCCAGGGGGAAAAGGATTTGTGGGGAGGAAATGGTGAGGAGGGACCTGGCTGGGCTGGAAAAGCAGGAACAGTGGGAGGATGAAGACAGAGGAGTGCAAAGTCTCCCAAGTTGGGTCTGGGGCTGCATCTGCAGGGACATTTCTAGCTCAGACAGAGATGTAGGTAGACTGGATGCAGGTAGAGTTGAGGATTTCCAAAGGAGGGCCCCAGAGATGAGCCAAGGGCTGGACAGAGAGGGGAGACTGAAGGAGATGGGTCTCTTCTCCCTGGAGAGGAGAAGAGTCCGGGGCGAACCTCATCCGTTTTTGAGGACTTAAAGGGCAGCTTTGGAGAGGATGGGGGCTCTCTGGTCACAAGTTGAAGACAAGGGGCAGCAGGGACATGTTGAACCAGGAGAGGTTTCATCTCAGTAGAAGACATTTTTTACAGTGAGGACATTCACTGGCACAGCCTCCCCAGGGGCATAGTGGAGTCCCAAGGGCTGGGGGTGTTCAAGATGCCATTGGACAGGGTGCACGATGATCTCATCTGGGCTCCCCTTCCCACAAAAGCTCAGACCAGATGATCTCTCCAGGTTCCTCACAGCCTGGGTGTGCTGTGGTTCTGTGATGCTGGGGGCCACAGCGGTGCTGGAGGGGATGGAGGTGGGCGTTGGGGCAGAAATGAGGCTGGGCAGGTGCTTTCCAGGCATTCTGAGGGACAAGGATGACATGCTCTCCGCTCTGCTAGGGTGGGAAGGATGGCGAGAAATCAGGTGGATCTGTGGCGCAAAGAGCCCCTTGCTTTTGCCATCCCTTCGCAGCCCGAATCGCGGTGAGGGGCAGAGCTTTGGGAGGATGCTGGGTTTGGGAGCGGGATCTGGGGTGAAGCAGACACATCTTGGGGTGCTTTGGGGTTTGCCGTGCCCCTTGTGAGCATGCCGCAGGCTGGCAGCTCTGTAAAGCCAGGTCTGAAAGCTCCTTGCTGGGTCTGAAAGCTCCTCGCCTGCCGCCGCAGCCCCCCCGTGCTGTTGGCAGGCTGTCAGCAGACGAGCGGCTTAACGAGCACATCACTTGTGTGAGGCAGCACCGTGCGGGAGAGGCTGCTCTCCTGTCTAATCATGTGCCGGGCCGGGCACTGGGACCGGAGGATGCTATTCCTGGCTCTCCGGCATGCTCTGCGAGCTGCTGAAGGCTGCCTCTGTCACTGTGCCCACCTGGCAGGCACGTCTCGTGTCTCTATCTGCATAAAATAACTCCAGGATCCTCAAACGAGAGTTGCCAAGCCCCGAGTGCTGCTATTGGGGGGACGGGCTGAGGCTCTCTGGGTTAGTGTGTCCTGCTCTGATGGTGACGCTTCAAAGAGTGTTGAAAGGGGGGGTGGGGGGGTGAGATGAATTACCAGGTCTGGAAGAAGAAACGCCTTCTGGGGAGAGGTGGGGGAATGGGGCTGCTCGGCTTGTTAAAAAGAAGGTTCAGGGGTGACTGGAGCATCCAAGCACGTGATGGTTTGGGGACTCGTTCTGTCTCTGCTAAATGAGAGAGGCTGCAGTGAGAAAAAAAACTGCACTGAGGGGTCGAGTGGCAAACGCGGAGGGGAATTGGCTTTGGCTTCTCTCTGCAAAGGCTGTGAGCAGCCCCCGCCGCAGGGGTTGCTGCGGGAAGCTCTCCTCTCCGGCAAGGAGTGCACTTTCCGCCGCTCCTGTTAATTAACGATCGTTGCAACCCTCCACCCTTTCTCTTCCCAGTGTTTGCCTACGGTGCGACAGGAGCAGGGAAAACCTACACCATGCTGGGCTCGGAGGAAAGCCCTGGCATCATGTACCTCACCATGGTGGAGCTGTACAAGAGGATCGAGGCCAGGCAAGAGGAGAAGAGCTGTGAGGTGCTCGTCTCCTACCAGGAGGTACGCCGCGTCCGAGCCGGGTCCCCTCCTGCCTCCGGGTCACCGTGACTGGGACCTGGGGTTGATCCAGACCCTGCAGTGCCACACTCAGGGTACCCGCTGCACTGACAGCTGTGCCCGGTGTCCCCAGGGCAGCCTTAGAGCCTGGCTGGAAGCAGGCTCACCCACCCAGTTTGGAGAACTGGTGCTGCTGGTTTCTCCCACCTGGACCCTGGGGCATTTTCTGCTCCTTGCCGTGGTCCCCGAGCGACGAGGGCTTCCTGGCTTTGGAGGAGTGGTGGCGCGGTGACTTGCCAGTGAAGCCCTCCCAAGCTCTCCTCTGCATTGAGAGCCCCCTCAGCTGCTCTTGGTGTAACGAGGCCCCAGAGGTGGCATCGGGGGGACACCAGGTTGTGCGTGACACTGGGGCACAAAGTTCCTCTCCCTGCTCCCCGTTGGGTAACCAAACCTCAGCCTTCCGTGGCGTTCCCTGCTCCAGGTGTACAACGAACAGATTCATGACCTGCTGGAGCCCAAGGGCCCTCTGGCCATCCGGGAGGATCCTGAGAAAGGAGTCGTGGTTCAGGGTCTCTCCTTCCACCAGGTGGGTAGAGAAATGGGCACAAGGTCTGGGCACCGCTGCGCCTGCACCAGTTCTGACAGCGGATGCGTGTCCCGGGGCCGTGGGGGGTGTGAGGGCGCGGGGGTGCCATCTGCGCGGCTCCTGGCGGACAGCAAACGCCACCCTGAGCTGAGACGAGCCCCGCGGAGCTGCAGGATGCCTCAGCCTACGCCGCCGTGGCTGCTGGGTGCTGGGTTGTCTCGGTGCTTGCGTACGGGCTGCGCTGACGCCCGCCCTCTGCCCGTTCTCTCCCAGCCCGCGTCGGCAGAGCAGCTGCTGGAGATGTTGGCCAACGGCAACAGGAACCGGACGCACCATCCCACCGACGCCAACAGCACCTCCTCCCGCTCGCACGCCATCTTCCAGGTGAGGGCTGCGGGTTGCAGTGTCGCTCGGGATTTGTGCTGAGAAGGGGGCGAGGGAGCCAGCCTGTGCCAGGACCCGGGGTTCCTGCCCCTGCTCCTGCTGTGCCACAGGAAAAATCGGTGGGTCCTGGCCCTGAGAAGAGAGGTGTGGGTCTGGGCAGGCCAGTAGCCAGCACTGCAGCAGGACAGCACACACTGGTCACGCTGGTGGCCACGTCTCCCAGACAGCCCCAGACTCCCAGCTTGGTGTTAGGGGTCCCAAGGGCTGAAATTTCCCTTTGTGCTTTTGTCTCTTGTCAACTCAGCGTGTGGAAGCTGCACCTAAAACCTTCCTCAGAGCAAAGGGGCCGCGTATCGCTGGCTCCTGCTTGTGCCTCCCCCCAGGTGCCGCAGGCAGGCAGTCTGCTCCGTCGTGTCTCCCCCGGCTCTGAGCCGGGAATTCCGCTCCCCGGGGCTCTGTGAATTTGCTCCCCGGTTTCTCGGTGCTCTCCTACACAAACCTGCCAGTTGATTTCAATTCCAGCCAGGCCCTTCCCCAAATTAGCAGGGCCGTCACGGCTGCGTGGGGAGACAGAGGGCTCTGACTGCAATTTCATTCTGAACCTGGTGCCTTGCCTGTTGCTGCTTGCAGGGGGAAGTCCAGGTGTCTGGATGCTTTCCCAGCCGGGCTTGTCACTGGGTGCTGGATTCCCGCCTGCCGTGAATCCATGAGCTGTGCTGGAACTCTGCCCTGCCCGGCAGGCAAACCACAGTCTGGTGAGGATGCAGGATCGGTTACCAGCCTCCAGCATCTATCTCTGTGGCACCTCCAGGCCATGCAGGAGCCGCTCCTGGGGGGCTGAGGGGGTTCCAGGGCGGTGGGGGAAGTGTTTGCTCCTCCTGGGAGATCTTGAGAGATGCTGAAGGGGAAGTTACGGAGCAGTGCTGTGGGTGACTCTCAGTGGCTGTGTCCCTCCTCGCCTGCACCAGCTGGGAACTGGGCTGGGCACCGCCAGCCCTGCTTGGATGCCTCCCTGGGGCACTGCGAGGCTGTGTCTGGGGGCTTGCAGCCCCCACTGGCATCTGAGATTTCTGGAAAAACCCACAGTCGGAGTCAGGGCTGGGGCTGCCACCGTGCATGAGCACATCCTGGATGATGCCAGGGCTTTGGGTTGGGGTGTTGCCCTTCGGGGACACGACCAGATTATTTTCCGCAGCTCTGTCCCGTCTTGCGAGATCCCTTCCGTGGCTTTGCTGCTCAAGTCATCGCCGAGTTTTTGCTTGTCTTCTCAGCATGCTGGGCCCCTCCTTTCCTGCCGCTCGATCTCACGCCTGCGTGATCCGCTCCGCCATCGTTTCACAAACATTGAAACCGGTGATGCTGGCTCCAACCAGCAGCCCCACGAGCCTGGTGGAGCTGCAGCCTCACCCACCTCTGTCCTCGCAGATCTACGTGAAGCAGCAGGACTGCACTGGCGGCCTCGCTGGCGACCTGCGAGTGGCCAAGATGAGCCTGATCGACCTGGCAGGCTCGGAGCGAGCTTCGGTCGCCAACACCAAGGGAGAGCGGCTCCGGGAGGGCGCCAACATCAACCGCTCGCTGCTGGCCCTCATCAACGTCATCAACGCCTTGGCTGAGGCAAAGGTAACGCTGCTCCTCGCGTGGCCCCGCCGGGGTGGGCGGGTGAGCGCGGTGTCCTCCGGGGATGGTTCTGCCCGCGCGGTGAGGGTGGGAGCCTGGGCTGGGCTCCGAGAGGTGCCGTGGGATGAGGGTGGCCGCGCCCTTGCGGCACAGATTTGGAGCTGAGCAGAGCCTTGATCTCTCGGTACAGAGCAGGAAAAGCCACATCCCGTACCGGGACAGCAAGCTCACACGCCTGCTGAAGGACTCCATCGGCGGCCACTGCCGCACCATCATGATCGCCGCCGTGAGTCCCTCCGTCCTGGCCTACGAGGACACCTACAACACCCTCAAGTACGCCGGCCGGGCCAAGGAGATCAAGGTGTCGGTGAGGATCTGGCGTTGCGGCGGTGATCTGCTCTGTGTTTGGGAGCGGCTGGGGATGGCTGGGAAGGAGCCTGGTTTGTGGGGCGGAGGTTAGTGGGTGCCTCCCTTATCCAGCTTGAGTTTTCCAGCCCTGGGGGTGCCGCTCTGGGCAGACAGCAGCGGATGAAGCTGCAGACAGTGTGTGCCCTGTCTTCGTGTAAAGCTCCTCAGCCCAGCACCCAGAAAGGCTTGTGACTGCGGCAGCAGGTCCCTGAGCGCAGCTCCTGTCCACTGCAGCCACCCTGGGGCTCCCTGGGGAGCCTGGAGGAGGCTGAGCAGCTCCAGCAGTGGGAGAGAGGTACGTGCAGCCCCAGTGCTGCTTTAACCTCTGCCTTGGCCCTGTCTCTGCAGCTGAAGAGCAACGTGACCAGCTCTGACGGCCACGTTAGTAAATACGCCGTCACCTGCGAGCGGCTGAGAGCGGAGGTGAGATGCTGGCGGGGAGGGGAGGGCTCTCGCTTTAGCTGTGGTTTGCTGGGGACGTGGAGCTCTGAGCTCCTGGGCTCGTGAAACCATCTGAGCAAGAGCTGATCCTTCCTCGCAGGTGGCAGATCTGCGGGCGAAGCTCCAGGTCTATGAGGACGCTGCCCGGGAGTCACAGAACCAGGCTCTGGCGCCGCTGGCTCCCTCCGGCTTCCCAGAGGGGCTGCCCAGGTGAGGCTGGTGGGGAGCAGGGACAGAGCTTGGTGGGACCTCCTGGTGTGCCCCGAGCCTGTGGGGTTTTAGTGCTGGTCAGAGCCCAGGTGTCCATTAGAAAGCAGAGGAGCTTCTTTACTGGTGTGCACGTCACCTCGACTGGGCTCGGGGGCAGTTATGAGCGTGGCAGAGCACAGTGCACAAAGCTGGGCTGCAAAGGCCTAATCCTCTTCTCCTTGATCCATCCCAAAACTTCTTGGGCAAAGTGACAGCTTCCCCAGAGGATCTTCTCTGGCTCAGTGGCTGCTTCTCTGCCTTCTGCAGGTTGGAGGAAGCTGTCCCACAGACCAGCGTGGCTCAGAGGAGTGATGGAGAGCAGCAGGAGCTGGGAGCTGGACAGTCTGTTGGGATGCCAATGGAGCTGGAGGAGGAGGTGAGAGAAGGGGTGCTGTGATGAGTGGGGCCTGGTGGGGGGCTCACATACCCTCGTGGGGTACCCTGGGCACGCTGGGAGAGGGCAGGAACTCACCCGGTCCACGGGCTCCTGGCTCAGCGTGTGGGGGGCTGTGGACTGCTGGCAAAACCCCTTAACTTCCCAGCTAACGGGGAATTTGGGGAACAAACTCATCTCAGAGATGGGCTAATGCTGCGCTTTTGGGTGATTGCTCCAGGCTCCAGAGGAAAGGCCTCCCAGCAGCCCCAGAGCAGCCCACCAGACAGACGTCCAGCTGGAAGGGAAGACACCAAGGTGCCTTCTGCAGGGGTTGTCTGGCAGCCGGGCAGAGACGTGAGTGTCCTCGTGTCGTTCCCACATGTTGCTTCCTCATGTTTGCCTGCGGAGGACGGGCTGCCCACCCTCCTGTTGCATCCTGTAGCCATCCTAAGGGCTGTCCAGAAGGACGTGGGACCAGGTCTTTGTCTGCAGATGACAGCCGGCCCTGTAAAATAAGGGATTTGGCTCCTGGAGATCTAATCCCATGGGATAGTCTCTCCTGGAAATGCAGCAGTGAAGGTTTCCAGGCACAGCCACCGTGTGAGCCGTCAGTGCGCGTTGTTAGTCCTGAAATTACCTCTGCGAAGTCTTTCCTCTTGCCGCTGCTCCCCCGGGCCCTGCCCTGGCAGGGCTCCCGTGGCACCATCTGCTGATGTCTCTGCCCCAAGCATCTTGGCAGAATGAACCTCTTTGGAAAGGCCTCTTGAGGGAGGCTGGCCTTAACGTGTGCCTGGATCTGTCTGCCTCTGCCGGAGCTGACAAGTGTCTGAAGCCCGGCAGAGCCTGCAGGTGCCGTTTTGTCCCTGTAACTAACAGGTAAACACACAACTCACAGCTCGGGTTGTCCAGGAAGAGATTTACAACTTGGGTATCTCTCGACTTCTGTTTGCCTCTCTTGCCCCAAAACTCTGCTAACAGGCTCTGCCCCGCCCAAGGAGGTGTCTCAGAGGTGATGCTGGTGCTGCTGGGCCTCTGTTACTGGTGACGCTGGCTCACGCTCGCCTGCTAACTGGTTCTTGGGTCTGTCTCTCTCTGTCCCAGGCTCCTGGCTGCCGTCCTGAACGTTGCCCGAAAGCAATACGCCCTCCTGAAGGCTGCCGCCCTCCTCACTCCTGCCATGGTCTCCGAATTTGAGGACCTGGAGCGCCTGGTCAGTCAGGAGGCTGGTGTAAGCGGGGAGCAAGCCACGTCTGCAAAGGGAGCCGCAGAGATCGGCGGGGCCAGCCCTGCCCAGAGGATGCAGCAGGGCTGTGAGGGTGAGAAGCTGGGGCCGTCGGTGCTGCCCCCTCTCTTTTGTCTCGGTGTGCGCTGGAGGAGCCGGTGGCGGGGGGGCAGCTCCCAGCTGTGGGCACAGGGCAGGGAGATGAGTTTCTCCTGACTCCTCCTGACGTGGCACCCAGCGGGTTCTGCCCAGAGCGGCTGCAGCCTCGCTTTGTAGAGCGACTGGGGCTGGCCAGCACCGCCGGGAGCCCGGGGCACGGCCGGAGCCAGGAGCAGCCCTTGTCTCCGGGGAGCTCAGCATGTGTGTGCGAGTCAGCATAAACGTGAGGGATATTTCTGCTCCTGGAGACCAAAACAGCAGTTCTGATCCTCATTTGTCCTCCTCTTGTTTACTCCTCCATGGAACATTTGTCCCAGCCAGCCTGGCTGTAGCCTCCCAGCCGGCAGCCTGCATCTGACCAGGGCTGAGCTCTCCCTCCTCATCCTCAGGGCCGATGCACGATGCCCATAGCGAAGCCGTGGGCGCTGCAGACCCTGTGTTCCGGGCACAGACCGGGCGTTGCCGCAGGGCACTTGCTTTGGGCCCAGCCTGATGCCTTTAGGATTAGTTGTGCTGGCTCTTTTCCTCTCGGTTTAAGGTGGTTGGATGGAAACACCCGCTGGCAAACGGCTGCTGTAGGGCTCGCTGGGCTGACCTCCGCCGAGCTGTGACGGGGGGCTGTGAGGGGGATGCCCCGGGCTTTGCGGGTGCCTGGGAACTGCAGACAAGGAGGTGACTCTGTTTCTTCTCTGCTCCTTCAGCCCAGGTGTCTGTCGCCGTGCCCAGCACCCCCGGGATGAGTGGCACCGTGCAGCGCTTGCAGGACCTCGCTGCCCCCTGCAGCCCCACGTCGGTGGCTCCTGGCCCGATTAAGAAGAGGGGGACTACAACAAGTCACATGTCCCCGGTGTCATCGGCTGCCCAAAACCGCCGCACGCTGCCTGCTGTGCCCGTTCACAACCTGAACGAGACTTTTGAGGTCTCCAACAGCAGTGGTTCACCCAGCGTGGCCGAGGCAGCTGCCTCCAGCCTGCCAGAATTCTCCATCTGGGAGAGCGTCCAGAGCCACCTAAACAAGCAGGACGGCCCCGTCGTGCCCCAGTAAGTGCTGGCCTGGGGGGGTTAACTGTGGTTTTGGGGCTCCCCCCTCCACGATCTTGCTGTCTGGGTGAATCCTCCGTGGATCGCTGCAGCTCTGCTAAGGGGGGAGACTGGGCAGAAAACACTCAGCCTGCAGACAGGCAGCCAGCGGTCCGAGCTCGTGTGTGAATCGCTGTCAAAGATATAAAAAACATTCCAAGGAAATCTATTTCTCCCTTTGGGGCCCTTCTGGAGCCCCGCGTGCTGGCTGGGAAGCAGGTGGGGCCTCAACTCTGCTCCCAGAGAGGTTGGAGCGAGGGTTGGGACTGCACACTCTGGGGTTTTGCGTTTTATTGTTTAGTTGGTAGTTTGGGTTTTTTTATTGCCGGTGCTTCAAAGGGGCTCTGGATTTTCCAAAGCTCTGTGAATCTGTGAGAGCATCCAAAGGCAGAGATGGGCATGGCCTTGGTAACGCAGGACACCCCGAGGTCTCCCCGTCTCCTCCTGCAGCTCTAGGAAATGGTTCCTACCGAGGGAACTGGGGACACTGAGGTCCAGGGGAACAGCCCGAGCACCTCAGGGAGCAGCAGTAGCCAGGCGGCTGACGCCTCCTGTGCCGCTCTCCTGAGGATTTACCCCTCTTGGAACGGTTTTCCCCTACAAAACCGGGCAGGTTTCCTGTGACTCCTGTTCCCTGCGGGCGGATGGTGTTGGCCTGGCTGCCTCGCAGCCTCACGAGAGCGGGCACTAACTCCCTTCTCCTTGGCCGCAGAGCCTGTGCCCCGGTGTCTGCCGTGAAGGGTTCCTCCATCCCCAGGCCCTCCGTGGTCTCCAAAGCCCCTGCGCAGAAGCGGAGGCGAGTGGAGAGGTGAGGCAGCCGCCGGCCCCCCGTGCCCCAGAGCGCCCCGCGCAGGCAGCAAGGGCTGGCAGCTGCCTGGGGCTCGAGCCCCCGTCCCTGCCTGCGTCGGCCCCACCTCACCTGTGACACGTGGGGACGCGGGGGGGCTCCGCCCTGAGCCTCGCGGGTTTAAAACGGCCCCTTTCTCTTCACAGCGCTGCTCCCCCCACCCTGGGTGGGCTCCAGAGCTGCAGCACCCCGAGATCTGCGCAGCCCTCCCGCGCCCCTCCGCTCCCGGGCAGGCGCCTGGGGAAACCCTCTGCCCGCAGCACCACGGGCTGCAAGAGCGTTCCCTGCGGCAGGGCAGGCACCAAGCGGGCGCTGGACCAGCCCCCTTCCGGGTCAGGTGAGGAAAATACCTCGAACTGGGAGGTTTGCTGCTGGTGGAAGATGCTCTTTGGGGTTTGCTGCTTCCTGGCTGTAGCCAGAGCCTCGGGGAAGGCTGGTGGGTGCTTGGGGAGGGGCAGAAAGGAGGAGGGGGCTGGCAGCACCTGGATCTCTGTCGGGGCGGGGGGGGACGGGACCTGGGTTTGCTGCTTTTACCCAGCAGCTGCCTAATGCACTTCCCTCCTCTTTCCATCCTCAGAGCATCCTGCGGGCCCTCTCTCCTGGAAGGGCAGCAGAAGGACCACCAAAGAGCTCGTGGCCCTGGGCAGTGCCCCCCCTGCTCCCACCCCCCAGCCAATGAAGCTCTTATGCTGATGGCTCCTGCACCCAGGATCCCCGGCAGTGTCCCAACCCAGGTGCCAAACTTCTTCCTTTCTCTCGTAGCCCTGTCCCACCCTTCCTGCAGCCACACAACAATTCCTGCAGCCCTTCTTGTACCCCTGCAGTCACCCCCAGCCCCCTCCTGTTCACCGTCCCAGTTACGTCCCCTGTTGTATCATACTAAGAAATAACATGTATTTTTAATAAACCTTTTTCGTTTCCAACCAGAGGGGAGAGGGGAGACGTGCGGCTGTTTCTTCTCGCCTCCCCCTCGCCCAGGGAGCTGGGATGGGGAAGCAGCTCCCGTCTGAGCGGGCCTGGAAAAGGCCCTTGCTCGTGGGGGTGGGCTCTGTCGGGGCTTCCCCCATCTCCCATCATCCCCGGGACCCCGTGGGTGCCTTCTGCCCCCTCTGCTGTGCCCGGGGGGCTCTGGGGCGCTCGCTCCGTGTCCCAGAGTGCCGGCAAGCACCGGCTGCTGCTGCTTTGCGGGGCGAAAAGTGTTTCTGCTACAACCCCATGGCCACCATCCCTGTCTCCGTGTGACGCTGGGGGCTCCTGGCTCCAGCCGCCTGCACAGCAGAGAGCTCCCCGCATCCCTGCCTGGGGACCACACCTGTCCCCCGACACCCCTGCGACCCCCTTTCCTGCCGTGCCAGGGCACGTCTGGCCACGGGCACATCTGCTTGCCTGCCCCAGCTCCTCGTAGCCACCCCCAGAGGTGACCAAGCGTGGTGGGAGCAGGACGGGGAGGGAGGACCCAGCTGCGGGTGTGCTGCTGTCCCACAGGGACCGGGGTCACCGGCTCCTTCTGCACTACTTCCCTGCCTGGCAGCGGCTGATCTCGCCTTTGTCTTCTCAGAGCGTGGAAGCTTCTAATTAACACTTGCAGCCCGCTCCCAGTTCGTTTGTCTCATTAAGGGGGGCCGGGGAGGAGGAGGGGGAGAGCCCAGCTCTGCCTGCCGGCAGGGACAGCTTTCTGTGCTTTGATCCCGGCCGGCAGGAGCTGGGAGAAAATCAACCTCTGGGGAGCGGCGCGGGGGCTGGCGAGGACCCCGCCGCGCCCCCAGCCCCGTCCTGCCCCGCCAGGACTGTGCACGCCAGGGGACTTCAGAGAATCCCGGGGGACGGAGGAGCCCTGTCACCAGGGGCTGTCACCCAGCACACGTTCCCAGGGCTGCCACTCTTCCGGGAGGCCAAGTGTCACTTGCAGGGTACATCGGGGCCCCAAGCCGGGCGTTTCTGTGGGCAAACCCCTGCCCGCCGCTGGTGACAGCGGCCCAGGACAGCTGGGGGACACGGGCCTGCCTGGGGGCGAGGAGCTTCTGGGGATTCGAGGGGGATGTGGCAGCAAGCGGTTGTCTCGGAGCGCCGCCCGAGTGCCCCCAGTCGCACCAGTATGAGCCCGCCCTGGCCCTGGGTGCCCACAGGTCACACCCGTGGGGCCACGGCTGTTGCCACGACACTTTCCAAGTGGCCGCGGTCGGTGGCCCGGCGACGGTGGCCGCGGTCCAGCGGGGCCTGGCGGCGTGTCCCCGTCCCCGAGCGGGCGGGGAGCCTTTCCCGGCCATCGGCTGCCATCTAGCTGCCAGCCGGCGGGAGCTGTCCCCCGCCCTGGCCCCGCTCCAGCCCCTCCTGGGACCCCCCCGGCTTCATCCAGCCGCCTCTTGGGGCCCCCACCCCGATGCCCCCACGAGTCCCTCGCGGTCCCCAAGCCCCCCGGCCCCCGCCGGCGCTGTCCCCGAGGCCTGGCCATGTCCCGCTGTGTGGCTCAGGGCTGGCGGTGGCCCCGTGCCCCTGGCTCTGTCCCCCCGCGTTTCCCGGCAGCGCCGGGCCCCGGCACAAAGAGACCCCGCGGGGGGGCCGGGCCCGCCGGCTCCGGCCCCGCACGAAGCCCCTTTCAGCCGCCCGGGGAGGGGTCCCGGCCCTCCCTCCTCCCCCCGCCGCCCCCGGCGGGCAAAAGCCCCCCCAAACTCAGCGCACAGGTGACGGGGACGCGGCCGCGCACCCACAGCAGCGGCTGGGGCAGGATCCGGCCCCCCCGAGCTGGGAAGGGGGGACCCGGCGCCCTGAGCCCCGGCCGGGCTCCGGCAGGACCAGGCGGCGCTTGACAGAGCCAGCGGGGGGGAAGGACTTGGGAGGCGTCAGGCTCTAATTAGCAGCCGGCCTTAATGAGCAGCCGGCCTTAATGAGCCGCCTGCCCGCGCTGCCAGACGGCCCGCACAGAGCCTCCGCCCAGGGGAGCCGGGGCCGGGCGGCGGGTGCGGAGCCGCTTGTGCCGGGGCTGGGCCCGGGGGGGCGACACGGGGAGCGCGCGGGGTGTGAGTCGTGAGAGAGACAGTGAGTGTGTGTGCGTGTGTGTGTGTGTGTGCGTGCGTGTGTGTGTCTGTGTGTGTGTGTGTGTGCACATGGGCATGGGGGGATGGAGACGTGTGTGCGTGTGGACGTGTGTGTGCACCCAGCACCCACAGCGCCCTGGGCCCCCGCACCCAGCACCCCTGGGCCCCCACGGCCGTGCCCCCAGCACCCACGCCGCCCCAGGGGAATGTATCCCGCGCCCACGGAGCCCTGCAGCGCTGCCCCCAGCTCCCGCGGTGCCCACGGCCTCGCACCCCGCCTCGCACCCAGCACCCACCCGCCGGCTGCCCCACGGGTGCCCACGGCCACGGCTCTGCCTCCCAGCCTGGCGTGTGCCCCAGCCCCCCCAGTGCCCGCCGCGGGGGCAGGGGGCCGTGCTGCGGTGCCCGGGCTGGCTGCCAGGGCACAGCCCCCCCCTGCTGCTGTGCCGGGACTTGGGCTCCCTGCCCGGTGGCCAGTGACGGGGGGGCCCCCGGGCTGCACAAAACCCCCGGGCCGGGCCCATCACGCCCCCCCCTCCGGCATGGAGAGCCAGCGGCTCTCCTCCTACGGCCGCCGCATCGGCCCCGCCGCCCCGGGCTACCGGGGGCTTCCCGCCAGCCCCCCCGCCCGGCTCCGGGCTCCCCGCAGCGCCCAGCCTGGTCCCCGCACGGGTGCCCGCCTGGGGCTGGGCAGGATGGACTTCTCGCTGGCCGCAGCGCTCAACTCGGAGTTCAGGGAGACGCGCACCAACGAGAAGGTGGAGATGATGGAGCTCAACGACCGCTTTGCCAGCTACATCGAGAAGGTCCGGCTGCTGGAGCAGCAGAACAAGGTGCTGGTGGTGGAGCTGCACCAGGCGCGGGAGCAGGAGCCCTCGCGTCTGCCCGACGTCTACCAGGGGGAGCTGCGTGACCTGCGGCGCCACGTGGAGCAGTTGGCCACCGCCAAGGCCCGTCTGGAGATCGAGAAGGAGAACCTCGCCGAGGACCTCGGCAGCCTCCAGCAGAAGTAAGGCTCTGCCCCGCTTGGGGTAGCCCTGGGGCCCAAGGTGGCGACCATGACCAGGGTGGGGATGGGGAGCGGGGTGGGGATGGGGAGCAAGGGGGCCACCAGCAGCACGATGGCCTCAGGGACCAAGGTGGCCCCCAGGATGGTGATCACAGTCATCTGGGGACCAGGGCGGTGGCAAGGACCAGGGTGACAGCAGGTATCCCCAGGTTGGCCACTGAGACAGAGACCAGGGTGGCCACCAGGACCAGGGTAGCCCTGGGGACCGGGCAGTGGTGGGCACCAGGGTGGTGACGGGGCCGCGGGTGGCAACAGGGACCAGGGTGACCCCGGGAACAGCGCAGGACGGTGGCGGGGGGTGTGGGATGGGCACGTGCTCCGACACAGGGTGTGGGTGCTGGGAGCGCAGGGCCGTGTCGGCCCGGGGGGTCCATCCCTGGGGCTCAGGGTGACGAGGAGCAGCGCCTAATGAGTAGCAGCAATACCGAGTAGCAGCGCCCAACGAGTACTGCGCCTAACGAGGAGCGATGCTGAGGGGAACGGTGCTGAGTGAGTAACGGTGCCTCTGCTCCGGCGCAGGCTGCAGGACGAGGCGACCCTGCGGCTGGAGGCCGAGAGCGACCTGGCTGCCTACAGGCAGGTGAGGGCAGGGGCTGGACCCTGCGTCCCCCGTCCTGCAGCCCAGGGGCTCAGCCCCCAGCTCAGCCTCCCGCGGGGACAGGCAGGGGTGGGCAGGAGCGGGCAGTGGGGGGCTGGGGTGCCTTGGGGTGGGCAGAACGGGGCAGCACGGGGCAGGGCCGGGCAGCTCGGGAGGGAGCAGGCCCTGGGGACGGTCCCTCCTCTCCCCCCGCGGCGGCAGGACGTGGACGCCGCTGCCTTGGCTCGCCTGGCCCTGGAGCGGCGGGTGGGGACGCTGCAGGACGAGATCGCCTTCCTCCGCAAGGCCCACGAGGAGGTAACCCCGCGCGGGGGGCTGGGGGGGAGTCCCGGGGCTCGCCGGGGCCGGGCTGAGCCCCGCTGTCCCCCCAGGAGCTGCGGGAGCTGCAGGAGCAGCTGGCCCGGCAGCGGGTGCATGTCGAGGTGGACGCGAGCAAGCCGGACCTGACGGCCGCCCTGCGCGACATTCGCAGCCGCTACGAGGCCGCGGCCGCCAGCAACGTCCGGGAGGCCGAGGAGTGGTACAAGTCCAAGGTGCGGCGGAGCCGGTCGCCCGGCGGGGGGGCCTGGCTGTCCCCTCCCGAGCGTCACCTCCTCGGGGCTGGGCGGCGCCGCCTGGGGGTGGCGCGTGGGGTTTGGGATCCCCGCTGCCCCCGCCCGTGTCCCGTGTCCGGGCCTGGTCCCCGCGGGGAGCGGGGACGTGTCCCCCTGCGGAGTGACACGGGCACGGTCCCTGAGGCGTGTTCCCAGTGACGGGGCCCACAGGCACTGTCCCGCAGGAGCAGGGACACGTTCCCGGTGGCTTCCACAGGCACCATCCCTCCCACCTGCACGGCGGGGACGTGTCCCCAGCAGCACCTGCCGTCAGGGACGTGTCCCATGTCCGCTGTCCCGTCGCCTCAAGGGAGCAGGGACACGTCTCCACGACACGTGCCATCAGCCACGTGCCCCACGTGCGCCGTCCCTTCCACCCAACACCGCGTGCCACCGGGGGCACGTCCCGTGTGAGCTGTCCCTTCCTCCCATGGCAGCAGGGATGTGTCCCCACCACAGGCGCTGCTGGGGCCACGGCCTCCCGGGAGCTGGGATGTCCCTGGGACACGCGCCTTTGGGGATGTCCCGCCTGTCCCCAACGGCTGCAGGAACAGGGACATGTCCCCAGGCCCACACCAAGGGCGTGTCCCGTGTGCACTGTCTCCTCCTGCCCCAGCAGCAGGGACACGTCCCCAGTGACACGGGGCTCTGGGGACACATCCCGTGAGCACCGTCCCACCACCCTGCCGGGTCGGGGATGTGTCTGTGTGCCACGTGCTGGTGGGGCCACGTCCCTGCAGTGGAGCAGAGCAGGGCTGTGTCCCCACGCCATGTGCCACCGGGACACATCCCACGGCACGTGTCCCCCCCCAGTTCACAGACCTGACGGCCGCGGCCGCCCGGCACGCAGAGGCCCTGCGCGCCGCCAAGCAGGAGGCCAACGAGTACCGGCGCCAGCTCCAGGCCCTCACCTGCGACCTGGAGGCTCTGCGGGGTGCGGTAGGTGACAGCTGCGGGGAGCGGGCGGGGGACACGGCATCGGGGGGCTGCCACCGCCACCGGGCTCCCTGGCACGGCGCTGGGGACCCCCACCCGCTGCTGGGGGAACGGCTGGTCCCCAGGGGTGGGAGGTGGATGGGCACCGCGGAGAGCCACCAGCTCCCGGGAGAAGGCGGCGGTGGAGGGTGTCCTGTCCCCTCGGGGTCCCCCAGAACGAGTCCCTGGAGAGGCAGCTGCGGGAGCTGGAGGAGCGCTACGCCCTGGAGACGGCCGGCTACCAGGACACGGTGGCACGGCTGGAGGAGGACACCCGCAGCCTCAAGGAGGAGATGGCCCGGCACCTGCAGGACTACCAGGAGCTGCTCAGCGTCAAGCTGGCCCTCGACATCAAGATCGCCACGTACCGCAAACTGCTGGAGGGTGAGGAGAGCAGGTGATGGCAGAGCGGGGGCTTCGTCCTGCCCCTGCCCCTTCCCCGGCCGTGTCCCAAACCATCCCCAAAGCCTCGTGGTCCCCTCGGGGGTGTCAGACTGTCCCCAGCCCTCCTGCCCCAGCCCCAGGCGGGGCCGAGCTGGTGTGCAGGGCGGCAGCAGGACCCCGATGCTCTTCCCAACACCCCGCATCGCTCCTGCAGGATCACCATCCCCGTGCAGAGCTTCTCCAACCTGCAGATCCGAGGTGAGGCCGTGGCCACGCGTGGGGTGGGGGTGGGATGGTGGCACAAGCAGGGGTGGCTTCTAGGGGTCAGCGGGAGGAGACGCTGTCTCAACCATCCCTGCCCCATCCGGAGGGACCGGGAGCTTTTCCTCCAAACCTCAAGGAATGAGGACTCCTGGGTTCTCCCAAGATGGGGGGAGGAGTGAGCCATGGCCACATCCCAGAGCCGAGCATGTCCCCAGGCCAGTGATGTCCCTAAGGCTGAATGACCACCATGTCCCCAAGGACAGCCCTGTCCCCAAGGCCAATCACACCCTAAAGCCACCCGTGTCCCCACGGCCAACCACATTCCCAAGGCCAATCATGTCCACGGTGCCGTGTCCCCAAGGCTAATCACTCCCCAAAGCCGGCCACATCCCCGGTGCCAGCCACATGCCAAGGCCAAGAATGTCACCAGTCACGTCCCCAAGGCCAATCGCATCCCCGAGGCCCACAGTGTCCCTGAGGCTGGTCACATCCCTGGGGCCAGCGTCCCCTGGCTCAGGGTTCTCCAGGCCAACCTGTTCCCTTTGGGCCCCCCCACCTTGAGTGGGGCTGGAGGAGCCATTCCTGGGCACTGGGTCACCCCCGTGTCCTGCCCCTTTCCCCTAGAGACCAGCCTGGACCCTAAATCCGTGTCTGAAGCCCGCGTGAAGAGGAGCATTGTGGTCAAAACTGTGGAGACCAAGGATGGAGAGGTGCGAAGTCCTCATCCGTGACACCCACGCTGCCTCCCCTCCACCCCCCCTCCCCACGGGGTGTCCCCAAGGGGGTCACTCATCATGCACGTGGGGCCACCACCCTTCAGCCCAGGAGCAGCCCAGGCAGGGAACCAGTGACCCCAGTGCCCTGAGAGCACGGCACGAACCGGCTCTGGGCCACGGTGGGGCTGAGCCTGGCAGCTCGTAGAGAAAACCATCCCCCGTCCCTGTCCCCAAGGTCGTTCAGAGCCCAGACAGGCTCAGCCCGGGAGGAGAGCCCAAGCCCGGGGTGATGGTCGCTCTCCCTCTGCCTCCAGGTGATCAAGGAGTCCAAGCAGGAGCACAAGGAGGAGCCGTAGGGCGGAGGAGCCGCAGCAGCCACACGCTTGTAGCTGTAGCCCCGTAGGTCCTGTCCGATGCTGCAAGGGAGCCCGCGGCCGGGCACCGGTCACGGGAGGAGCCGGCGGTGCCTCGGGGGGTCACCTCCCCGCACCCACCCCGCTGACACCCTGTTGGGGGCTGGCTGCCAGCAGAGCGCCCGTTCAGGCGGGCACAGCGCGGGGAGGGGATGGGCAATACCCGGGGCAGGCGAGCGGCGCCGGGCAGAGCCGAGCTCCCTCGCCAGGACGCTGCCACGGCCCCACAGCACGGAGGAGCCGGCGGTTTCGGGGCCGTGCCCGCGCTCATCCTGGGTCTCCAGTGCCCAGGAGAGAGGCCCTCCTGTTGCCATCTCTGTGTGCCAGTCGGACAAGACAACGGTGCCAAGAGCACCTCTCCCTGCACCCCACCTTGCTGCCCTCTCCCCGGTCTGGGAGGCCACCCCAGATCTCCCCAGTGTACCCAGGCCCTGAGCACCCTTGGGGTGGGGGGCCTGCAGGGTGCAAGGAACCGGCAGCTGAGGGACATTTCCCCGTCACCAAGCATCACGTGGGCTTAGCCCAGAGGCAGGGGCAGGAGGAAGGAGGATGGGGAGGCAGGTGCTGTCAGGACGGCATCCAAGAGTGATGAGATGGGGATAACGAGGGGTTCCTGGGGACACTGGGGTGTCCAGGGTGGTTTGTGGGGCCGGAGCAGTGGTGGGCACAGGAGGCTGGGTGGCCTCGAGGACTTCTCCTGGCACAGAGCCATGGGCCTGTCCTGGCCCCCCCGAGTGTCCGCCACCAAGGTGTCCCCATCACCGTGTGGGGACAAAGAGTCCCGAGGGGCTTGTGGCGAGGGGTGACCCACGGTCGGGTGCCTGGGCCCTCGCCTGGGGGGGTCCCACGCAGGTGAAAATGGAGAGGAGGGGAGTGCAGAGGAGACGGAGGAGGGTGTCAGGGCACCCACGGGTGCTCTCACAGTGAGAGGTGCCTCCCGCCACCCAGGAGCGATGGGGGAGGACGGACGGAGCCATCCCCGACCTGCTTGTCCCGCCAGGGGGACCGGGGCTGCCCTGGTGACAGTCGCTGCCATGCGAGGAGCCCAAGCTCCCCCCAGCACGGGCATTCGAGATGGGGCTGGAAGAAATCCCTTGTCCCTGGGCTCCACGTGGCCCTGTCCCCCTGCCCCCCTCTGTCCTCCGGTGCTCCCCCCGCACCAGCACGTGCCACCGGCCCACCCAGGGCCGTGGCCCAGCCCGGTGCTCACCCGCAGCCCCCGTCCCCTCCTTCGATTTAGCTACAGACCATGAGCGGAACCTGCCCTGATGCCACCTCACGTAGGAGCAACAGCCCAGCAGCACTCCTTGTACCCCGCAAGCCCCTTGGGACGAGCACAGGGGGTGCCACTGGGCTGCCACCCCCCTTGTCCCCTCTGTCCCCCCGTGCTTTGCAGCTCCTGACTCCAGAAGGGCCGTTCCCAGGGGCAGGAGATGTTACAGGAGAGCCGGGTGCTGCCCGGGTTTGGCATCCAGGGTGGGATGGCAGCGGCCCGGGGGACTCGGTCCCCCTCGAGCAGCCTCAGGCTGGTGCTTTGCAGCCCACGTTGCTACTGAATTAATGCACTAACACCTGCGGCAGCTTGAGGTGAGAAATAAAGCTAAAACGCGAGTGTGGTGCTTCCAAGGTCGCGCCTGCAACCTGCCTCTCCGCAGGCAGTGCCGGGGGTCTTCTTTACTGCATTTCTCCTGAGTCTTCTCACTAAACCACAGTTATTTTGCCTTTCCCCAAGTGATGGGGATGCTGCGGGCTGCTCCCATCCTTGACATAGGACGTGAGTGCAAGCGCTGGGCCTGGGCACTGCTGAAAGCGCCGGGCCTGTTCCCACCAGAGCTGGAACCGTTGTGTCAGGGCTGCTCCTGCATCAGCATCCTCCATCCTGACCCCGGGTAACTCCAGCACCTTCTTGTTTCATTTAAGCCTTCAACTCTTGGCTTTCTGCAAGTCCTCGGCTTTGCAAGTGTTACCCAAAGGCAAGAGGAATCGCACCCACAACAGGCTGCAGGGACACAGGTGTCCCCAAGACAGAAGCCACAAAGCCCAACATTCCAGTACCAGGCCCAGAGGTGAATCTGAAGCCTGCAATCAGGTGCCCAGTGGTTTCCACAGAGAAGGTGGGAGAGGGATGGGAATAGTCTGCCAGGGCGAGGGGGTGCCCTTTTGCTCCACTAGACGGGTTTGGAACAAAATGGACCCGACCGTTGTTGCTGAGATGATTTCAAGGCAATCTTGTGGCAGGCGCATCCGCCAGTGCAAGTGGAGCTTCGTGGCTGCTGAAGTGTGGCAGCTTCTGGCTGGCTTTGTTTTCAAGGTCTCACGGTAGGTGAGACCTTTGGCCAATGGGAGCCGCTACTGACTACAGGTCAGATTCTGTCTGGGTGTCAATGGAGATCCCTGGGGGAGCCATCTGGAGCTCGTCCCCTGAAGCAGCACCTTGCGGTCGAGGACTCTCCCCTTGGGCCAGGACGCTGCCCAAGGAAACTCCTCGAGGGCCCTTGGGTCGGGACGCTGCCCTGAGCAGGTCCTCGAGGGTGAGAGCCCTCACTTGTCAGGTGAGTGACAGAGCGTTTGGGGTTGCCGTTAAACCCCAGGGAGTGAGGCTTTGTAAAGTGTTTTGGGCTGCTATTAAACCCCAGAACGTTGTTCTGTTCTCCTCCCGCAGACATTCGAATCGGTAATTTACAGAGAGACGGTTGGCTGTTACTAATAATAAAATTTTTATTTTTTATATTGGTGGCCGGTTGCTTGTTTGGGAGCCTCCGTAACAAGTCTGAGCAACGTAACACACACGGGGCTGCTCAGCACCCTTGGGAGAAGCTTGAGAACCCTCCCAGAGTAGAACTGCAAGGGAGCTTGGGGGGCAGGTGCTGAGCTGTGCCATCCGAGGGCCTCTCTGGGCTCCAGCCAAAACAGAAGTGCAACTCCATTTAGACACACTATTAGGCAGCTCTGCAGAGTTTCTTTGTTGGACTGATGCCTGTCAGTTCCTTCTGCATTTCAATTTGTGTGGAATTTTGGCAAACCAGATAGAGTTTGAGATCACTGGACCATGAGGTGACAGGATCTCTGAGGTTGAGCCCGTGCCCTGCTGTTTGAGGTAAAATAATAATAAAATACCTGGTTCGATCAGTCCCAGATACACCACCCTGCACAGCACCTCCACCTCCATCAGCCCATTCTACCTCCAATGCAAACGACTCCTGACAGCACGGGTCCGGGGCACTTTGGTGGTCCCAAGTGGCTGGATTACACCCACGTACAATTGCAGGCACTGCAAGAAGTGCACCGGACCTCACCCTTTGCTTGGCAAAAAGTGATGTTTCAGGAGAGTTTGTGTTTTTCCTGGACTCGCAGGAGTTGCTGGCAGTCACTAAATTACTAAGTCAACAAGTCTGCGTGTTAAAATTCACGGCAAACTCTCCACCAGTGATTAGATTTCACAGCTTAGAAGAATTTTGCCCTTGAATCTTGCCTTTGTCATCTATAAAACCATACAAAGCCAGAAAAGACCTTTTAAGATAAAGGTTCACCTAAGCAACGCAATTCCCAAACCTATTACCTTCTGAACCACAGAAAATTCTTTACAAAAGCTGTGCCTACAATTAAAACTCTTCAGTATGTACTAAAATCTTTGTCCGAAAACCTTTGCTAAATTCTTAAAATCGGTCTCAACTTCTCTAGCACCTGATCGTTGCCTTGCTACACCTTTGTCCTCACAAACTGTGAACAAGTTTTCTTTTAACCTTCCCCCTGTTAAGAGAGGGACAGGACCACTGGAAGTCCTCGCTGTCGGGCATTTTCCAACCCTTCTGGGGCTCTTTAACTCGTTCAGAGCGAGCCGCCGTGCTCTCAGTCTGTGACCCTGATTTTTCATTTATTTACTGATATTTGCATCACTTGGATGTTTGCTGTGAATAACCGGAAAAAAAAAATCACTAATGAAGGGCTCAGAATAGGTACCAGGGGAACCCATCTAGAAAACAGGTATTCCATGACAATTCCTCACTTACAGTCATGCATTCAGAACTGTGAGTTGCTTTAAAAAACTCAAAAATCTTGATGTTGTTGCATCAATTAAGAAACCTGAGTTTTTAGAATTAAAATATTGTCTATTAGCAATAATTCAATAGTCCGCTGCATCAGTGGTTAACACAAACTTGCGATTCTGGTCTTAAAATTACTAAAGGTAGCCCCTCTGACAAGGGTACGGCCAGTCATTAAGATTTTTTTAATACTTTTCTCGATTTAAACTGATCTAAAACTTGATAAATCCAGTTTTAAAAGCCAATGCCAGGATGAGAAACTGGGTGATGAACTCACGCAGCCTCAGCAAACAGCAGCTGAACACGTTTTCAACACAGTTGAAAAAACAGAGACAAGTTTCGTGTGATGTAAACGCAAACCCTCGACCTACGTGTCACACGTACGAAATGACGCTCCTTGCTCGGTTTTGCCCCATCCTTGGCCATTCCAACCCAGAAACGTCAGCCAAGGTACCGCTTCTCAAGAGATACACGGCAAAGGGATCG
The DNA here is from genome assembly GCF_965140245.1 of Athene noctua. Taxonomy (NCBI): domain Eukaryota; kingdom Metazoa; phylum Chordata; class Aves; order Strigiformes; family Strigidae; genus Athene; species Athene noctua. The sequence continues at coordinate 221,986 of NW_027437631.1, read as the reverse complement.
TTTGCTTACAAGGAGCCACAGAAACACTCCCAGGGCAGAGCCCCCCGCCGGCAGAGCCGGCCCGGAGCAGCAGCCTGCTCGCAGCACAGCACCCACCCCAGCTCACCTGGGCTTCTGCTCCGCGCCCTCAGCCCCTCACCTCGCCGCCTCCTCGGCCGCAGCCTGGTCGGAAGCCCCGGGCCACGGCGGGTCCCAGCTGCACCGACACACGGGAAATCCCTGCAGCCAGACCTCTCCGCCTCAGCGTTAATCCTCAGGACCGCACTCGTGAGGAGCTTTTGCCGCCGACCGGAGGGAGGAGGACGGACGCGGAGCAGCCTGCGCATTCGCTCCGCGCCGCCAGGGGCCCGTCTCTCCCCAGCCCGCCGCGGCCCGGTCCGCTCAGCGCCCGCGGCCGCCTCGGCCCCGCTCCCGCTCGGGGCCGCCCCCTCCCCACACGCGCCGCCGCGGCGGGGCCGCCGGGCCCGGGCGGGGGGCGCATGCGCAAAGGCGGGCGGCCCGTGCCGGCGGGGACGGGGGCTGGGGCGGGCGGTTACACGGGCGGGGTCACGCGTGGGGCCCTGGAATTGGGGGGGGAACGGCCCGGGGAGCCCCCGTGCGGAGGGGGCTGGGCCAGAGGGACACGTGCGGTGACACCTGCGATGGCCGCGGGGAGCGGCGGAGCTGGGTCCCCTCCGGAACAGGACGGGGACGGAGACTGAGAGCGGGGGGGGACACACGGACAGTGGGAGCAGGACAGGGACAGGGGCGGGGACAGGGACACGGAAAGCAGAGTGGGGTGGGGACATCAGGACGGGGGCCCGGGGAGCGGGATGGGGACAGGGACAGTGGGAAGGGGGTGGGAATACGGGGAGCAGGACAAGTCTGAGGGCCCGGGGAGCAGAACGGGGGATGGGGACGCCGGGAGCGCGATGGGGACAGGGACACGGGGAGCCCGTGCCCAGTCCCGGGGGCTGGGGAGAGACGGGGACGACGGAGGGGTCAGCACAGCCCCACTCACTGCTGGTGCCCCCTCGGCACGTCCCGGTGCTGAGCCCCGATGAACTCGTGCCAAGGACGGAGACCCCAGCACCCGCTGCCCTCGGGAGCGGTTCCGCGTGCCGGCGGGCCTCAGTTTACCCGCTCCACAGCCCGGGTGGGCGCGGCCCCTGGGCACCCCGCACCCGACAAAGGGCCACTGCTGGCAGCGGGGGAAATTCCAGCCGCTCGGAAGGGGCTGGGGGTCAGGGTCCGGCCGCGCACAGCCCCCGTTCCCAGGGAAGAGCCGCTGCCGCGGAAAATTCCCAGCCCGCGCAGGCAGGGCCGGGGCTCCCGCTGCGAGAGCTGGCTGCCCAGCGTGGATGGTCCCGCTGAGCACTCTGCCAAAGGCGTGGAACTGAACGCCGTCGTCCGTGCTGTACATTTTCATGGTGTGACACATCAGCGGCCCCTTTCCAGGAAAGGGAAATAAGCCTCTTTCAAAATACAGTCGAGAAACACCGACCTGGCAGGACTCGTGGATAGAAAGGGATTAACAGGCTGGAATTTAGAAATACTTCTGTTGACTTGCCAAGCCCTTCATTTCCTTTCCCTGAAAGCCTTACATCTCCCTGCCCTGTACGGAGACCCCTGGAACGACTTTGCTGGACTCTTCTGGAGCTTCTCTCCCTCCTCTTGGGGAGCAGTAAATCGTGGCTGGGACAAGACCAGGAGAGGAAATGTCACCTGCTGGCCTGCAAAGCAGCTCAGGGCAGAGGACCCGAGCCTCCAGGGATCACAGCTCTCACGTCACTCCACAACTGGTGAGCTGGTGACAGTCACCACTGTATAGTTTCAGGTGGGTAATCACAACCCGTTACCAGAAGAGATTCGTTTTCTCTCCAGACATCAGAGCAAAAGTCACAGGCAAATTCCTCACTAGCTGCTGGCTGGCGTTGGTGGCTCTAGACAGCTCTGAATGACAGCTCAGTACAAGCTGTTGGAGGAGGAAGGTTTTTGCAAGGCTTTGATAGGAAAGGTGCTGACTAACTAACGTGGGGTTATTTTTATCAGCACAGTTCAGATCAGCTTTCTCAGACTTTGGAGAGAGAAACAAACTTCAAGGGAAAGGGACAAAAAGGCAGCAAAAGGACACAAAATCACCCTGCAGTTCCCACGTGCTCTGAAGTCCTGACCTAGTCCTGTTCCTCCCCGAACACTGTCAAACAATTCTCTCTCTCAAGGGCTGCCCTGGCAGGCAGCTCAAGTTTCTCCAAGTGAAGAGATTTGTTTCAGTATCGGATGAGAGCTTTCAAAATGCTAGAAGTCAAATCTGTGCAGATGGCTGTCTAGGAGGCAGCTGCCCTGTCAAGGCAGCGAGAGGAGCGTATTTGCCCGCTTCTGGACACTCAGAGCCAAGCAGAAGAGTTTCCTTACGTCAGGGTCACATTCACTCATGGCCTCCCCGAGGTCAGAGTCGACGCCACCAGTGTAGGTGTGCTCGATTTTCGTCTTGGCTCCCACCTTTGGGGAGGGGATATGCTGCACACACATGTCCACAAAGCCTGGAAGAGTAATACTTCATGAGAACAGGATTAAGCAGTGCAGAGGAAAGAAACAGGCTCCAATAAACACGGGGCAAAGCCATTCCTACTGCAGCACCCCCACAGCAATGGGGAAGATGCGAGCCATGTCTCCAGCTGTCCATTGGGCAAAAGGTTTAGTATTTTATATCTGGAAAGCTGAGAAGGGAGCTGTGCAAGTGAGCACTCCATGGCTCTAATACAGCCCTTAACTCTGCTCATGTCAGACCGGGGTACTGCGAAAACCACGGAGGGGAAGACAAACAACATTTACCTGTGAATTCCCCAAAGAACTTCTTGCAGACAAGCCGCAGGAGAGGCCGAATGTTCAGTTTCAATTCCTCTTCGGTCAGGTGGATGCCAAGTTCATCCAGTGTCCTGGGCAGGGTCGTGTCCACGTCCCCCACCACCTGCAAGACAAGCAGCACCACTCTCAGCTTTGCTGTGGGGTCCAGGCCAGTAACTCCCAGGTGCAGCTCCACACACCAGCCATCGCCCTCAGGGCTCTTGACCTGCTCTGGTTTAGAGCTCAAAGGAGAACTGGCGGCTGCTTCACATTATCCCTTGGCTGATGTTAGAGCACACTAGAAAGAGCAAAGGCAGTTCTATTAACTGTGCAAACAGAGGGCTAGATTTGCAAGGAGCAGCTGTTAAGCAGTGGCTCACCGTCTGTGGAGATCCCACCGCAGGATGGGACAGGTGAGTCCCACAGGCACCAGACACCACCGGGTAGTGTTCAGCCCTTGGCTGCTCCTACCTGCAACTGTGGGAAGGAGAATGAACCCCCACATACCTGAGCCAAGATCTTGTACAGGGGCTCCAGAATGAACTCCACGAAACTGCGCTGGGAACTGCTCGTTGGGGCCTTTTTGGTGAACTTGCGGCTATGGGAGACCAAAGAAGAGACATGAAGAGCATCTGCAGCCTGCAAGCACCCCGACGGCAAACACAGCCTCTGCTCTTCCCAGGTTATCTCCTTCTCCCTCCCAAGCCTCCGGGAAGCTGTCACACAGGAGTCGTGCCGACTCCACGCGAAGGCCAGAGGAGGCTCTGTCCCTGCTGTGGGATTCGGGATGGACCACACGAATTCACACCAAGCAGGAGGCCTGACCCAACCCCTCCCAGATACGAGCCCATCACAGGATCACGGGACAACTCAGGTTGGAAGGGACCTCGGGTGGTCGCCCAGTCCACATTTTACAGCAAAAAGAGAGAACAACCTAAACAGATGTTTAAACAGGCTTCTTACGTCTTCGGGTTGAAGTAGATGTCACCCCACAGCCGCTTCGCAGACTCCTGATAACTGATATCTCCTACAGGGAAAAAGCAAAATGACAAAAGTCTCTCAGAGTCACTGCATTTATCTCACCTTGAAAATCTTTAGGTTTTGGCTTTAAAACAACCCTGAAGATTTAATAGATCGATGCTTGGTCCCAATTTGGAATGGTTAAGCCCTGACCTGGGGAGAACAGGCATAGAGGGGGCAGGAAACAGTCCGCTGAGGACGACACCAGCAGCCCAGGTACACTGTGGGGTCACAGACTTGCTTCTCAGGGACATTTCAACTCCCTCAATTACACACAAGGTTAAAGCGGAGAAGAGCTGCCCTGCCAGACGCCACGCTGCAGGAACTCAGTTACATCTGCTGCCTTCTCCAAACGTTAACGCTGCAACCTGACGCTGTAGTGCCAAGGTACTGGGATGGCTCACACCCCGCAGGCTGATCGCAAGCATTTTCTGCCTTGCTGAACATCTCCAAGTTCTTTTCTCTTTTTCAGCTGATGCACTAAGAGCACAGCCACACACCCAAGTGCCGAAAGAACGGTGGAGTGCTTGGCTGTCACGGTGAATTTACAAATAATAAGGCAGCGGTGATAATTTACAGTAGTTTCCAAACAAGCTTTTGCTGTGGGCAGATGTGCAAGCATAAGAAATTTCACGGTGGCTGCGGTTTTGACAGTTAAACTACTATAACTCATGTTAGTTGAAGTACGGTGGCTGCACATAAAATCCCTGGTGGCCACAATCGAGTATTACCGACTCCAAGTACCGCTCAGCTCGTGTCTGCCTCACGTGGATGACATCTCCCACCACCCCTGCCTGCATCTGCAGCGCTCCCCCGAAGAAGGGGGATCAGCCTAGAGGCACAGAGTTAACGCTGGGACGCCCAGGCAGCTCATTTATTTCTCCAAACTCACCAGGACGCACGACAGTCTGACACCTCAGTCCCTGACCTCTACAACTTCACCCTCCCTCTGGCTAACTTCTCTGCAAGAGCTGGGCCAGCTGCTTTACAACATCCTTCCTCCCCTGCTCACGGCTCCTACAGATCACCCCCAACTCCCCAGCGTGAGACTTCAAAAGCCTTGGCTGTACAGCTGGCTAATGCCAGCAAAAGGCCCGCTTGTACAAGTGGCAGATTGCCTTGAGCGGGCACCTGGGGAACAGAAAATTAAATCAAAGGCAGGAAAAGGCACTTTCTTAAAAAAGAAAGAGGGCAAGAGTGCAAAACCTTGTGGGCCAAGCTCGTGCCTGGCTGCAGCTGAGTCTCAGACTCTGGAGACTCGCAAAAAGCCAGGCAGAACTTAACTGCTTCGCTCCTGAGCTGTTGTGATAAGGAGGCAAAGCACAACACATACACTTGCCTTCAACTGCCACAGCAGGACTTGGTTTTTCTGATTAAGCGTACGTATCACATGTTGGCTTCTGGCTCAATAAACATTTATCAGGAGAGACTATCTAGCTAAAAACAAGTCAGAACTATTTTTGCTCTTTACGACCCAGGGCCCAGGGCTGCAGCACCTCTCAACGCTCTGAAATTCAAGAACACGCACACTGCCCATACATGTGCAGTGAAAGGCAAAGCTGAACGGCTCAGAAAGCCTCAACAAAAAAGGTTAGGAAATGAGATGTTAAAGTGTACAAGGTTTCTGGATAATCCTCACCATATGTGTCTGCATAAATCTTTGCAAAAGATCCCAGCGTGAAGCAGATGCTGTACTGTGAACTGGAGAAACACACGTTCCCCAGAAGGGGAGACAGAACGAGGTTCTCATCGGTGGAATACATGCTGAGAGGAGACAGTTTGTAGAGACAAGAAAAAAAAATAAAATCAGTGCTATGAACCACAGAAGACACTTAAATCTACTTCCCACACCAAACAGCAGTATGTGATAGGCAAGTGATTGCCAAATAGCATCTTAAAACGGGCTGCAGCGTGCTTGCCATCAACGTTTCAGGGTCAGAATCATTTTATGACTACTAACTGTAAAGCATCAGTCTGCAAAGAAATATTTCAAGATGTAGAACTAAAGTTAATCAGCACAAGTGCTTTGTATTTTTTGTCAGGTGGAGTTTTTCCTCCCCTAAAAAAAGGCAGCAAAGTTGGTCAACTAAGCAAAGGGAAAAGATAATACAAGGCAAATAATGTAGGAGGGATAGAACTGAACTGAAACAGTTCTAACGGACTCACAAGCATGCTGGACAGGAGAAACTACCCTGCTCCAAGCTGCCTGCAGCAACTGAACAGAGACAGGCAGGGGAGCTTGTGTGCAAATTCACACCCACTCCAAGGGCAGAATGCTGTTAAGAAGATCACCTGGATGCAGAAGAACCCACAGAAACAATGCACTGCTGCTGTGAAAGCTGGAGAAGATGTCCCTCCCTTCTCTGAGCAGGGTCTTGCAGGGAGATTTGACCCCACCAGCACCAGAGTCTCTGCTCAGGGGTTGGGACGAGTTCCCATTGGTTTTTTAACAGGTGTTTTAGAGCTTTGAGACATCTCAACCTGTAATTTGGGATACAGCCCGGACAATTTCAGCACATTTGAGACATCTGGGAGCACAGAAGTTCCCTGCTCTGGTCATACAGCCACTTTCCCCACTTTTTAATGGGGAAAAAAAGAGCTGATCCCATGAAACGTGTCAGGAAGAGTCAAGCCTGCCTAACTCAATATATTACTGAGATGAATTCCCAGCAGTTCTTCCCACCCCATTTTCTATCAAGAAACAAACTCATTAGTTTTTAGGCATCCACAGGGCTCACAGAGGGAAGCACCCGAAATAGAGCAGGGACAGCGAGCACCAACGACACATCGCCCCAATACCTGATCAGACCGTTAACTTCATCCACGATATGTCTGAGTTTGTAATAAGCATCTGTAGGGGGCAGTTTCAGCTCCAGGATCAGTCGGTCTATCTTGTTGATGCACACAGTCACTGCCAGCCTTTCCTGCACCGCGTGCTTGATCAGCCTCTCCGTGTTCAGCATCACCTGCAGGGAATCACGAGCACAAACACCCCCGGTGAAAGCCCTCCACAAAATGCTCTCTGGGGTGTGACAGACAAACCAACGACCCTTACGCACAGGGCTGCAACTCTGTAGGAGCTCAGCCATCAGCTAATCCTCCTGAAATTTAGAAGTAGGTGCTGACCCAACTGAATTCCTAAATCCTACCCCAGGGACATCTCGGATATACATAACCTGCTCAATTTTAGGTACCATGAGGATGGAGAGGCAAACAAGTTAGATAATCAGCCCACAGGGCACACGCATCACGTCAGCCCTGGACACACAAGCCAGAGGCCTGACTCCCTGTTTTGCCTGGAAAACACTCTCACTTCCCCACCTGTCCTTCAAAAATCCTTCACCCCGCAAAGCTGAGGGCCAGGCCTTCACTTCAGGCAGGATCAAACCCTCCAGAGGAAGAGGTTTTGAAGTTAACCCCTAGGAGAGAGAACGTGGCACTCACCCCCTCGGCTGCATCAATGAAAAGTACAACGCCATCCGAAATACGAAGGCCAGCTGTCACCTCGTCAGAAAAACTGACAACACAAAATGGTGCTGAGAACCAGAGTCAGCCCTGACACCAGCAGCACAGAGGGTGGAAAGCCGTCCCCTGCTCCGCAGCAGCGAGGCAGAACACAGACGGCTTCCTCCTCAGACAGGGACCCGGGAGCAGCTGCCAGAGCTCCGCAGAGGGATCTGCTTCAGCTTTAATGCTATTTTTTGAGAATAAACACAACAACTCATTTAACAGGCACTTTTCCTCACATTTGTTACTGTTTTTCTCACAGCTCTGTGCAAGTACTTCAGGAAAAGGAGGAAGATTACTTCTCACCAAAGAACAACAGATGCCTCTCCCTCCAGCCTCCTCCTGCGCTCTAACCTCCCTCATCTCGCGCTGTAACTCAACAGATGTGTCCCAAGACCCTCGTTCCTAAAGTTTGGCCTTAGTTTCTTACAACAAGTTGATCTGTGATTATGTTCCCCTCACAGAAGCTTGTCAGAGGCTTGAGGGAACTTGCTTAGAGTCTCACGGTGGGGCAACAGCATTTGAGAAAAGCACGGCCCCCACTGGGCAAGGTGTTACCTGGAAAATCCAATTCTACATGTGCTCCTCATACACCTGAGTGAAACACATCTGCAGCCCCATTAGCCCGTAATTAGGCCTCCTAATCAGAAACACAAGCCTGACTAGAAGCCAGCTGCAGAGTTGTTACTTCTGGAAGTGATTTCAGAAGAAAGAATTTAGCTAAAGGCTCAGGACTAGGCTGGAATCGTCTACAAAACCCACAAAACAAAACATGCGTTTTTGCACAAGAAAACTTCCCAGGGCTGCATGCACCTGGGTGCCATTTCCAGATGAATCAGTGCGGTTTCAGGGGGTAGATTCTTTGTTTTTCTGAGAGCCAATGCTACCCAATCCCCTGCAATCCAACACCAAAGCTCTCTGAATGCCCTCATTAACCATCACTGCATGTGCTTGTACTGCTCTGCTCCTGTCAGCAGCACCAGCCAGAGAACACAGAGGTTGGTTAATGAGAGAAATCTTGGTTCACACGGTCACAGATCTGCCCCACACATCACCCTGCCTTCAGCTAAGTGCATCCCAAAACAGGATTTTCAGGATTACACAATCACCTGGAGTGTCAATGATGTTGAACAGAAAAGACTTTCCTTTGGTGTCGGGCAGAACAATAGTCACTGGTGTGCTCTTGATGCCTACTCCCCTCTGAAAGACAGGAAACCAGCATTATCAGTTACAACAAAAATACTTCAGCAAGGTGACCAAAGAAAAATGAGGAAGACGGAAAGAAGTAAACATCCACTCAGGACATCCTGTTACTCCCAGGGAGGGAGTAACAACCTCAGATTGCTGCAGTATCCAGCTCAGCTCCTCCATCCATACTGGCTCAGACTGGTGAGCTCCCACTGCACAATCCACGCCTCGTCTCACCTGAGGAACTGCAACACCCGAGACAGAAGACACGTGTTCTTCTGTGCCTTTGCCCTTCTGCTACTCTCAAGTTATACCTCAAAGCAGAAGGTTTGATCACCCAGAGTATAGAGTAGAGCATTAAGATGAAGAGAAAGAAACACTTCACAGGACTGTTCTGGTCACGACAATATTTAACGAGTAGGACAAAATCAGATTCCCATTCCCACCCAACCACAAGGAGTCAGAGCTCCCAGCTAAGAGTTCCCATCAAAGGAAACAGAGGACAAATATGTTCATTCTGAAATCAGTTTTTCTCCCCATCCATCATTACTGCAAAACCCTTCCACTTCTTTCCCTCAAAGAAAACAGGAGTTACTCATATGCTGGAATAACTGTGGTGCAGATTTTCATCATGACGCAGGTTATCATCTCAGCTAAATAAAATCAAACATGGACATGAGGGTTGCAGGAAATGGAAGAACGTTGGACCAAGGATCTTACTGAGGGAAACAAGAGGAGCAGATCATTTTATTGATAAAAAAACTATCACAGAATCACAGAATAGTTTGGGTTGGAAGGGACCTTAAAGCCCATCCAGTGCCACCCTGTGCCCCAGGCAGGGACACCTTCCACTAGCCCAGGTTGCCCAAAGCCCCGTCCAACCTGGCCTTGAACCCTGCCAGGGAGGGGGCAGCCACAGCTGCTCTGGGCAGCCTGTGCCAGGGCCTCACCCCCCTCCCAGGGGAGAATTTCTTCCTTAGATCTCATCTGAATCTGCCCTCTGTCAGTTTAAAACTTACCCCTCATCCTATCCTTACACCTCTGGATCAAGAGTCCCTCCCCCCTTTCCCGCAGCCCCTTTCAGCCCTGCGAGGCCGCTCTAAGGTCTCCCCGGAGCCTTCTCTTCTCCAGCTGAACCCCCCAACTCTCTCAGCCCCTCCTCACAGGAGAGGTGCTCCGGCCCCCTGACCATCTTTGTGGCCTCCTTTGAACCCGCTCCAACAGGTCAAAATGCAGAAGGCACAAAAAGATGTTAAAATGGAACAGGAAACTGCCTACAGTAAGTAACTGTGAGTAAAGCATGAGATAGCTGGATAAAAATCACTGCGTGTTCTACAAGACTCACTCACCTCTTGCTCAGTGAACAATATATCAGTGTAACAAAGCTGAAAGACAAAACAAGAGTCAGAATGTCACATTTGGTATCAAATATTAAGTTTGAAGCAGGACACCATAACTCTTTACAGATGGTTCAGGTGGCAGGTGAATGACAGAGACAGAATCAGGACTGAGCTCTGGATTTCCAATCCTACGTTCTAATCACTAAAACTGCATTTTCCACACGTACAGTCACGCTCCAAGTGTAAAATCCAACCCACGTTCCCCAGGGCAGAATACTCCAAAAGCTCACTTACGTCCTGGTCGTAGCGCTTCCGGATTTCTGGGTGTGTCTGTTCTATCAGGCAGTCAACAAAACAAGTCTGAAAAACATCAGAGCACAAGAGAAAGGAAGGGACTACGTTCAGACAGAGAAAGACAAATACAATCCCATCCCTCCAGTAGCAGTACAGAGAACGTTGGGCACGTTATTCTTTCCACGTGGCTGAAAGAAAACCCACAAATAAGCATTAGCAAGAGGAGCAGAAAGAGACTGCTGCTGGAGAGGTCGAGGGCTCAGGAGCAACGGTAAAAGGAGGCAACAAACAGATCATTACTACTACCCGATAGATGTGGGATATTCACACTACCTTGCCGTGGTGAAGGTGCCCACACAGAGTCACATTTCGAATTAGCTCCGAGTTGTCCATCAGATCTGCCAGGAAACTGCAGGAATGAAACACAAAAGACTGTTGGAGGCTTCTGCTGTGCCTAAGAAAAGTAGGTGCCGTTTCAGCTACACTGTCTATCCAAGGTGCCCCCTGAATCCTCTCCAAACTCTCATTCTGCCAATGCCCTGCGGAGGAAGAATCCCACTTTCCAGATGGGGAGGACAAGAGAGTTGGAGTCCTAGACAGATGGCAGTGGGTGGGAGAATACGGAGCTGGTAAAACTGCCAGCGATGGAATATTATTGAATATTTTTCTTCTCTTCTAGTCAGTATTAGAGCAAAAGTCACATCCATGTACTCAGACGATGAAATCCTTCCACTCAAATAGTGGCAGGCACTCAAGTAAATCACAGAGCTGGATAACACACACCCCACACAGTTTGAAGAGGCGGCCATGGGGACCCGCAGACCATTAATTCTGATTTTCAGGTCTTAAAACAGTGATGTTCCCAGGGCCTCAAGGAAACAGCAATGGAATTTACATGGTTTTAGAATCAGCAACTGAGCTGGGTAATGATGGCCCGATCCCTTCTGCATGGAACCTGGCCAGAATATAACTGAGGTCCTAAATTACCAACTTCCCTAAACAGTAATGGGAGGCTATAAAACACGTATCCATTGCTACGGGCCTGCAGAAGATAAGTGCTGTCAAATAATCTCCTGTTTAAAAAGATTTAATTTTCACTGATGCAGTAGACTTCTTAACATACAACATTTTGATTAAGAGCTAAAAAATACAAAAATCAATAATAATACTGATTAAAAGCTTGCTTATCGGTCTTAAAATAAGGTTTAATGGGAAATCAATACCAAGCTTGCAGGTTTCTGGCTGAGTCCCACAAGGAATTTCTCTCAGCCCCATCCAAACCATTTATATCAACAAGCAGGACAAAGAGCAATTCATTACAGACAGAAGGAGCAGAGAGATCCGGGATCACGGGGATCAGGGAGGCGGTAGATCATGAAGAGTACAGGGCATGGACTAAGAGCAACACGGACTGCCTAGAAAAATAAGACCCAGCAGGCTCTTTGGGTTGTACCGAGCTCGATCAAAAATCTGTCCAACCAGGGTGCTTACCACTACCACTGCGTAGGCTGTGCTTTTGCCAGGAAAGGTTGGACCACATGGTCCTTGAGGTCCCTTCCAAGCTGGAATTCAATGATCCCATGAATGGACACGGCACACACAGTACCAGGGGACAGCCTCGAGAAGCTGCCATTCCAAAAAGGTCCTGGGCATCCAAGTAACCAACGAATACAAACCCCAGGGAAATTCTGTTGCTGGAAAATAACAAGATCCTTGATGATACCCAGAGGGACTGCTCACATGGGGGTCTGGCACACAGGGAATGCATCTGGCTCTGGGATCTACACTTGAGGACTACTATTAAAACTAGCCACGAAACGGCGTATGGAAAGATGAGCCTAACAGGACACTCACGCAGCTCAATCTGTTCATCCTCAAATAGAAGACAACATGCAAAAACACTACACACGCAGGGATAAAGAGCCCTTCCACCATCAACAAAATGTAGACGTCGATGCTAAGATTATGTATTTTTAACAGAGACAGTACACAACGGGTTTTATGCCTCACTAAAGTTCCATGAGATACTATAACCCGACTTTTAAATTCGTTTGGATTTTTTTCCAGGTTTTCCCCAACTCTGGTGTCCCAGGGGCTGCTCTGCAGGACACAGCCAGAGACACCATCAAGAGCAGCAGAGTGCAGCTCAGCTGCAGCGTTACGCTGACCTACATACACCAGCAGCACAGAAATTCCCTCTGAAAACTCTTCCAGCATAGATGGGAATTAACTTGGGACAGCAGTAAGGCAACGGTCACTGGGATCAACCCAAAATGCCCCAACATGAGGTGTGCCACACACTGGCCATATGAATATTTCTTGAGCCAGTTAGAAAAACTTGCCTTCAGCAAATCTGCCCCACAAGGGATCCCAATTACCAAGCTTTATATCAGCTGTTGGGGTAAGATTTACATCCCGTTTCAGAAAAACTATGCACTGTGCTGCATACTGTGGAGGGAAAATACTTGTAAAGTGGTTAGCGTTGTATTTTCCTCCTCTTGTTTTTGGTTCAAAATCTGGGAAACGGCTGCACTCAGTTCCGTTGCTGGTGTCAGTAAGAAACAAAGCTAATGCCCCCCAGAAGCTGCCTCCCCCACACAGCACACACCACACTGCCTCCCCACCTTTGCCTGTACACAACAAAAAGGGAGGGGGTTACAGCACAGATGGCTTGGGCCAGCGTATACGCTCAAAACCCCTACACAGGACTTACTCCATCTCATAGACAGTGACCGGTAACGTCTGTTCCATCAGAGAGAATTTCTTGGTTTTCACAGGTTTAATAATAGGCTCTGAAAACAAGAGAGAGAACAATAAAACACTGTTACCAGAGACCCTGAACCCCGCAGGCTCAGAAACGGTCAGAGGAAACAGGGACTTGTGCAGACAAAACCACAGCTTTCAAGCTGACAGATTCCCTTCACTCTTTATAAAAGCAGTTGTACCAGATGATCGTTGTAGGTCCCTTCCAACTGAACTGTTCTACTCTAGTACAGAAGGATCAGATGAGAGGACTTACATGCATTTTCATTTCTCCTTAAATATCTTTCCAGTATCTGCTGATATCTGTTTTTCAGAAGCTAGTTTGGCAGTTGTAATAACCCCGAGTGCCAGAATCTGCACTCCACTAAACGAACAAGAGTCTACACGTTCCTGGGGCTGAGAGGGAACTCGAAAGGGACATCAAAAACAACGGGGAGAACAGAGGAGAATGTTATTTTCCCTTTTCCAAGGATCTATTAAGAGCCTTCCCCTCCCTCCATACCCAACTTCATCACCACTTACCAGTGAGAGGCTGCGTGTCTTCCTCTTGCACTATCGTCTCCACTTCAGGCCCGTAGACTTCCTCGGCGGTGGGATAGTATTTCTTATCCTCATGCAGCACCACCTCCATCCCAGGGTGGTCCTCGTCGTGGTCCCCCATATCGTCATCATCGTCATCATCCTCAAGCTGCAACCAACTCTCACATTTAGCTGCTGCCAGCACCAAAGTGCTTTGCAAACACCAGTCACACCACAAAGTACAGGCCTGGCATCGAACGTGGAACAAGAGCTACGGACCCAGCCAGGGAACCACCAGCGCGGTCCTGGAACCTCACACCCAGCTGCAGAGCAGCTGCCAGAGGTGCTCTCTGTAAGCAACACACCTCTTCCTGCTGAGAATGAACAGCAAGAGGATTTGCAGAGACACCTCAACAGGCAGCAACTCCCGACCCTTGCTCCTATCCACAACGGAACCACACTCGTGCACAACACAACCCGGGCACACACAGACAAACTGCAGGAAGTAGAAGGGGCTCCCCCGGCCCTACGATGCTTTCTCCACCGTGGTACAGCAGCCTCTGCTGCCCGCCCTGCCCCCACCACTCCCCTCTGGTGTCTGTGGAGTCTTGCTCTGCCCCCACCACCGAGGAATCGAGCTCCTGGCAATACTGCTGCAGCACCAGCACATGTTACTCAAGGCCTGACGACCTCACTGACTGGCTGCGGATCCTCCATCTGACTGAACACAGAAAAAGCCAAATACAGCCTGAGCTACAGAAGCTCCCAGTTCTAACCATGATTCAAGGAGGAACTTTCCCTTTATCACAGACACAGAATCCTCTAAAAACCAAATCCGCTCTGATCCTCAGGAGTCAAATTGCACCAGCAAAGCAGAACCCAGCAGGGAAGAGCCATCACCGGCAGCTTGTGACGACCACAGTGCTCAGCCCCTGCTCCCGTGGGGGTTACGGGGCAGGACGAGGCCCGTGCCAGCTCCTCAGGATGCTGCCCCTCCACCCATCCGCACCTCTCACCTCATCCAGATCTTTAGACTCTCTGCCCAACTCGTCGTCGTCATCGTCCGAGTCCAGCTCCGGCCCGATGTAGTTCCCAAACTCGTCGTACAGGTCGGTGTCCATGCTGGGGGCGGGGAGGGGGTCGCAGGAGGCTGTAGACTCCGCCCCACGCACTCAGGGATCTGCCCGAGCCACCCCCCGCACCCAGCACTGCGCCGCACCGGGACTCCCGGCCCCGATCCCGGCCTGCACCGTGCGCGACGCCCCAGGCCCGCCCGCCGCCCCCCGGAGCCCTGCACCGCCCCGAGGGCCCCGCCCTGCCCGCCGAGCACCCCCCGTCTTCACCGCCCCCTCCCCGGCACCCCCGGGCCTGCCCCCCGGCCCCGGCCCCGCTCTCACCCGCCGCGCTGCCCTCGCCGCCGGCGCCGCCGACACCGCCGCGGAAGGCCCCCGGGCTGCCCGCGCCGCCTGTCGCGACAGAATCCCCCGTGCCCGCTGTCAGCGCCGCGCCCGCGGGGGAAGGGCCGGGCGGGCCGGGCGAAGCCGCCGACGCTCTCGGCGAGGTTTCGGTGGCCGCGGGGCCGGCGGGGCCGCGCGGGGCGGCGGGGCCGGTTCTGTCAGGCGCGGCCGGGGCAGCCGCGCTGGGGCCTCGCGGGCCGTGCCCGGTCGCTATGGCGACGGGAGGAGCGGCCGCGCGCGGCGGCGGGAGCTCGGCGGGGGGCGGCGGGGCTGTCGCGACAGAGAGAGCGGCCCCGGGGGCCGGCGGCGTGTCGGGGCCCGGCGGGGCTGTCGCGATCGGCGTGAGGTTCCCGGCTGCCATCCACGTGCGCGGCCCGGCAGGGCTCTCACGATAGCAGTGGAGTCCCCAAGGCCAGCCCTGGCGGGCCTGTCACGATACGAGTGGGGGTGTCGCGACGGGAGCGGGTCCCCGGGGCCAGTCCTGGCAGGACTGTTGTGACAGGAGGGGGGTCTCTGAGGCCAGCCCCGGCAGGGCTGTCACGACAGGAGCGGGGTCCCCTGAGGGTCCCCAGAGCCGCCCGCCCGCTCTCCTGCCTGGCGGCGGGGCCGGGATGGAGGCGGACGGAGCCCTCGACCCCGCGGCGCTGGAGCGGGAGCTGCGGGCGGCGGTGGCGGCCGACGAGAGGCGGGAGAGGGAGAACGAGGCCAAGCTGCGGGCCGTGCGCCAGCGCGTCCCCTCCTACGAGGAGTTCAGGTCCGACGGGGGATGCCTGGGGCGGGGCGGCGGCTTCAGGTGCTTCCCCACCCCAAAGGGCTTCGTCCACAGCGAAGCCTTGCTTGGTGCTGGGGGCTCCAGCCTCACAGCGGGGGGTTGGAGCTCTTTATTTTGGAGCTCCGGTTCTGGGACCCTGGTGGGTTTTGAGCTCAGACTTTGCTCTGAGAGGGGGTTGAGCTGATTATCTGTGCTTTCTGCTCGGGGTCACCACGAGCTTGGCTTGGCGGGGCAGCAAACCCAGCTTTAGGATTCCCAAAAAGGCCACAGCCCCGTGACACAGGGTCCGGGTGGGACAGAAACTCAGCCTTGTTTAGGATTTTCCCCCCTAAAATCATCAGGCTGACGTGTGTGGGGTGAGATCTCAGCTGTTCTGCCCCGAACAGCCAGCTCCAGGGGAGGTCCTCACGGGGGCCAAGCTGTGGAGCAGCAGTGGGACCCGCGCTGTCCCCTTCCCGCCACTCTGTCGTCCTCTCTCCCCGTTCCCGGGCACAACACCCACCCCCCAAGCCCCGCCGGCCTGCCCGGCGCTCCCTCTCCTCCCCGCACGCCCTGTGCCATGGTGGAGGCGCAGCAGAGGGTGACGCCTGTCCCCGCACACCCCGCCCGGCATGTTCGTGCTCCCAAACCCGTCAGTGCTTTGTCCAAGTGGTTTGGGAGCTGGTGTGTGGCCCAGGGATGGCAGGGATGCCTCGCAGAAGCAGCGCAGGGCACTCCCAACACCCACCCAAGTCCCGGATCCACCTCTAGATCCGTCTGGGGAAGTCCCTGTCCCTCAACATCCACAGACAGGTTTGTGGGTGGATCCTACAAAGGACTTTGACCGCCCCTTGGTAAACACATACGGGATCAGATTCCATCCACGGCTTCATCTCTGTCTGCACTCAGTCATATCGTCTGATCCCTGAAAGGCAGAAAAACACCTTAAAATGCTTTTTTCTCCCCCAACTTTCTTGCCAGTCCCTATAAAGGGATCTTTGAGGGATTTTAAGCTGTTTTATCGGTGTATTGGTAACAGCAGAAGTAATCTGAGGGAGGGAACGGAGCAGCTTCTCTCTGTGGGGCAGTGTCTTCGCTCGTGTAGCCCACACTAGCACAGGAGCAGAGAGCTGGACCCCTTCAGAGATCTCCTGCCCGTTACTGGGATGACCAACTGCAGGAATTCATCCCATGGGATGAGAGGAACCACCAGAGCCACCGACTCTGGGCTGCTGTAGTTCGTTGCAGATGTCAGTGTAATAAGATGCCAAATTCAAGTGAATCCACAGAACGTACCTGCCCGGCACGCTGCAAGCTGCCAAACGGTCCCTGGCTGCTGTAAGAATTTAGGGTCTTTCCTCTGGAAGTCCCAAAGCCACAGAAAATTCAGTGTACCGTAAGAAAAAGGCAGGAGGACCCAAGATCCTGCCAGTTCTCGAGGCTCTGGCTCTAGAGGAACTGTTGGTGGAAATGCCCAGCTCCTGGGAAGCGAGCCAGTCCCCATGCTGGGGAGGAACCATGGTGCTTGCAGCCTACAGGGAAATTCCTGCCCCGTTGGTCCTGACGACTGGATTAACACTGAGTTTGTGAGGAGGATGTGCCTGTCAAGTGCCCCCTGCTTGAAAAATCTTCTGTTTTCCTCTGACCCATCTCTGATGCTTCATGATCTCATTTGAATCCCCATCTTGTTTGATAGAATCGCAGAATCACAGGATGGTTTGGGTTGGAAGGGACCTTAAAGCCCATCCAGTGCCACCCCCTGCCCCGGGCAGGGACACCTTCCACTAGCCCAGGTTGCCCAAAGCCCCGTCCAACCTGGCCTTGAACCCTGCCAGGGAGGGGGCAGCCACAGCTGCTCTGGGCAGCCTGTGCCAGGGCCTCACCCCCCTCATAGGGAAGAATTCCTGCCTTACGTCCAGTCTAAACCTGCCCTCTGTCAGTTAAAAGCCGTTGCCCCTTGTCCTGTCACTGCAGGCCCTGGTAAAAAGTCTTTCTCCAACTTTCCTACAAGCCTCTTTCTATACATTGAGAGGCCTCAGTAAGGTCTCCCCGAGCCTCCTCCTCTCCAGGCTGAGCACCCCCAGCTCTCAGCCTCTCCCCGCAGCAGCGCTGTCCCAGCCCTCAGACCGTTCCCGTGGCCTCTGGCCCCGCTCCCACAGGTCCATGTCTGTCCTGTGCTGGGGACCCCAGAGCTGGACGCAGGGCTCCAGGGGGGTCTCACAAGAGCGGAGCAGAGGGGCAGCATCCCCTCGCCTGACCTGCTGGCCACACTGCTGCTCTGGGTGAAGCCCAGGACACGGTTGGCTTTCTGGGCTGCAGGCACACATTGCCAGGTCATGGTCAATCTTTCAGCCACCAGTACCCCCAAGTCCTTCTCTGCAGCGCTGCTCCCGGTCCCTCCATCCCTGAGTCTGTTCTGGTAGTGGGGATTGCCCCAGCCCAGGCCCAGGACGTTGCGCTTGGCCCTGTTGAAGTTGATGAGGTTCACATAGGTCCACTCCTTCAGCCTGTCCAGGTCCCTCTGGATGATACATACGGCCTAAACTCAGAAATTGCCTCAGAGAAGCAGCTCAAAGCCCCACATTATTTGATGTTGCCAAGTATCCCATCCCCTTGTTGCCTGCAGGAACATCGTGCTGGCATCACACCTGAAGCCTCTAGAGAAAAAGGACAAGATGGGTAAGAGGAGGAATGTGCTGTGGAATCCCTGTGCAGTCCGTGCCAAGGCCCCGCAAGCCAGCGACGTGGAAATACCCCAGGTGAGGGACACACTTCCTGTGACTTTGTCCACGTATCAAAATTGCTCCGGAGTAATTTGGGGATTATTTTAAAAGGCGAGAGTTCTTCCTAAATATCTCTACATGTGAGCAAGCCCTCAAAGGCCCCAAGCACGTGGGTGTTTAGATAACCACAGGGGTCACTCCTGGCCCCTACTTTCTGACAAGAGCTTGCATCAGCTGCTCCAAGAAGAATCTGCTTCAGCCCTGGGGAATCTAAGACCAGCTGCACAGTGTCAGACCAGAGCTCCCAGTACCCCACCTCTGCTGGTGGCCAGTACCACATTCTTGGGGAAGAGTGCCCTCCCTCGACCGCACTCTTCCAGCTGGCTGCAGTTAGAGACAGAGAGCCCGGGCCGTGCATCTGGGTCATCACATTTAATCGCCACAGACCGCAGAGCTGTGAGCGTGGCCAGTTCTCTCTCACCCCATGGTTTAGTTCTGCATCATATGGAAAAGTGCTGATTTGTTTTAAACCTGCTGCCTGATGAGTTCCCTGGATGTTCCTTAGTTCTTCAGCTGTGGGAAACAGTTACTAAACATTTTCTACCCAGGTCATTCGTGGTTTGAGTGGCATCGGTCCTGCCCCCTCCCGTGGACTCTGCCCACGCTGCTGAGTCCTGGCCACTGGACGTGGAACTGGGGATGTTTCCCAGGGATGTTTCTCCTGGGTTTTTTTGACACCGAATTTCACTGGCCTGTTTATTATGAGATCTTTCTGCAGCTCTTCCAGGCAGCTTTGTGTTTTCGTGGACTGAGCAGTGATCTGCCCAGAGCAAATTCTGTTCCGAATCCCATTAGTACTTGGGCTCTGATCTGCGGAGCTGCTCCGGTTTGTGTTTAGGCCCAGCCTGATGTTGCTGTGCCTTGTCCTCGCTCTCTGTGGAAAAGCCCAAACATTTTAACCCTCCTTCAAGTCTGTGCGTCAGTTAAGGCAGCGGTGATGAGTTCAGCAGTTCAATTCCATCGTGTATAAAACAGGATTTCCCTTTATCTGGAGGTGCCACGCGGAGCTTTGTGCCCCCTTTCAGTGCCAGCTCTGCCACAGATCCCCGCCAATGCAGCCTGTTACGAGACGGTGTGTCAGGGCCATCTGCATCTTGTCTGGGGTTTACATCTCCTGTCTTTTTTCTCCTCACTCCTTTGATTTGCCACACAGTGCTCGAGGTGGAGCAGAGGTTTTCACTGAACTACGCCGATCTCCAGGAGACCCCTTCCCGAGCAGTGATGGTGGGTCCAGGCTGGGCAGCATGTCTGGTTCTGGTCAGGGTTGGGGTTACTCCACTACTGCTCTGTGTTCATCTGCACCAGGTTTCATGTCTCATCCATTCTTCCCTTATTTTCCCCCAAAGTTCTCTGGTTTCTAGGGGGCTTGAGGAACCTGGAATTTCTTGTCTTCATGTTTTGCCACCTCACAAGCTTTCTGCAGTCCTTTGTGACATCCACAGGTTGTTTGGGGCTGGGGGAGGATACGAATTTTCAAGTGGGAACAAACCAAAATGAACTGGATTCCTATTTTTTCTTTCAGTAACTGGATCAACTGCCCAGAACCTCTGCCGAATTTTACAGAGATTGGCGCAGATGCTTAAAAAGCGGAAGAGAAAAATACCAGTTTTTGCTTGAACTCGGAGGGGAGGCCTTGGGCAGAATTTTTCAGGCTGATTTGGGCTTTGGCCTCCTGGGTGAATTCCTTACGGTGCTGGCAGAGAACATCTGTCACGAAGACAGAGATGCCGTCCTTCAGATCTTACAGAGCCTTTCGGGCACCAAGCGCTTCGGGTTAAACGTGGATCTTCTGAGCGAGTCCGAGAAGGAGAGCAGCAGGGATTTGTTGAGGAAGCTGCGGAACATGAGTGGGGGTTACGGCACCGCTGGCCATCCCAGCAGCCCAGCTGGCTGTGGAGCAGAGAGGGAAGCCCCCCTCATGGACAGCAGCTTGCAAAGGGAAGTCGAGGAGGACAGGAGAGTGATGGAGCTGAGGAAATGTTACCGGGTCAACTGAAGGAGCAGAAGCACCAGGGTGGTGCAGAGACAGAGTGGAAAAGAGGCTCGACGCTTGGCTTTGGCATCATTGTGTGAAACGGAGCAATGGGCTATTTCTGGAGCATTGCTGTACATTTCCCTGCTCCTGGGAGCCACCCAGAGCAATAGTTCTGCACAAATAAAGGTCAGTTACCGAGAGGACTGTGCTGTGGTCTCTGGGGCAGGGTGTCCTCACAGAACTCTGTGACAATCTCTTAGATGAGGAGAACAACCAAGGGAAAGAAAAAACTGGCTGGTATTTTGGAGGAGAAACCAGACCCCAAATTATCCCTTCCCTTTGTCATCACTGACCATTGTCACTGAGGGGATTTAAGAAATGTAACCAGTGACACTTCGTGTTTATCCGTGCAGCCGCTGGAGGTAGAATGGGCTGATGGAGGTGGAGGTGCTGTGCAGGGTGGTGAATCTGGGACTGATCGAACCAGGTATTTTATTATTATTTTACCTCAAACAGCAGGGCACGGGCTCAACCTCAGAGATCCTGTCACCTCATGGTCCAGTGATCTCAAACTCTATCTGGTTTGCCAAAATTCCACACAAATTGAAATGCAGAAGGAACTGACAGGCATCAGTCCAACAAAGAAACTCTGCAGAGCTGCCTAATAGTGTGTCTAAATGGAGTTGCACTTCTGTTTTGGCTGGAGCCCAGAGAGGCCCTCGGATGGCACAGCTCAGCACCTGCCCCCCGAGCTCCCTTGCAGTTCTACTCTGGGAGGGTTCTCAAGCTTCTCCCAAGGGTGCTGAGCAGCCCCGTGTGTGTTACGTTGCTCAGACTTGTTACGGAGGCTCCCAAACAAGCAACCGGCCACCAATATAAAAAATAAAAATTTTATTATTAGTAACAGCCAACCGTCTCTCTGTAAATTACCGATTCGAATGTCTGCGGGAGGAGAACAGAACAACGTTCTGGGGTTTAATAGCAGCCCAAAACACTTTACAAAGCCTCACTCCCTGGGGTTTAACGGCAACCCCAAACGCTCTGTCACTCACCTGACAAGTGAGGGCTCTCACCCTCGAGGACCTGCTCAGGGCAGCGTCCCGACCCAAGGGCCCTCGAGGAGTTTCCTTGGGCAGCGTCCTGGCCCAAGGGGAGAGTCCTCGACCGCAAGGTGCTGCTTCAGGGGACGAGCTCCAGATGGCTCCCCCAGGGATCTCCATTGACACCCAGACAGAATCTGACCTGTAGTCAGTAGCGGCTCCCATTGGCCAAAGGTCTCACCTACCGTGAGACCTTGAAAACAAAGCCAGCCAGAAGCTGCCACACTTCAGCAGCCACGAAGCTCCACTTGCACTGGCGGATGCGCCTGCCACAAGATTGCCTTGAAATCATCTCAGCAACAACGGTCGGGTCCATTTTGTTCCAAACCCGTCTAGTGGAGCAAAAGGGCACCCCCTCGCCCTGGCAGACTATTCCCATCCCTCTCCCACCTTCTCTGTGGAAACCACTGGGCACCTGATTGCAGGCTTCAGATTCACCTCTGGGCCTGGTACTGGAATGTTGGGCTTTGTGGCTTCTGTCTTGGGGACACCTGTGTCCCTGCAGCCTGTTGTGGGTGCGATTCCTCTTGCCTTTGGGTAACACTTGCAAAGCCGAGGACTTGCAGAAAGCCAAGAGTTGAAGGCTTAAATGAAACAAGAAGGTGCTGGAGTTACCCGGGGTCAGGATGGAGGATGCTGATGCAGGAGCAGCCCTGACACAACGGTTCCAGCTCTGGTGGGAACAGGCCCGGCGCTTTCAGCAGTGCCCAGGCCCAGCGCTTGCACTCACGTCCTATGTCAAGGATGGGAGCAGCCCGCAGCATCCCCATCACTTGGGGAAAGGCAAAATAACTGTGGTTTAGTGAGAAGACTCAGGAGAAATGCAGTAAAGAAGACCCCCGGCACTGCCTGCGGAGAGGCAGGTTGCAGGCGCGACCTTGGAAGCACCACACTCGCGTTTTAGCTTTATTTCTCACCTCAAGCTGCCGCAGGTGTTAGTGCATTAATTCAGTAGCAACGTGGGCTGCAAAGCACCAGCCTGAGGCTGCTCGAGGGGGACCGAGTCCCCCGGGCCGCTGCCATCCCACCCTGGATGCCAAACCCGGGCAGCACCCGGCTCTCCTGTAACATCTCCTGCCCCTGGGAACGGCCCTTCTGGAGTCAGGAGCTGCAAAGCACGGGGGGACAGAGGGGACAAGGGGGGTGGCAGCCCAGTGGCACCCCCTGTGCTCGTCCCAAGGGGCTTGCGGGGTACAAGGAGTGCTGCTGGGCTGTTGCTCCTACGTGAGGTGGCATCAGGGCAGGTTCCGCTCATGGTCTGTAGCTAAATCGAAGGAGGGGACGGGGGCTGCGGGTGAGCACCGGGCTGGGCCACGGCCCTGGGTGGGCCGGTGGCACGTGCTGGTGCGGGGGGAGCACCGGAGGACAGAGGGGGGCAGGGGGACAGGGCCACGTGGAGCCCAGGGACAAGGGATTTCTTCCAGCCCCATCTCGAATGCCCGTGCTGGGGGGAGCTTGGGCTCCTCGCATGGCAGCGACTGTCACCAGGGCAGCCCCGGTCCCCCTGGCGGGACAAGCAGGTCGGGGATGGCTCCGTCCGTCCTCCCCCATCGCTCCTGGGTGGCGGGAGGCACCTCTCACTGTGAGAGCACCCGTGGGTGCCCTGACACCCTCCTCCGTCTCCTCTGCACTCCCCTCCTCTCCATTTTCACCTGCGTGGGACCCCCCCAGGCGAGGGCCCAGGCACCCGACCGTGGGTCACCCCTCGCCACAAGCCCCTCGGGACTCTTTGTCCCCACACGGTGATGGGGACACCTTGGTGGCGGACACTCGGGGGGGCCAGGACAGGCCCATGGCTCTGTGCCAGGAGAAGTCCTCGAGGCCACCCAGCCTCCTGTGCCCACCACTGCTCCGGCCCCACAAACCACCCTGGACACCCCAGTGTCCCCAGGAACCCCTCGTTATCCCCATCTCATCACTCTTGGATGCCGTCCTGACAGCACCTGCCTCCCCATCCTCCTTCCTCCTGCCCCTGCCTCTGGGCTAAGCCCACGTGATGCTTGGTGACGGGGAAATGTCCCTCAGCTGCCGGTTCCTTGCACCCTGCAGGCCCCCCACCCCAAGGGTGCTCAGGGCCTGGGTACACTGGGGAGATCTGGGGTGGCCTCCCAGACCGGGGAGAGGGCAGCAAGGTGGGGTGCAGGGAGAGGTGCTCTTGGCACCGTTGTCTTGTCCGACTGGCACACAGAGATGGCAACAGGAGGGCCTCTCTCCTGGGCACTGGAGACCCAGGATGAGCGCGGGCACGGCCCCGAAACCGCCGGCTCCTCCGTGCTGTGGGGCCGTGGCAGCGTCCTGGCGAGGGAGCTCGGCTCTGCCCGGCGCCGCTCGCCTGCCCCGGGTATTGCCCATCCCCTCCCCGCGCTGTGCCCGCCTGAACGGGCGCTCTGCTGGCAGCCAGCCCCCAACAGGGTGTCAGCGGGGTGGGTGCGGGGAGGTGACCCCCCGAGGCACCGCCGGCTCCTCCCGTGACCGGTGCCCGGCCGCGGGCTCCCTTGCAGCATCGGACAGGACCTACGGGGCTACAGCTACAAGCGTGTGGCTGCTGCGGCTCCTCCGCCCTACGGCTCCTCCTTGTGCTCCTGCTTGGACTCCTTGATCACCTGGAGGCAGAGGGAGAGCGACCATCACCCCGGGCTTGGGCTCTCCTCCCGGGCTGAGCCTGTCTGGGCTCTGAACGACCTTGGGGACAGGGACGGGGGATGGTTTTCTCTACGAGCTGCCAGGCTCAGCCCCACCGTGGCCCAGAGCCGGTTCGTGCCGTGCTCTCAGGGCACTGGGGTCACTGGTTCCCTGCCTGGGCTGCTCCTGGGCTGAAGGGTGGTGGCCCCACGTGCATGATGAGTGACCCCCTTGGGGACACCCCGTGGGGAGGGGGGGTGGAGGGGAGGCAGCGTGGGTGTCACGGATGAGGACTTCGCACCTCTCCATCCTTGGTCTCCACAGTTTTGACCACAATGCTCCTCTTCACGCGGGCTTCAGACACGGATTTAGGGTCCAGGCTGGTCTCTAGGGGAAAGGGGCAGGACACGGGGGTGACCCAGTGCCCAGGAATGGCTCCTCCAGCCCCACTCAAGGTGGGGGGGCCCAAAGGGAACAGGTTGGCCTGGAGAACCCTGAGCCAGGGGACGCTGGCCCCAGGGATGTGACCAGCCTCAGGGACACTGTGGGCCTCGGGGATGCGATTGGCCTTGGGGACGTGACTGGTGACATTCTTGGCCTTGGCATGTGGCTGGCACCGGGGATGTGGCCGGCTTTGGGGAGTGATTAGCCTTGGGGACACGGCACCGTGGACATGATTGGCCTTGGGAATGTGGTTGGCCGTGGGGACACGGGTGGCTTTAGGGTGTGATTGGCCTTGGGGACAGGGCTGTCCTTGGGGACATGGTGGTCATTCAGCCTTAGGGACATCACTGGCCTGGGGACATGCTCGGCTCTGGGATGTGGCCATGGCTCACTCCTCCCCCCATCTTGGGAGAACCCAGGAGTCCTCATTCCTTGAGGTTTGGAGGAAAAGCTCCCGGTCCCTCCGGATGGGGCAGGGATGGTTGAGACAGCGTCTCCTCCCGCTGACCCCTAGAAGCCACCCCTGCTTGTGCCACCATCCCACCCCCACCCCACGCGTGGCCACGGCCTCACCTCGGATCTGCAGGTTGGAGAAGCTCTGCACGGGGATGGTGATCCTGCAGGAGCGATGCGGGGTGTTGGGAAGAGCATCGGGGTCCTGCTGCCGCCCTGCACACCAGCTCGGCCCCGCCTGGGGCTGGGGCAGGAGGGCTGGGGACAGTCTGACACCCCCGAGGGGACCACGAGGCTTTGGGGATGGTTTGGGACACGGCCGGGGAAGGGGCAGGGGCAGGACGAAGCCCCCGCTCTGCCATCACCTGCTCTCCTCACCCTCCAGCAGTTTGCGGTACGTGGCGATCTTGATGTCGAGGGCCAGCTTGACGCTGAGCAGCTCCTGGTAGTCCTGCAGGTGCCGGGCCATCTCCTCCTTGAGGCTGCGGGTGTCCTCCTCCAGCCGTGCCACCGTGTCCTGGTAGCCGGCCGTCTCCAGGGCGTAGCGCTCCTCCAGCTCCCGCAGCTGCCTCTCCAGGGACTCGTTCTGGGGGACCCCGAGGGGACAGGACACCCTCCACCGCCGCCTTCTCCCGGGAGCTGGTGGCTCTCCGCGGTGCCCATCCACCTCCCACCCCTGGGGACCAGCCGTTCCCCCAGCAGCGGGTGGGGGTCCCCAGCGCCGTGCCAGGGAGCCCGGTGGCGGTGGCAGCCCCCCGATGCCGTGTCCCCCGCCCGCTCCCCGCAGCTGTCACCTACCGCACCCCGCAGAGCCTCCAGGTCGCAGGTGAGGGCCTGGAGCTGGCGCCGGTACTCGTTGGCCTCCTGCTTGGCGGCGCGCAGGGCCTCTGCGTGCCGGGCGGCCGCGGCCGTCAGGTCTGTGAACTGGGGGGGGACACGTGCCGTGGGATGTGTCCCGGTGGCACATGGCGTGGGGACACAGCCCTGCTCTGCTCCACTGCAGGGACGTGGCCCCACCAGCACGTGGCACACAGACACATCCCCGACCCGGCAGGGTGGTGGGACGGTGCTCACGGGATGTGTCCCCAGAGCCCCGTGTCACTGGGGACGTGTCCCTGCTGCTGGGGCAGGAGGAGACAGTGCACACGGGACACGCCCTTGGTGTGGGCCTGGGGACATGTCCCTGTTCCTGCAGCCGTTGGGGACAGGCGGGACATCCCCAAAGGCGCGTGTCCCAGGGACATCCCAGCTCCCGGGAGGCCGTGGCCCCAGCAGCGCCTGTGGTGGGGACACATCCCTGCTGCCATGGGAGGAAGGGACAGCTCACACGGGACGTGCCCCCGGTGGCACGCGGTGTTGGGTGGAAGGGACGGCGCACGTGGGGCACGTGGCTGATGGCACGTGTCGTGGAGACGTGTCCCTGCTCCCTTGAGGCGACGGGACAGCGGACATGGGACACGTCCCTGACGGCAGGTGCTGCTGGGGACACGTCCCCGCCGTGCAGGTGGGAGGGATGGTGCCTGTGGAAGCCACCGGGAACGTGTCCCTGCTCCTGCGGGACAGTGCCTGTGGGCCCCGTCACTGGGAACACGCCTCAGGGACCGTGCCCGTGTCACTCCGCAGGGGGACACGTCCCCGCTCCCCGCGGGGACCAGGCCCGGACACGGGACACGGGCGGGGGCAGCGGGGATCCCAAACCCCACGCGCCACCCCCAGGCGGCGCCGCCCAGCCCCGAGGAGGTGACGCTCGGGAGGGGACAGCCAGGCCCCCCCGCCGGGCGACCGGCTCCGCCGCACCTTGGACTTGTACCACTCCTCGGCCTCCCGGACGTTGCTGGCGGCCGCGGCCTCGTAGCGGCTGCGAATGTCGCGCAGGGCGGCCGTCAGGTCCGGCTTGCTCGCGTCCACCTCGACATGCACCCGCTGCCGGGCCAGCTGCTCCTGCAGCTCCCGCAGCTCCTGGGGGGACAGCGGGGCTCAGCCCGGCCCCGGCGAGCCCCGGGACTCCCCCCCAGCCCCCCGCGCGGGGTTACCTCCTCGTGGGCCTTGCGGAGGAAGGCGATCTCGTCCTGCAGCGTCCCCACCCGCCGCTCCAGGGCCAGGCGAGCCAAGGCAGCGGCGTCCACGTCCTGCCGCCGCGGGGGGAGAGGAGGGACCGTCCCCAGGGCCTGCTCCCTCCCGAGCTGCCCGGCCCTGCCCCGTGCTGCCCCGTTCTGCCCACCCCAAGGCACCCCAGCCCCCCACTGCCCGCTCCTGCCCACCCCTGCCTGTCCCCGCGGGAGGCTGAGCTGGGGGCTGAGCCCCTGGGCTGCAGGACGGGGGACGCAGGGTCCAGCCCCTGCCCTCACCTGCCTGTAGGCAGCCAGGTCGCTCTCGGCCTCCAGCCGCAGGGTCGCCTCGTCCTGCAGCCTGCGCCGGAGCAGAGGCACCGTTACTCACTCAGCACCGTTCCCCTCAGCATCGCTCCTCGTTAGGCGCAGTACTCGTTGGGCGCTGCTACTCGGTATTGCTGCTACTCATTAGGCGCTGCTCCTCGTCACCCTGAGCCCCAGGGATGGACCCCCCGGGCCGACACGGCCCTGCGCTCCCAGCACCCACACCCTGTGTCGGAGCACGTGCCCATCCCACACCCCCCGCCACCGTCCTGCGCTGTTCCCGGGGTCACCCTGGTCCCTGTTGCCACCCGCGGCCCCGTCACCACCCTGGTGCCCACCACTGCCCGGTCCCCAGGGCTACCCTGGTCCTGGTGGCCACCCTGGTCTCTGTCTCAGTGGCCAACCTGGGGATACCTGCTGTCACCCTGGTCCTTGCCACCGCCCTGGTCCCCAGATGACTGTGATCACCATCCTGGGGGCCACCTTGGTCCCTGAGGCCATCGTGCTGCTGGTGGCCCCCTTGCTCCCCATCCCCACCCCGCTCCCCATCCCCACCCTGGTCATGGTCGCCACCTTGGGCCCCAGGGCTACCCCAAGCGGGGCAGAGCCTTACTTCTGCTGGAGGCTGCCGAGGTCCTCGGCGAGGTTCTCCTTCTCGATCTCCAGACGGGCCTTGGCGGTGGCCAACTGCTCCACGTGGCGCCGCAGGTCACGCAGCTCCCCCTGGTAGACGTCGGGCAGACGCGAGGGCTCCTGCTCCCGCGCCTGGTGCAGCTCCACCACCAGCACCTTGTTCTGCTGCTCCAGCAGCCGGACCTTCTCGATGTAGCTGGCAAAGCGGTCGTTGAGCTCCATCATCTCCACCTTCTCGTTGGTGCGCGTCTCCCTGAACTCCGAGTTGAGCGCTGCGGCCAGCGAGAAGTCCATCCTGCCCAGCCCCAGGCGGGCACCCGTGCGGGGACCAGGCTGGGCGCTGCGGGGAGCCCGGAGCCGGGCGGGGGGGCTGGCGGGAAGCCCCCGGTAGCCCGGGGCGGCGGGGCCGATGCGGCGGCCGTAGGAGGAGAGCCGCTGGCTCTCCATGCCGGAGGGGGGGGCGTGATGGGCCCGGCCCGGGGGTTTTGTGCAGCCCGGGGGCCCCCCCGTCACTGGCCACCGGGCAGGGAGCCCAAGTCCCGGCACAGCAGCAGGGGGGGGCTGTGCCCTGGCAGCCAGCCCGGGCACCGCAGCACGGCCCCCTGCCCCCGCGGCGGGCACTGGGGGGGCTGGGGCACACGCCAGGCTGGGAGGCAGAGCCGTGGCCGTGGGCACCCGTGGGGCAGCCGGCGGGTGGGTGCTGGGTGCGAGGCGGGGTGCGAGGCCGTGGGCACCGCGGGAGCTGGGGGCAGCGCTGCAGGGCTCCGTGGGCGCGGGATACATTCCCCTGGGGCGGCGTGGGTGCTGGGGGCACGGCCGTGGGGGCCCAGGGGTGCTGGGTGCGGGGGCCCAGGGCGCTGTGGGTGCTGGGTGCACACACACGTCCACACGCACACACGTCTCCATCCCCCCATGCCCATGTGCACACACACACACACACAGACACACACACGCACGCACACACACACACACACGCACACACACTCACTGTCTCTCTCACGACTCACACCCCGCGCGCTCCCCGTGTCGCCCCCCCGGGCCCAGCCCCGGCACAAGCGGCTCCGCACCCGCCGCCCGGCCCCGGCTCCCCTGGGCGGAGGCTCTGTGCGGGCCGTCTGGCAGCGCGGGCAGGCGGCTCATTAAGGCCGGCTGCTCATTAAGGCCGGCTGCTAATTAGAGCCTGACGCCTCCCAAGTCCTTCCCCCCCGCTGGCTCTGTCAAGCGCCGCCTGGTCCTGCCGGAGCCCGGCCGGGGCTCAGGGCGCCGGGTCCCCCCTTCCCAGCTCGGGGGGGCCGGATCCTGCCCCAGCCGCTGCTGTGGGTGCGCGGCCGCGTCCCCGTCACCTGTGCGCTGAGTTTGGGGGGGCTTTTGCCCGCCGGGGGCGGCGGGGGGAGGAGGGAGGGCCGGGACCCCTCCCCGGGCGGCTGAAAGGGGCTTCGTGCGGGGCCGGAGCCGGCGGGCCCGGCCCCCCCGCGGGGTCTCTTTGTGCCGGGGCCCGGCGCTGCCGGGAAACGCGGGGGGACAGAGCCAGGGGCACGGGGCCACCGCCAGCCCTGAGCCACACAGCGGGACATGGCCAGGCCTCGGGGACAGCGCCGGCGGGGGCCGGGGGGCTTGGGGACCGCGAGGGACTCGTGGGGGCATCGGGGTGGGGGCCCCAAGAGGCGGCTGGATGAAGCCGGGGGGGTCCCAGGAGGGGCTGGAGCGGGGCCAGGGCGGGGGACAGCTCCCGCCGGCTGGCAGCTAGATGGCAGCCGATGGCCGGGAAAGGCTCCCCGCCCGCTCGGGGACGGGGACACGCCGCCAGGCCCCGCTGGACCGCGGCCACCGTCGCCGGGCCACCGACCGCGGCCACTTGGAAAGTGTCGTGGCAACAGCCGTGGCCCCACGGGTGTGACCTGTGGGCACCCAGGGCCAGGGCGGGCTCATACTGGTGCGACTGGGGGCACTCGGGCGGCGCTCCGAGACAACCGCTTGCTGCCACATCCCCCTCGAATCCCCAGAAGCTCCTCGCCCCCAGGCAGGCCCGTGTCCCCCAGCTGTCCTGGGCCGCTGTCACCAGCGGCGGGCAGGGGTTTGCCCACAGAAACGCCCGGCTTGGGGCCCCGATGTACCCTGCAAGTGACACTTGGCCTCCCGGAAGAGTGGCAGCCCTGGGAACGTGTGCTGGGTGACAGCCCCTGGTGACAGGGCTCCTCCGTCCCCCGGGATTCTCTGAAGTCCCCTGGCGTGCACAGTCCTGGTGGGGCAGGACGGGGCTGGGGGCGCGGCGGGGTCCTCGCCAGCCCCCGCGCCGCTCCCCAGAGGTTGATTTTCTCCCAGCTCCTGCCGGCCGGGATCAAAGCACAGAAAGCTGTCCCTGCCGGCAGGCAGAGCTGGGCTCTCCCCCTCCTCCTCCCCGGCCCCCCTTAATGAGACAAACGAACTGGGAGCGGGCTGCAAGTGTTAATTAGAAGCTTCCACGCTCTGAGAAGACAAAGGCGAGATCAGCCGCTGCCAGGCAGGGAAGTAGTGCAGAAGGAGCCGGTGACCCCGGTCCCTGTGGGACAGCAGCACACCCGCAGCTGGGTCCTCCCTCCCCGTCCTGCTCCCACCACGCTTGGTCACCTCTGGGGGTGGCTACGAGGAGCTGGGGCAGGCAAGCAGATGTGCCCGTGGCCAGACGTGCCCTGGCACGGCAGGAAAGGGGGTCGCAGGGGTGTCGGGGGACAGGTGTGGTCCCCAGGCAGGGATGCGGGGAGCTCTCTGCTGTGCAGGCGGCTGGAGCCAGGAGCCCCCAGCGTCACACGGAGACAGGGATGGTGGCCATGGGGTTGTAGCAGAAACACTTTTCGCCCCGCAAAGCAGCAGCAGCCGGTGCTTGCCGGCACTCTGGGACACGGAGCGAGCGCCCCAGAGCCCCCCGGGCACAGCAGAGGGGGCAGAAGGCACCCACGGGGTCCCGGGGATGATGGGAGATGGGGGAAGCCCCGACAGAGCCCACCCCCACGAGCAAGGGCCTTTTCCAGGCCCGCTCAGACGGGAGCTGCTTCCCCATCCCAGCTCCCTGGGCGAGGGGGAGGCGAGAAGAAACAGCCGCACGTCTCCCCTCTCCCCTCTGGTTGGAAACGAAAAAGGTTTATTAAAAATACATGTTATTTCTTAGTATGATACGACAGGGGACGTAACTGGGACGGTGAACAGGAGGGGGCTGGGGGTGACTGCAGGGGTACAAGAAGGGCTGCAGGAATTGTTGTGTGGCTGCAGGAAGGGTGGGACAGGGCTACGAGAGAAAGGAAGAAGTTTGGCACCTGGCTTGGGACACTGCCGGGGATCCTGGGTGCAGGAGCCATCAGCATAAGAGCTTCATTGGCTGGGGGGTGGGAGCAGGGGGGGCACTGCCCAGGGCCACGAGCTCTTTGGTGGTCCTTCTGCTGCCCTTCCAGGAGAGAGGGCCCGCAGGATGCTCTGAGGATGGAAAGAGGAGGGAAGTGCATTAGGCAGCTGCTGGGTAAAAGCAGCAAACCCAGGTCCCGTCCCCCCCCGCCCCGACAGAGATCCAGGTGCTGCCAGCCCCCTCCTCCTTTCTGCCCCTCCCCAAGCACCCACCAGCCTTCCCCGAGGCTCTGGCTACAGCCAGGAAGCAGCAAACCCCAAAGAGCATCTTCCACCAGCAGCAAACCTCCCAGTTCGAGGTATTTTCCTCACCTGACCCGGAAGGGGGCTGGTCCAGCGCCCGCTTGGTGCCTGCCCTGCCGCAGGGAACGCTCTTGCAGCCCGTGGTGCTGCGGGCAGAGGGTTTCCCCAGGCGCCTGCCCGGGAGCGGAGGGGCGCGGGAGGGCTGCGCAGATCTCGGGGTGCTGCAGCTCTGGAGCCCACCCAGGGTGGGGGGAGCAGCGCTGTGAAGAGAAAGGGGCCGTTTTAAACCCGCGAGGCTCAGGGCGGAGCCCCCCCGCGTCCCCACATGTCACAGGTGAGGTGGGGCCGACGCAGGCAGGGACGGGGGCTTGAGCCCCAGGCAGCTGCCAGCCCTTGCTGCCTGCGCGGGGCGCTCTGGGGCACGGGGGGCCGGCGGCTGCCTCACCTCTCCACTCGCCTCCGCTTCTGCGCAGGGGCTTTGGAGACCACGGAGGGCCTGGGGATGGAGGAACCCTTCACGGCAGACACCGGGGCACAGGCTCTGCGGCCAAGGAGAAGGGAGTTAGTGCCCGCTCTCGTGAGGCTGCGAGGCAGCCAGGCCAACACCATCCGCCCGCAGGGAACAGGAGTCACAGGAAACCTGCCCGGTTTTGTAGGGGAAAACCGTTCCAAGAGGGGTAAATCCTCAGGAGAGCGGCACAGGAGGCGTCAGCCGCCTGGCTACTGCTGCTCCCTGAGGTGCTCGGGCTGTTCCCCTGGACCTCAGTGTCCCCAGTTCCCTCGGTAGGAACCATTTCCTAGAGCTGCAGGAGGAGACGGGGAGACCTCGGGGTGTCCTGCGTTACCAAGGCCATGCCCATCTCTGCCTTTGGATGCTCTCACAGATTCACAGAGCTTTGGAAAATCCAGAGCCCCTTTGAAGCACCGGCAATAAAAAAACCCAAACTACCAACTAAACAATAAAACGCAAAACCCCAGAGTGTGCAGTCCCAACCCTCGCTCCAACCTCTCTGGGAGCAGAGTTGAGGCCCCACCTGCTTCCCAGCCAGCACGCGGGGCTCCAGAAGGGCCCCAAAGGGAGAAATAGATTTCCTTGGAATGTTTTTTATATCTTTGACAGCGATTCACACACGAGCTCGGACCGCTGGCTGCCTGTCTGCAGGCTGAGTGTTTTCTGCCCAGTCTCCCCCCTTAGCAGAGCTGCAGCGATCCACGGAGGATTCACCCAGACAGCAAGATCGTGGAGGGGGGAGCCCCAAAACCACAGTTAACCCCCCCAGGCCAGCACTTACTGGGGCACGACGGGGCCGTCCTGCTTGTTTAGGTGGCTCTGGACGCTCTCCCAGATGGAGAATTCTGGCAGGCTGGAGGCAGCTGCCTCGGCCACGCTGGGTGAACCACTGCTGTTGGAGACCTCAAAAGTCTCGTTCAGGTTGTGAACGGGCACAGCAGGCAGCGTGCGGCGGTTTTGGGCAGCCGATGACACCGGGGACATGTGACTTGTTGTAGTCCCCCTCTTCTTAATCGGGCCAGGAGCCACCGACGTGGGGCTGCAGGGGGCAGCGAGGTCCTGCAAGCGCTGCACGGTGCCACTCATCCCGGGGGTGCTGGGCACGGCGACAGACACCTGGGCTGAAGGAGCAGAGAAGAAACAGAGTCACCTCCTTGTCTGCAGTTCCCAGGCACCCGCAAAGCCCGGGGCATCCCCCTCACAGCCCCCCGTCACAGCTCGGCGGAGGTCAGCCCAGCGAGCCCTACAGCAGCCGTTTGCCAGCGGGTGTTTCCATCCAACCACCTTAAACCGAGAGGAAAAGAGCCAGCACAACTAATCCTAAAGGCATCAGGCTGGGCCCAAAGCAAGTGCCCTGCGGCAACGCCCGGTCTGTGCCCGGAACACAGGGTCTGCAGCGCCCACGGCTTCGCTATGGGCATCGTGCATCGGCCCTGAGGATGAGGAGGGAGAGCTCAGCCCTGGTCAGATGCAGGCTGCCGGCTGGGAGGCTACAGCCAGGCTGGCTGGGACAAATGTTCCATGGAGGAGTAAACAAGAGGAGGACAAATGAGGATCAGAACTGCTGTTTTGGTCTCCAGGAGCAGAAATATCCCTCACGTTTATGCTGACTCGCACACACATGCTGAGCTCCCCGGAGACAAGGGCTGCTCCTGGCTCCGGCCGTGCCCCGGGCTCCCGGCGGTGCTGGCCAGCCCCAGTCGCTCTACAAAGCGAGGCTGCAGCCGCTCTGGGCAGAACCCGCTGGGTGCCACGTCAGGAGGAGTCAGGAGAAACTCATCTCCCTGCCCTGTGCCCACAGCTGGGAGCTGCCCCCCCGCCACCGGCTCCTCCAGCGCACACCGAGACAAAAGAGAGGGGGCAGCACCGACGGCCCCAGCTTCTCACCCTCACAGCCCTGCTGCATCCTCTGGGCAGGGCTGGCCCCGCCGATCTCTGCGGCTCCCTTTGCAGACGTGGCTTGCTCCCCGCTTACACCAGCCTCCTGACTGACCAGGCGCTCCAGGTCCTCAAATTCGGAGACCATGGCAGGAGTGAGGAGGGCGGCAGCCTTCAGGAGGGCGTATTGCTTTCGGGCAACGTTCAGGACGGCAGCCAGGAGCCTGGGACAGAGAGAGACAGACCCAAGAACCAGTTAGCAGGCGAGCGTGAGCCAGCGTCACCAGTAACAGAGGCCCAGCAGCACCAGCATCACCTCTGAGACACCTCCTTGGGCGGGGCAGAGCCTGTTAGCAGAGTTTTGGGGCAAGAGAGGCAAACAGAAGTCGAGAGATACCCAAGTTGTAAATCTCTTCCTGGACAACCCGAGCTGTGAGTTGTGTGTTTACCTGTTAGTTACAGGGACAAAACGGCACCTGCAGGCTCTGCCGGGCTTCAGACACTTGTCAGCTCCGGCAGAGGCAGACAGATCCAGGCACACGTTAAGGCCAGCCTCCCTCAAGAGGCCTTTCCAAAGAGGTTCATTCTGCCAAGATGCTTGGGGCAGAGACATCAGCAGATGGTGCCACGGGAGCCCTGCCAGGGCAGGGCCCGGGGGAGCAGCGGCAAGAGGAAAGACTTCGCAGAGGTAATTTCAGGACTAACAACGCGCACTGACGGCTCACACGGTGGCTGTGCCTGGAAACCTTCACTGCTGCATTTCCAGGAGAGACTATCCCATGGGATTAGATCTCCAGGAGCCAAATCCCTTATTTTACAGGGCCGGCTGTCATCTGCAGACAAAGACCTGGTCCCACGTCCTTCTGGACAGCCCTTAGGATGGCTACAGGATGCAACAGGAGGGTGGGCAGCCCGTCCTCCGCAGGCAAACATGAGGAAGCAACATGTGGGAACGACACGAGGACACTCACGTCTCTGCCCGGCTGCCAGACAACCCCTGCAGAAGGCACCTTGGTGTCTTCCCTTCCAGCTGGACGTCTGTCTGGTGGGCTGCTCTGGGGCTGCTGGGAGGCCTTTCCTCTGGAGCCTGGAGCAATCACCCAAAAGCGCAGCATTAGTCCATCTCTGAGCTGAGTTTGTTCCCCAAATTCCCCGTTAGCTGGGAAGGGGTTTTGCCAGCAGTCCACAGCCCCCCACACGCTGAGCCAGGAGCCCGTGGACCGGGTGAGTTCCCGCCCTCTCCCAGCGTGCCCAGGGTACCCCACGAGGGTATGTGAGCCCCCCACCAGGCCCCACTCATCACAGCACCCCTTCTCTCACCTCCTCCTCCAGCTCCATTGGCATCCCAACAGACTGTCCAGCTCCCAGCTCCTGCTGCTCTCCATCACTCCTCTGAGCCACGCTGGTCTGTGGGACAGCTTCCTCCAACCTGCAGAAGGCAGAGAAGCAGCCACTGAGCCAGAGAAGATCCTCTGGGGAAGCTGTCACTTTGCCCAAGAAGTTTTGGGATGGATCAAGGAGAAGAGGATTAGGCCTTTGCAGCCCAGCTTTGTGCACTGTGCTCTGCCACGCTCATAACTGCCCCCGAGCCCAGTCGAGGTGACGTGCACACCAGTAAAGAAGCTCCTCTGCTTTCTAATGGACACCTGGGCTCTGACCAGCACTAAAACCCCACAGGCTCGGGGCACACCAGGAGGTCCCACCAAGCTCTGTCCCTGCTCCCCACCAGCCTCACCTGGGCAGCCCCTCTGGGAAGCCGGAGGGAGCCAGCGGCGCCAGAGCCTGGTTCTGTGACTCCCGGGCAGCATCCTCATAGACCCGGAGCTTCGCCCGCAGATCTGCCACCTGCGAGGAAGGATCAGCTCTTGCTCAGATGGTTTCACGAGCCCAGGAGCTCAGAGCTCCACGTCCCCAGCAAACCACAGCTAAAGCGAGAGCCCTCCCCTCCCCGCCAGCATCTCACCTCCGCTCTCAGCCGCTCGCAGGTGACGGCGTATTTACTAACGTGGCCGTCAGAGCTGGTCACGTTGCTCTTCAGCTGCAGAGACAGGGCCAAGGCAGAGGTTAAAGCAGCACTGGGGCTGCACGTACCTCTCTCCCAGTGCTGGAGCTGCTCAGCCTCCTCCAGGCTCCCCAGGGAGCCCCAGGGTGGCTGCAGTGGACAGGAGCTGCGCTCAGGGACCTGCTGCCGCAGTCACAAGCCTTTCTGGGTGCTGGGCTGAGGAGCTTTACACGAAGACAGGGCACACACTGTCTGCAGCTTCATCCGCTGCTGTCTGCCCAGAGCGGCACCCCCAGGGCTGGAAAACTCAAGCTGGATAAGGGAGGCACCCACTATCCTCCCCCACCACAAACCAGGCTCCTTCCCAGCCATCCCCAGCTGCTCCCAAACACAGAGCAGATCACCGCCGCAACGCCAGATCCTCACCGACACCTTGATCTCCTTGGCCCGGCCGGCGTACTTGAGGGTGTTGTAGGTGTCCTCGTAGGCCAGGACGGAGGGACTCACGGCGGCGATCATGATGGTGCGGCAGTGGCCGCCGATGGAGTCCTTCAGCAGGCGTGTGAGCTTGCTGTCCCGGTACGGGATGTGGCTTTTCCTGCTCTGTACCGAGATCAAGGCTCTGCTCAGCTCCAAATCTGTGCCGCAAGGGCGCGGCCACCCTCATCCCACGGCACCTCTCGGAGCCCAGCCCAGGCTGCCACCCTCACCGCGCGGGCAGAACCATCCCCGGAGGACACCGCGCTCACCCGCCCACCCCGGCGGGGCCACGCGAGGAGCAGCGTTACCTTTGCCTCAGCCAAGGCGTTGATGACGTTGATGAGGGCCAGCAGCGAGCGGTTGATGTTGGCGCCCTCCCGGAGCCGCTCTCCCTTGGTGTTGGCGACCGAAGCTCGCTCCGAGCCTGCCAGGTCGATCAGGCTCATCTTGGCCACTCGCAGGTCGCCAGCGAGGCCGCCAGTGCAGTCCTGCTGCTTCACGTAGATCTGCGAGGACAGAGGTGGGTGAGGCTGCAGCTCCACCAGGCTCGTGGGGCTGCTGGTTGGAGCCAGCATCACCGGTTTCAATGTTTGTGAAACGATGGCGGAGCGGATCACGCAGGCATGAGATCGAGCGGCAGGAAAGGAGGGGCCCGGCATGCTGAGAAGACAAGCAAAAACTCGGCGATGACTTGAGCAGCAAAGCCACGGAAGGGATCTCGCAAGACGGGACAGAGCTGCGGAAAATAATCTGGTCGTGTCCCCGAAGGGCAACACCCCAACCCAAAGCCCTGGCATCATCCAGGATGTGCTCATGCACGGTGGCAGCCCCAGCCCTGACTCCGACTGTGGGTTTTTCCAGAAATCTCAGATGCCAGTGGGGGCTGCAAGCCCCCAGACACAGCCTCGCAGTGCCCCAGGGAGGCATCCAAGCAGGGCTGGCGGTGCCCAGCCCAGTTCCCAGCTGGTGCAGGCGAGGAGGGACACAGCCACTGAGAGTCACCCACAGCACTGCTCCGTAACTTCCCCTTCAGCATCTCTCAAGATCTCCCAGGAGGAGCAAACACTTCCCCCACCGCCCTGGAACCCCCTCAGCCCCCCAGGAGCGGCTCCTGCATGGCCTGGAGGTGCCACAGAGATAGATGCTGGAGGCTGGTAACCGATCCTGCATCCTCACCAGACTGTGGTTTGCCTGCCGGGCAGGGCAGAGTTCCAGCACAGCTCATGGATTCACGGCAGGCGGGAATCCAGCACCCAGTGACAAGCCCGGCTGGGAAAGCATCCAGACACCTGGACTTCCCCCTGCAAGCAGCAACGGGCAAGGCACCAGGTTCAGAATGAAATTGCAGTCAGAGCCCTCTGTCTCCCCACGCAGCCGTGACGGCCCTGCTAATTCGGGGAAGGGCCTGGCTGGAATTGAAATCAACTGGCAGGTTTGTGTAGGAGAGCACCGAGAAACCGGGGAGCAAATTCACAGAGCCCCGGGGGAGCGGAATTCCCGGCTCAGAGCCGGGGGAGACACGACGGAGCAGACTGCCTGCCTGCGGCACCTGGGGGGAGGCACAAGCAGGAGCCAGCGATACGCGGCCCCTTTGCTCTGAGGAAGGTTTTAGGTGCAGCTTCCACACGCTGAGTTGACAAGAGACAAAAGCACAAAGGGAAATTTCAGCCCTTGGGACCCCTAACACCAAGCTGGGAGTCTGGGGCTGTCTGGGAGACGTGGCCACCAGCGTGACCAGTGTGTGCTGTCCTGCTGCAGCGCTGGCTACTGGCCTGCCCAGACCCACACCTCTCTTCTCAGGGCCAGGACCCACCGATTTTTCCTGTGGCACAGCAGGAGCAGGGGCAGGAACCCCGGGTCCTGGCACAGGCTGGCTCCCTCGCCCCCTTCTCAGCACAAATCCCGAGCAACACTGCAACCCGCAGCCCTCACCTGGAAGATGGCGTGCGAGCGGGAGGAGGTGCTGTTGGCGTCGGTGGGATGGTGCGTCCGGTTCCTGTTGCCGTTGGCCAACATCTCCAGCAGCTGCTCTGCCGACGCGGGCTGGGAGAGAACGGGCAGAGGGCGGGCGTCAGCGCAGCCCGTACGCAAGCACCGAGACAACCCAGCACCCAGCAGCCACGGCGGCGTAGGCTGAGGCATCCTGCAGCTCCGCGGGGCTCGTCTCAGCTCAGGGTGGCGTTTGCTGTCCGCCAGGAGCCGCGCAGATGGCACCCCCGCGCCCTCACACCCCCCACGGCCCCGGGACACGCATCCGCTGTCAGAACTGGTGCAGGCGCAGCGGTGCCCAGACCTTGTGCCCATTTCTCTACCCACCTGGTGGAAGGAGAGACCCTGAACCACGACTCCTTTCTCAGGATCCTCCCGGATGGCCAGAGGGCCCTTGGGCTCCAGCAGGTCATGAATCTGTTCGTTGTACACCTGGAGCAGGGAACGCCACGGAAGGCTGAGGTTTGGTTACCCAACGGGGAGCAGGGAGAGGAACTTTGTGCCCCAGTGTCACGCACAACCTGGTGTCCCCCCGATGCCACCTCTGGGGCCTCGTTACACCAAGAGCAGCTGAGGGGGCTCTCAATGCAGAGGAGAGCTTGGGAGGGCTTCACTGGCAAGTCACCGCGCCACCACTCCTCCAAAGCCAGGAAGCCCTCGTCGCTCGGGGACCACGGCAAGGAGCAGAAAATGCCCCAGGGTCCAGGTGGGAGAAACCAGCAGCACCAGTTCTCCAAACTGGGTGGGTGAGCCTGCTTCCAGCCAGGCTCTAAGGCTGCCCTGGGGACACCGGGCACAGCTGTCAGTGCAGCGGGTACCCTGAGTGTGGCACTGCAGGGTCTGGATCAACCC
The DNA here is from genome assembly GCF_965140245.1 of Athene noctua. NCBI lineage: Eukaryota > Metazoa > Chordata > Aves > Strigiformes > Strigidae > Athene > Athene noctua. The sequence continues at coordinate 182,606 of NW_027437631.1, read as the reverse complement.
CAGGTCCCAGTCACGGTGACCCGGAGGCAGGAGGGGACCCGGCTCGGACGCGGCGTACCTCCTGGTAGGAGACGAGCACCTCACAGCTCTTCTCCTCTTGCCTGGCCTCGATCCTCTTGTACAGCTCCACCATGGTGAGGTACATGATGCCAGGGCTTTCCTCCGAGCCCAGCATGGTGTAGGTTTTCCCTGCTCCTGTCGCACCGTAGGCAAACACTGGGAAGAGAAAGGGTGGAGGGTTGCAACGATCGTTAATTAACAGGAGCGGCGGAAAGTGCACTCCTTGCCGGAGAGGAGAGCTTCCCGCAGCAACCCCTGCGGCGGGGGCTGCTCACAGCCTTTGCAGAGAGAAGCCAAAGCCAATTCCCCTCCGCGTTTGCCACTCGACCCCTCAGTGCAGTTTTTTTTCTCACTGCAGCCTCTCTCATTTAGCAGAGACAGAACGAGTCCCCAAACCATCACGTGCTTGGATGCTCCAGTCACCCCTGAACCTTCTTTTTAACAAGCCGAGCAGCCCCATTCCCCCACCTCTCCCCAGAAGGCGTTTCTTCTTCCAGACCTGGTAATTCATCTCACCCCCCCACCCCCCCTTTCAACACTCTTTGAAGCGTCACCATCAGAGCAGGACACACTAACCCAGAGAGCCTCAGCCCGTCCCCCCAATAGCAGCACTCGGGGCTTGGCAACTCTCGTTTGAGGATCCTGGAGTTATTTTATGCAGATAGAGACACGAGACGTGCCTGCCAGGTGGGCACAGTGACAGAGGCAGCCTTCAGCAGCTCGCAGAGCATGCCGGAGAGCCAGGAATAGCATCCTCCGGTCCCAGTGCCCGGCCCGGCACATGATTAGACAGGAGAGCAGCCTCTCCCGCACGGTGCTGCCTCACACAAGTGATGTGCTCGTTAAGCCGCTCGTCTGCTGACAGCCTGCCAACAGCACGGGGGGCTGCGGCGGCAGGCGAGGAGCTTTCAGACCCAGCAAGGAGCTTTCAGACCTGGCTTTACAGAGCTGCCAGCCTGCGGCATGCTCACAAGGGGCACGGCAAACCCCAAAGCACCCCAAGATGTGTCTGCTTCACCCCAGATCCCGCTCCCAAACCCAGCATCCTCCCAAAGCTCTGCCCCTCACCGCGATTCGGGCTGCGAAGGGATGGCAAAAGCAAGGGGCTCTTTGCGCCACAGATCCACCTGATTTCTCGCCATCCTTCCCACCCTAGCAGAGCGGAGAGCATGTCATCCTTGTCCCTCAGAATGCCTGGAAAGCACCTGCCCAGCCTCATTTCTGCCCCAACGCCCACCTCCATCCCCTCCAGCACCGCTGTGGCCCCCAGCATCACAGAACCACAGCACACCCAGGCTGTGAGGAACCTGGAGAGATCATCTGGTCTGAGCTTTTGTGGGAAGGGGAGCCCAGATGAGATCATCGTGCACCCTGTCCAATGGCATCTTGAACACCCCCAGCCCTTGGGACTCCACTATGCCCCTGGGGAGGCTGTGCCAGTGAATGTCCTCACTGTAAAAAATGTCTTCTACTGAGATGAAACCTCTCCTGGTTCAACATGTCCCTGCTGCCCCTTGTCTTCAACTTGTGACCAGAGAGCCCCCATCCTCTCCAAAGCTGCCCTTTAAGTCCTCAAAAACGGATGAGGTTCGCCCCGGACTCTTCTCCTCTCCAGGGAGAAGAGACCCATCTCCTTCAGTCTCCCCTCTCTGTCCAGCCCTTGGCTCATCTCTGGAGCCCTCCTTTGGAAATCCTCAACTCTACCTGCATCCAGTCTACCTACATCTCTGTCTGAGCTAGAAATGTCCCTGCAGATGCAGCCCCAGACCCAACTTGGGAGACTTTGCACTCCTCTGTCTTCATCCTCCCACTGTTCCTGCTTTTCCAGCCCAGCCAGGTCCCTCCTCACCATTTCCTCCCCACAAATCCTTTTCCCCCTGGAGCCCTGCGTCCAGCTCTGGGGTCCCCAGCACAGGACAGACATGGACCTGTGGGAGCGGGGCCAGAGGCCACGGGAACGGTCTGAGGGCTGGGACAGCGCTGCTGCGGGGAGAGGCTGAGAGCTGGGGGTGCTCAGCCTGGAGAGGAGGAGGCTCGGGGAGACCTTACTGAGGCCTCTCAATGTATAGAAAGAGGCTTGTAGGAAAGTCGGAGAAAGACTTTTTACCAGGGCCTGCAGTGACAGGACAAGGGGCAACGGCTTTTAACTGACAGAGGGCAGGTTTAGACTGGACGTAAGGCAGGAATTCTTCCCTGTGAGGGGGGTGAGGCCCTGGCACAGGTTGCCCAGAGAAGCTGTGGCTGCCCCCCCCCGGCAGGGTTCAAGGCCAGGTTGGACGGGGCTTTGGGCAACCAGATTTAGTGACACATGTCCCTGCCCATCGCAGGAGGGTTGGACTGGATTACCTTTCAAGGTTCCTTCCAACCCAAACCATCCTGTGACTCCGGAAGTTGCTCTTATTCAGGTTTTGCTTCTCCTCATTGCTCCCCAGGGGGAGATTCGACATTTCCATGTCAGGATCGTCCCTGTCCCGATCACACTCACAGTCACACCAGCTTGGTGCCAGCACCAAGTTTCAGGCTGCATGTTTGCGTGTTGCTGTTGTGTACCCTCATATCCCCAGCTGCTTAGGGCTTCCACAATAAATGAACAGCTCCACTGAGTCCACCCTGCCTGGGAGCAGATGGGACAGGAGCTCCTGCAAGGATTTTAGAAGTTTTTCTTTGCAGAAGGGGCTGTTGGGCGTTGGAATGGGCTGCCCAGGGCAGGGGGGGAGTCCCTATCCCTAGAGGGGTTGAAGAGTCGGGCTGAGCCAGCACTGAGGGATCTGGTGGAGTCGGGAACGGTCAGTGTGAAGTTTGTGGTTGGACAGGAGGAGCTTCAAGATCTTTATTATCCTGGATTATTCTGGGTTTCTGATCAAAGGAGGACCCTCCGGGTCTTACCGGAGCAGTTGTAGCCATTGAGGACGCTGTCCAACAACGCGTGGGTGGTGTGCTGGAACACCTCCTCCTGCGTGGCCCCCTCCCCAAAAACTCGGTCAAAGACAAACTTCAGGTCCTTGCTGTGGTGCTTGGGCCCGTGAGTGGGCAGCACACTGCTGGGGGGGCCACTGTGCTCTTCAGGGTTGAAGACGAGGATGTGCTGGTCAACGACATGCAGGACGGGGCGTGCGGCCCGCTCTCGCTCACAGGAAGCGCGGGGCCGCACACGCACCACAACAGCCACAGAGCCCTCCTGGGGCGGGGGCCCCAGCATCATGGTGACAGGGGGGTGCTGCGATGGGGGCGCGGCACTGCCTGGAGAACAACGGCACCGGGCTCCAACGTCCCAAGGGCCTCACGCACTGTGGGGGGTGGGGGGGAATGGGTCAGCTGAGGCTGAGGGGGTGGAGGGGAGCCCACAGCTGGGCAAGGCCTCGCACCCCCTCCCTGTCCTGATCCCCGCTGGTGCCCCCAGAGCTGCCGTTAACACCCGCCCACGGCCCGACCCCTTCAGCCCCGTCCCCCCCGGCCTACACCCCCCTCTGGTCCCTGCAGCCCCTCTCACGGCCCCACACCCCCTTCAGGCCCCCACAACCCCCTCCCACAGCCCTGCCCGCCCCCTCCAGGGACGCCGTCCCACCCCCTCCCCTTCGGGCCTCTGTAGCCCGCCCCCCCCTCCACGCTGCCACCTTCGAGCCCCCCCAGCCTCCCTCGGGCCCCTCGTTCTGCCCACCCAAGGCCCTTCCTAAGGCCCCCGGCCCCCCACACCGCCTCCCCCGGCCCCGCAGGCACTCCCAGCCCTCCCCACCCCTCCGAGCCCCGGCCCGCCCACCCCAGGGCCCCAGACCCGCCCCCAGGGCCCCAGACCTGCCCCCAGGGCCCCCGACCTGCCCCCAGGGCCCCAGACCTGCCCCCCGCGCTCCCGCTCCTCGCCCCCCGCGCACCCAACGCCTCAACGGACCCTCCCGCCGCTCCGCTGCCAACGGCCGCGCAGGCCCCGCCCTCGCTCCTCATTGGCCGCTCTTCACGCCCTCGCTCCTCATTGGCCGATCTTCCCGCCCTCGCTCCTCATTGGCCGCTCTTCCCGCCTCGCCCTCCCATTGGCTGTCCGCCCGGCGCCCTGCACCATGGGAGCGGTAGTCCCGCGGCCCCGACCTGGCCGCCATCTTTCCCCCTTCCCCGTCGCCGTCCCGGCCGTGGCGGCCCCCTGCGGCCGGGAGAACCGGCGGCCCGAGCGCTGTCCAGCGGAGAGAGCCCAGCCAAGGGCCCGGCAGGGCTGAGGGGCGCGGGGTCGCCGCCTGCTGCCTGCCACAGCGAGCCGCAGCGGCAGCCTTCTCCTCCCAGCTCCGAGCTGACAGCCCCGGCCCTGAGCAGCTCCCGCTGCCCGGCCGCTGCTGCTCCCGGGGAATTGGTGCTGAGAAACGAGCCCCGGTACCGCCGGGGGACACCCACCCACCCGTGCACCCTGTCCCCAGGGCCACCCAGGGGGCCCCAGCGGCTCCTGTCCTCTGATCCCACCGCAGGGGCTCATCGAATTGGGCGGCGTCCTGCTGATACAAGGAAATGATCCCGTGCTTTGAAACTGATTTACTTATAACAGCTTAGAGCAACTTAAAATAATTTCTGAATATTGCTTAAGAATCCTGCTTGCCCTGACTGTTCTGTTGAAGCTTACCAGGGGCTACTGTGTGCATCTAAACAAAGCATTTTCTGTGGAAACTTACCAAGAACTACTATGTTTGGCAAAAATAGGAGCCATGTCCTTGGAAAGCAGATGGGTTCTGACAAGTTGAGTCTTTGTAGTGGGTAGACAGCCACGTATCGGCAGTAGAAACTGATCTACTGGTGCTTTTAGGTAAGATAGAGTTGGTAAACCAGCTGAAAACCACTCTTGTTGTTCAAGATATTGTCTGAGAGAATCTGCATATGCTCCAAGGAAAAGTACAAGGTGAGGAGGACTGTGAGCCTTCCTCCAACAGACCCCAGAGACACCCACCAGGAGGCAATGGGCAGAGAACATCAACTGCTGACACCAGCATCTAGAGCCAACCCAGCCTCACTCATGCACATGGATATTTGTATTGTGTAATCCAATGAATATGGATATCCACACTTGGTAAGTTTTTGGTAAAATGTGCTGTTGGGGTGCAAGCTTTGCAGAGAAATCCCCTTGCACCCCGGCCGGAGTAAACATACAAACATACCTGCTGTGTAACTCTACTCCAGTTGTAGAGTCTGTTTCTATGAATCGCTGCCTGCACCGAAGCAGCGGTGACAGGTGACCGTGTCAGAGGGTCCTCATGGCTCTGCAGGGCTGGACCACGTCCTCCCCCCTGCAGTGAGGACGCATGTACCTGAGGGGACACCCCTCATGGGGCCACCTGGGCTCTGGGTCAGGGACATGGTGGCGGTGGCACCCCCACTGTCTGCACTGGAGGTGGCAGAGAAGACGCCAGCGCTTGGGGACAGGGGAGCCTCTCCCGGCACCCCCGGCCGGGCCAGTTCAGGAAGCCAAGCGGGGTCGACTGGGGGGGTGGCAGGTGGACCCTGTCCCTGGGCTGGGGGATGTTGGCTCTGCCCCACGCGGGGACACAGACAGCAGACGGGGAGAGGTCACAGCTCTGCTTTACCATGGGGTAGCCCTGGGGTCAGGCAGCAAGGCATCTCCCCCCTGCCCCAGCGCAGCCCCCCAGCACGGGGCTGGACAGGGGGGCACCCGTATGGACATCTGCGCGTCCTGTACATATATACACGCCAGCAGGGACCCCCGGCCCCGGCACTGCCCCGAGCGTGGGGGGGCAGCGAGGAGTGGGGCACCACGGGGCCAAGCGGGGAGCACAGCCAGGGGATGGGGGCACAGTGGGGCAGTGCAGGGGGGTCCCCCAGCCTCTTGCTGGTCCCCAGCCCCCTGCGGGCCCCCAGCCTTGAATTAGCAGCTGTGGGGTGAGCTAATGGGAAAGGGGGGGTTTGGGGCACCGCACATGGCCTGGATCGCTGTGGGGGGATGCCGTGGGGCTGGACAGTAGCAAAGGGGAGGCTCTAGGGCTGGGCGGCAGTGGGGGGACGCTGTGGGGCTGGGCGGTCTTTGGGGGATACCGTGGGGCTGGAGGTCTATGGGGCGATGCCGTGGGGCCGGGGGGCCGTGGGGCGACGCTGTGGGTGCGGGTTCAGTCCGAGTAGATGATGAAGCCGGAGAAGGTGCTGTACTTGTTGTTGTTGCCGCCGTGGGCTTTGCCCCCGTCCAGCTTGATGAAGACCTCGTCCCCCGCGTCCAGGTGCAGGATGACGCTGTTGCTGGCGTAGTCGTAGTTCTGGTCGGCGTCCTGCGCGATGGCGCTGGCCCGCACCTGCGCAGGGGACACCCGCGTTACCCGGCTCAGGGCACGGCTCTGCCCCGGGTCCCACGGGACACCCGGGGTCCCGGCTCAGCCGCAGCCAGGGAGAGCGCCCGCCAGCTCCGGGGCAGCGTGGGGTGCCCTGACCCCCCCCACGGGTGACGCACCCCGGATGGAGGGGGCTGCCCCCAGCACCGCCCGGAGCCTCTCCCTGACCGGGCAGGCTCCGAGCTGGGGCCCTGGCGCTGGGTTTGGGGCCACAGGCCCAGGCTCGGGTGTAGCACCAGGACTCGGAGGCGGGGCCCCAGCCCTGGGTCTGCACGGGGGGGACCCCGGCACGGACACGGAACCACGGCTCCGGACTGGGGTGCAGCACCACAGCTCAGGCACGGGATCCCGTCTCCCGATGGGGATGTGGGACCCAGCTCAGACATGGAGCCGCGGTTTCAGATTCAGCCACGGGCCCACAGCTCAGACACGGGACCCCGTCTCGGGTTTGGATGTGAGTCCACAGCTCTGACACGGGACCCCGACCCTGGGTTCGGATGCAGCACCACGGCTGAGACACGGGACCCCATCTCCGGGTTTGGATGTGGGACCCCGGCTCGGACACGGGACCCTGACCTAGTGCAGCTGCGGGACCATGGCTCAGAGCTGGGACCCCGACTCTGGATTCGGACACAGGACCGTGGCTCAGATGTGGGACCCCGGCTCGGACACAGGACTGCGTCTCCAAGCCCAGCCCGGCCCCAACCAACCTGATTCTCCTGCACATCTTCCCATGAGCTCCCTGTGGGCCATGAGCGTGTAGCGAGGCTGAGCTCAAATCCCCCCAAAACAAGCCTCGCTCTTCACCCTGATCGCAGCCTGCTGGGGGGCGGGATGCTCCCCCCGAGAAATATTTCCTCCGTGCCAGAGGACAAGGCCGGGAGGTGCCGGCAGAGCCGGAGGTGCCGTAACTGCCTGGCAAAGAAGTTCCGTGGCTGGAGCCTGCTGCCACTGCAGAATTATTTGGGTAATCAAATCTCGGCCGGCGCCTTGCCGGGAGATCGCGCAGCGCTGGGTGACAGCGACAAGCCGGCAGGTAAAATCCCAAATGAAATAAATGCAAAAGCGACTCGCTGGGGAGAAGATGCTCCTAATTACAACCGACAACAATGGGCTCTTAATTGGCTCACGCTGGGTGGGGAGGGTCCTCTCCTCATCTCCCCGAGCCGACAGGCAGCCTGCGATGGCGTGCTCAGACACTGTTAACTCTGGAACCTACCGATGTCCCAGCAGGTGGTCCCATGCTCTCACCCACGCAGCCGTATCCCTCGTGCCATCACCAACACTATCACCCTGTTAATATTCACCCTGTGTATAACCCGCCACCACGAGGGTCCCCATCCCTGGGGGAGGACACCCGGTGAATCTCAGGGGGTCACAGTGTCCCAGTCTCCAGGGGGTGTTGCCTCACAGAGGGTCATGCTGAGGAAGAGGAGGGAGGAAGAAGCAGGGGGGAGGGAGAACGAGGGGAAGCTTTTTGGTGCCGGGCTCTGCTGCCATCGTGTCCCTCCCCCTGCAGCCAGAGCCGCCCAGTGCCATCCATCTTCCCTCGTTAAGGAGCTGCCTCGTCACCACGTGCCCGCCAGCCCTTCGCGCTAACCAGGGAAGACAAATGGCAGCGCCAGGCTGGCCTGAGCCGCTCCCGGCACCACGGTGGCAGAGGAAGTGGGGGCTGCCACCAAGTCCCCCCCTCGGATGGTCTCATCCCCCTCGTGCTGCTCTGTGCCTCAGTTTCTCTGTGCCACAGCCCGGCGCAGCCCCGGGGGGTGGGAACCATGGGGGGGACATGGCCCCCAGCCCCCGCAGCTGGCTCTGCTGCAGCCGCTGTCACTGACCCCGGTGACACTGCTGGGGGGTGTCACCAGCCCTGGGGTCACTGGGATGGTCCCCGACGTGGCCGGCTGCGCCCCAGGGCCCTGGGCTGGCAGGGGGACGGGGGGCAGCGGGGCTGAGCTGCTCGCGGTGACGCTCGGTGCCTCGGGGACACCATGTGCCCCACGTGCCACGGCCACCGTGGCCCAGGACCCCAATGTGTGGCTGTGGGCGCTCCCCAGCACCCCCAAGTGTAGTGGCGGGCGCCCCCCAGCACCCCCAGACATATGCCGGGTGCCCTCCCAGCACCCCCAGGCGCAGCAGTGGGTGCCCCCCTTCGGACCCCTCTGGGCATGGCGGTGGGTGCCCCCCAGCACCCTTGGGGGCAGTAGCAGGTGGCCCCCTGGGCCCCCAGGCACAACACTGGGTGCCCCCAGAATCCCCCCAAAGCAAGTGGGTCCCCCCTGGGGACTGTCCCCAGGCCCCCAACCACAGGGACCCCCCCGGGGCTGTGCCCCTCCCCAGGCCTTTGGCTACACGAGGCAGCCGGGGCCACAGTCACCCCCACCACGGGGACCCCAGAACTGCCCCGTTCCGACCCCGTCCGTCCGTCCGTCCAACCGTCCAGCACCCGCCCCCACCCCGCTGCCCCACTCGCCTGTCTATGGGCTAATACAAATAAGAATAATTAATGCTAATTAACCACCAGGAGCAGCTCCCTCCCAGCGCCGGGGCTCCCCTGGCTCTCATTAACTCCAGCCCCAATGCAGGGTGAGGGGCTGTGCCCAGAACCAGCAGCGCCCAGAGGAAAGTGGGGGGGTCAGACGGACACCCCCGAGTTATAATTCCCTAGGAGGAGGCTGGCATCGACCCCTGTCTACCAGGAAACACCCCGGCAACCCCCGACCCCCCAGCTTTGCCAGGGATGGAGCATTTTTGGTAACAAATCCCTAATTAACCCAATTTTCTCATTTTTGGGGGTATTTTTGGGGTACCTTTTTGAAACTCTCCCGCTGGAGCCAGCCCGCTGAAACGCTCCCCTGCCTCCCGAGCCGCTTCTTTATAAATATTGGAGCGGCGATACCTCGTTAGTAATTAACAACCAGTTAATTAAGCTGCATCGCGCGCCCGACCAAGTGCAGTTCCTCTTGTCGAGGGGCTCCGTAGCTTCTGGAAATTCATCCAGGAGCGTCCGGGTGCATCAATCCCCCACCAGGCTGGGGGGGTCAGAGCTCAGTGGAGGGCAGGAGAAGGCAGGAAGGTTTGGGGGGGGTCCCCAAAAATACTTTTGTGGAGGAATAAGGGGTTGAGGTGTTTTTTTGGGGATGCTCAGTCCGGAGTTACACAGATGCTGCTTGGGAGAAAGAGCCAGGGGTGCCAAGCGTCGCCAGGACCCTCCAAAATTTGGGACTGGAGTGGGGGGGACACAAAAAAAAAAAAAAAAATTAAACTGTTTGGATGGAGAAAAAAAGCTGAGCGGCTTCTGCCTCTGCTGCCCTCCCGGCTCAGGGGTTTTAAGAGCCGAGGGGTGAAGTGCTGTGGCCGTGACAGGACTCCCAATTCCCGCCCCCCCCAGCTGTTTTTGGGGGTTGATAACGCAAGTTTGGGTTCATTTGGTGTCGTACATCCTCAGGATAAGGATGCACCACAGGGCTGGATGCCGGGAGAAGACGGGAAGTGGGAGCGGGGTGGGATGAATCCCGGTGAGGATGCCGGTTGTGGTGACACCCAAGGGAACTGAGCTCAGGTGACGTTTTGGGGGTCACGACCACGTCTTGGGCCTCAGGTCATGGCTGGGGGGGACACAGTGTGAGAAAGGGGCAGCGCTATGGACATCACCCAAAAACAGCGGGGATGGAGGGTCTCGGGATTGGGAGGATTTTCAGATGGACGGGGTCTGGGGGGGATGCCGGAGTGGGGCGGGGGACAGGGACGGAGCCAGCCTCGGGGTGTCCCCCCATGGTGTCCCCTCGCAGCCCGGACGGGATGAGGACATGTCTCCTCACCCAGCGGCAGCAGGACTGGCTCTGGGCCGGGGGGGCTGCACCCCACAATTGGGGCAGAAGCTGCCCCCTCCAGGGACTGTCCCCCGTGGAGGAGCCTTGTCCCCGCCGGGGAGGGCAGGACACCCTGGGGACACTGTGGGGACACCCCAAGGCACCCCAGAGGCATGACAGGGCACGTCTGTGGGGCCAAGGAAAGGACCAAGGGGACCCTTGGGGACATGGCAGGGCAGCCTGGCTGTGGTGGCAGCGTGTGCCCCCAGTGCTGGGAGAGGGACGGGGTACCCGGGGGAGCATCTCTGGGCATGGGAGCAGGATGGGGCACCCCGGGGGTGCACCCGGAGCCCAAAACTGCTACTGGAGGAAGGATGGGGCACCCCTGGGGTGCATCTTTGGGGCTGGGAGTTGGATGGGGCACCCCAGGAACACACTCAGGGCCCATCATCGCTACTGGGAAAAACACAGAGCCTCTTGGGGGCAAATCTCCAGGGCTGGCAGAAGGATGGGCCATGCCGTGGATGCATCTCTGGAGCTGGGAGCAGGACAGGGCACCCTGGGGATGCACCCAGCGCCCATCACTGCCACTGGAGAAGGATGTGGCACCCTGGGGTGCATCTCCATGGCCAGGAGAAGGATATGGCGCCCTGGGGATGCACCCAGAGCTCATCATTGGCACTGGGAGAGGGACAGAGCATCCTGGGGTACATCTCTGGGGCCGGGAAAAGGATGGGGCACACCAGTGGAAGCTCCCAGAGCCCATCCTTGTCACTGAGAGAAGGATGGAGCACCCCAGGGATGTATCTATGGGGCCAGGAGAAGGACAGGGCACGCCGCAGGTGCATCTCTGCAGCTGGGAGAAGGACGTGGCACCCCAGAGATGCACCCGGAGCCCATCACTGCCACTGGAGAAGGATGTGGCATCCTGGGGTGCATCCCTGGGGCTGGGAAAAGGACGGGGCTCCCCGGGGGAAGCACCCAGAGCTCATCATCAGCACTGGGAGAAGGATGTGGCATACTGAGGGTTCACCTCTGGGGCCAGGAGAAGGATGGAGCACCCAGGGGGTGCATCCCTGGGGCTGGGAAAAGGACGGGGCACCCTGAGGAAGCACCCAGCGCCCTTCTCCGGTGCTGGGGGGGCAGTGACATCTCCCGTCCCCGCGGGGGGGCTGGTAGCTGGGATGGCCAGCCCTTACCTGGCCGTTCTTGCAGAGGTCGGCCCACATGCTGGTGCCGTCGCCACCGCGCATGAGGACGTGCTAGGTGAAGAAGCAGGTGCCGGGGATGGCGCAGGTGAACTTGCCGGAGGCAGCGTCGTAGCTGTTGCCCAGGTTGGTGACCACGTCGTCGAACTTGAGGACCTCGTAGCCCTCGTGGGGGTTCTTGAGGCCGGCGTAGAATGCGACGCGCGGCACCGTGCTGTAGGTTGCCGCACTCACGGCACCCGTAGCCCCTGGTCCCGGTAATCCCGGTGGTCCTGGTCGTCCCACTTCACCCCGTGCCCCCACCGGTCCCGGTGGTCCCGGTTCTCCCGGTGGTCCCGGCGGCCCCGGTTTTCCCGGTCGCCCCGGCTTGCCCTGGGGACCCTGCACCAGGGTGGAAGGCGGCGGGAGGGGTCCGCGTTCGGCCGGTTGCGGAGCGGGTGCGGCGGCGGGGCCGTAGGGCTCGCAGACCATCCGGCATGTCCCCAGCATCTCGTAGCGTCCGTCGGTACCGGCGGAGCTCACCAGCACCGGGATGAGCACCACCAGCACCAGCACCATCACCACCCCCGCCGCGGCCGCCAGTAAAGTTTTGCGGCCCAGGCTGAGCCGCCGCCCGGCCGGGGCGCGTTGTCGGCCGGGGGCGGGAATGGTGGCGGTGGGGGGGAGCAGGGCGGCGGCGGCGCGGGGGGGCTCGGGGGTGGCGGCGGCGGTGGCCGCTCCGCTGCGCTCCGCTGGCTCCGGTGCGCCCCGCGCCCGCCCAGGCCACGCCCACTGTCACCGGGCCACGCCCCCTCCCGCCCCGACCGCGCCCTCCGACACGCCCCGTCCCGCCCCGGACACGCCCACGCCCCGCGCGGGGACACGCCCCCTCTGCCGCGCCCCCCGCCCCCCCGCAGCCACTCGCGCCCGCACCCGCCCATGACCCGGGGTCTCCGTGGGGCCCCGGTCCCCCCGCCCCCGGCTGCCCCCCTGAACCCCCCCACCGCTGGGGACCCCTCCGTGGCCCCGTCCCGTCCCCCCCCCCGACCCGCGTGGGCCGTCCCCGCGCGGTCACCCCGAGCCACGCCCTGTCCCCACGGGCCCAAGCGGTGCCACCCCCGGCCCCGAGCAGCCGCCGGCCCCGCACCCACGGGGGCCGGAGCTCCGTCACCTCCGAGCCTGGCAGCCGGCGGCTGGGGACACCCTTGGGACCCGTCACCTGTGTCCCCACGGGGGACAGTCCCCAGAGCACACCCAGGGCCCTTCCCTCCCACCCGCCTCAGTTTCCCCGCCCGGAGGGTCGGGCTCTGCGGGCGCCCACGCCTCGGGACAGCCCGGGTGACACTCGCGTGGCCAAGCACCCACCCCCCAGGAGCACCCATCGGGGTCAACCGCGGGGTTGCAGGACAGGATGTCACCGCCGGTGGCAAAGGCCATGGTGACAATGGGGCACCCACGGGTGCCACCGCGGGGACGGCCGGGCCACGCTAAGGGGTGACAGCCACACAAAAGAGCCGTCCCCGGGGGGCTGAGCACCGGCGGGCTCGTGACACGGGGACACACGGCTGCGCCCGCTCCGCCGCCTGCCATCTCCATCAGCCTCGGCGGGGACAGCAGGACGCGATGGCAAGTGACAGCCGCCGCCAGCGCCGGGGGTGAGCGAAGGACACAGGGACGGGAGGGGGACACGTGGGGGGACAGGGTGGGACACACACACACACACACACACACACACACGCAGCCGGGGCTTTGGTGGCCCCAGGTGACAACACCAAGGTGGTGTCAACCCTGGTGGCACTTATGGGGTCCATGAGGTCATCGCCCAACCCCCCAATCCCACCCTGGGGGCATGTCCCCTTCCTGTGTCACACCCGCGCGGTGTCTCCAGACTCCAGGGGACAAGCGGGGGACAGACCCCAGCCCGCCAACCCAAAAGGGGGGGGACCAAGGGGACACTTGGCAGCCCATCGATCACCCCTGCATCCCACCCCAGCTCCCGCAGAGCCTTTAATTTAATCAGTGTGCAAAAATCAATTAGCCAGCTTTAAGGAGGCAATTATTCCCGGGCCTTAACGAGGCTTGGGGGGGGGGAGAGTATTTTGGGGTGGGAGTGCTGTCAGCCCCGTGACCCCCCCCAAGCTGTCCTGTCATGTCATTGGCTCCTTCCTGGTTCTTCTCTCCATCGTGTGCGTGTCCCCCCCCGACTCCTCATTATCTTTCTTTTTTAACGAGAGCCTAAAAATACGCCACGCCGAGGTCACGGGCTGCGTGAGTCACCCGCCAGCGCTGCGCTGCGGTGCCCGGGGTGGGCAAGGGGCTCTGCGTGGGGACGGGGTGGCTGTGGCAGGACACAGGGGGGACACAGACACGCCCCGGTTGCATCAGGGCACTCGTGTCACAGGGAGGGTGAGGGGACATCCTCGGCGCTGGTCACAGTGTCCTCAAGTGATGGGACCACAGCCCCAGGCGACCCCATTGCCACAGGTCATTGTGTCCCCACGGTACGGCCAGCGGATCGGAACATCTCACCACCCAGGGCAGGCACGTCGCCACGGCACGGCCAGCAGCCCGGAATATCTCAACCCCCGGGGCCACCACGTCGCCACGGCACGGGCAGCGGACCGTAACATCTCACCACCCTGGACCGGCACGTTGCCACGGCACGGCCAGCGGCCCGGAACATCTCACCACCATGGGCAAGCACGTCGACAAGGCAAGGCCAGCGGACCGGAACATCTCACCACCCGGGGCCGGCACGTCGACACGGCACGGCCAGCGGCCCGGAACATCTCACCCCCCTGGCCCGTCACGTCGCCACGGCACGGCCAGCGGCCCGGAACTTCTCACCACCCGGGGCTGGCACGTCGCCAAGGCACGGCCAGCGGCCCGCAACATCTCGCCACCCGGGGCCGGCACGTCGCCACGGCACGGCCAGCGGACCGGAACATATCACCACCACCCGGGACCGGCACGTCGCCACGGCACGGCCAGCGGACCGGAACATCTCAGCACTTGGGACCGGTACGTCGCCACGGCACGGCCAGCGGACCGGAACATCTCACCGCCCGGGACCGGCACGTCGCCACGGCACGGCCAGCGGACCGGAACATCTCAGCACCTGGGGCCGGCACGTCGCCACGGCAACGCCAGCGGCCCGGAACATCTCACCACCCGGGACCGGCACGTCGCCACGGCACGGCCAGCGGACCGGAACATCTCACCACCCGGGGCCGGCACGTCGCCACGGCAACGCCATCGGCCCGGAACATCTCACCACCCGGGACCGGCACGTCGCCACGGCACGGCCAGCGGACCGGAACATCTCACCACCCGGGGCCGGTACGTCGCCACGGCACGCCTAGCGGACCGGAACATCTCACCACCCGGGACCGGCACGTCGCCACGGCATGGCCACCGGACTGGAACATCTCACCACCCGGGGCCGGCACATCGCCGTGGCAACGCCAGCGGCCCGGAACATCTCACCAGCCAGGACCGGCACGTCGCAACGGCACGGCCAGCGGACCGGAACATCTCACCAACCGGGGCCGGCACGTCGCCACGGCACGGCCAGCGAACTGGAATATCTCACCACCCGGGACCGGCAAGTCGCCACGGCACGGCCAGCGGCCTGGAACATCTCACCACCCGGGACCGGCACGTCGCCACGGCACGGCCATCGGAGCGGAACATCTCACCGCCCGGGACCGGCACGTCGCCACGGCACGGCCAGCGGCCCGGAACATCTCACCGCCCGGGACCGGCACGTCGCCACGGCACGGCCAGCGGACCGGAACATCTCACTACCCGGAACCGGCACGTCGCCTCGGCACGGCCAGCGGCCCGGAATATCTCACCACTCGGGGCGGGCACGTCGCCACGGCACGGCCAGCGGACCGGAACATCTCACCACCCGGGGCCGGCACATCGCCACGGCACGGCCAGCGGCCCGGAACATCTCACCCCCCTGGCACATCACGTCGCCACGGCACGGCCAGCGGACCGGAACATCTCACCACCCGGGGCCGGCACATCGCCACGGCACGGCCAGCGGCCCGGAACATCTCACCCCCCTGGCACATCACGTCGCCTCGGCACGGCCAGCGGCCCGGAATATCTCACCACGCGGGACCAGCACGTCGCCACGGCACGGCCAGTGGCCCAGAATATCTCAACACCCTGGGCCGGCACGTCGCACGGCACGGCCAGCGGACAGGAACATCCCACCTCCCGGGGCCAGCACGTCGCCACGGCACGGCCAGCGGACCGGAACATCTCACCACCCGGGGCCGGCACGTCGCCACGGCAACGCCAGTGGCCCGGAACATCTCACCACCCGGGACCGGCACATCGCCACGGCACGGCCAGCGGACAGGAACATCTCAGCACCCGGGGCCGGCACGTCGCCACGGCAACGCCAGCGGCCCGGAACATCTCACGACCCGGGGCCGGCACGTCGCCACGGCACGGCCAGCGGACCGGAACATCTCACCACCCGGGGCCGGCACGTCGCCATGGCAACGCCAGCGGCCCGGAACATCTCACCAGCCAGGACCGGCACGTCGCCACGGCACGGCCAGCGGACCGGAACATCTCACCAACCGGGGCCGGCACGTCGCCACGGCACGGCCAGCGAACCGGAATATCTCACCACCCGGGACCGGCAAGTCGCCACGGCACGGCCAGCGGCCCGGAACATCTCACCACCCGGGACCGGCACGTCGCCACAGCACGGCCAGCGGAGCGGAACATCTCACCGCCCGGGACCGGAACGTCGCCACGGCACGGCCAGCGGCCCGGAACATCTCACCGCCCGGAACCAACACGTCGCCTCGGCACGGCCAGCGGCCCGGAACATCTCACCACCCGGGGCCGGCACGTCGCCACGGCACGGCCAGCGGACCGGAACATCTCACCACCCGGGGCCGGCACATCGCCACGGCACGGCCAGCGGCCCGGAACATCTCACCACCCGGGGCCGGCACGTCGCCACGGCACAGCCAGCGGACCGGAACATCTCAGCACCCGGGGCCGGCACGTCGCCACGGCACAGCCAGCGGACCGGAATATCTCACCACCACCTGGGACCGGCACGTCGCCACGGCAACGCCAGCGGCCCGGAACATCTCACCGCCCGGGACCGGCACGTCGCCACGGCACGGCCAGCGGCCCGGAACATCTCACCGCCCGGGACCGGCACGTCGCCACGGCACGGCCAGCGGCCCGGAACATGTCACCGCCCGGGACCGGCACGTCGCCACGGCACGGCCAGCGGCCCGGAACATCTCACCGCCGGGGACCGGCACGTCGCCACGGCACGGCCAGCGGACCGGAACATCTCACCACCCGGGGCCGGCACGTCGCCACGGCAAGGCCAGCGGCCCTGAACATCTCAACACCCAGGACCGGCACGTCGCCACGGCACGGCCAGCGGACCGGAATATCTCACCACCACCCGGGACCGGCACGTCGCCACGGCACGGCCAGCGAACCGGAATATCTCACCACCCGGGACCGGCACGTCGCCACGGCACGGCCAGCGGACCGGAACATCTCACCACCCGGGTCCGGCACGTTGCCACGGCAACGCCAGCGGCCCGGAACATCTCACCACCCGGGACCGGCACGTCGCCACAGCACGGCCAGCGGCCCGGAACATCTCACCAACCGGGACCGGCACGACGCCACGGCACGGCCAGCGAACCGGATTATCTCTGCACCCGGGGCCGGCACGTCGCCACGGCAACGCCAGCGGCCCGGAACATCTCACCACCCAGGACTGGCACGTCACCACGGCACGGCCAGGGGACCGGAATATCTCAATACCCGGGACCGGCACGTCGCCACGGCACGGCCAGCGGCCCGGAACATCTCACCACCGGGGCCGGTACATCGCCACGGCACGGCCAGCGGACCGGAACATCTCACCACCCGGGGCCGGCACGTCTCCACGGCAACGCCAGCGGACCGGAACATCTCACCACCCGGGGCCAGCACGTCGCCACGGCACGGCCAGCGAAGCGGAACATCTCACCACCCGGGGCCGGCACGTCGCCATGGCAACGCCAGCCGCCCGGAACATCTCACCACCCGGGACCGGCACGTCGCCACGGCACAGCCAGCGGACCGGAACATCTCACCACCCGGGGCCGGCACGTCGCCACGTCACGGCCAACGAACCGGAACATCTCACCACCCGGGGCCGGCACGTCGCCACGGCACGTCCAGCGGACCGGAACATCTCAAAACCCGGGACCGGCACGTCGCCACGGCACGGCCAGCGGCCCGGAACATCTCACTACCCGGTACCGGCACGTCGCCTCGGCAAGGCCAGCGGCCCGGAACATCTCACCACCCGGGGCCGGCATGTCGCCACGGCACGGCCAGCGGACCGGTACATCACACCAACCGGGGCCGGCACGTCGCCACGGCACGGCCGGCGAACCGGAACATCTCACCACCCAGGACCGACACGTCGCCACGGTACGGCCAGCGGACCGGAATATCTCACCACCACCCGGGACCGGCACGTCGCCACGGCACGGCCAGCGGCCCAGAACATCTGACCACCGGGGCCGGTACATCGCCACGGCACGGCCAGCGAACCGGAACATCTCACCACCCGGGGCCGGCACGTCGCCACGGTAACGCCAGCGGCCCGGAACATCTCATACCCTGGGCCATCACGTCGCCACGGCACGGCCAAAGGACCGGAACATCTCACCCCCCGGGGCCGGCACGTCGCAAAGGCACGGCCAGCGGCCCGGAACATCTCAACACCCAGGGCCGGCACGTCGCCACGGCACGGCCAGCGGACCGGAATATCTCACCACCCGGGGTAGGCACGTCGCCACGGCACGGCCAGCGAACCGGAACATCTCACCACCCGGGGCCGGCACGTCGCCACGGCAACGCCAGCGGCCCGGAACATCTTACCACCCGGGACCGGCACGTCGCCACAGCACGGCCAGCGAACCGGAATATCTCACCACCCGGGGCCGGCACGTCGCCACGGCAACGCCAGCGGCCCGGAACATCTCACCACCGGGGCCGGTACATCGCCACGGCACGGCCAGCGGACCGGAACATCTCACCACCCGGGGCCGGCACGTCGCCACGGCAACGCCATCGGCCCGGAACATCTCACCACCCGGGACCGGCACGTCGCCACGGCATGGCCACCGGACCGGAACATCTCAGCACACGGGGCCGGCACGTCGCCACGGCACGGCCAGCGGCCCGGAACATCTCACCCCACTGGCACATCACGTCGCCACGGCACGGCCAGCGGCCCGGAACATCTCACCACGCGGGACCAGCACGTCGCCACGGCACGGCCAGTGGCCCAGAATATCTCAACACCCTGGGCCGGCACGTCGCACGGCACGGCCAGCGGACCGGAACATCCCACCTACCGGGGCCAGCACGTCGCCACGGCACGGCCAGCGGACCGGAACATCTCACCACCCGGGGCCGGCACGTCGCCACGGCAACGCCAGTGGCCCGGAACATCTCACCACCCGGGACCGGCACGTCGCCACGGCACGGCCAGCGGACAGGAACATCTCAGCACCCGGGGCCGGCACGTCGCCACGGCAACGCCAGCGGCCCGGAACATCTCACCACCCGGGGCCGGCACGTCGCCACGGCACGGCCAGCGGACCGGAACATCTCACCACCCGGGGCCGGCACGTCGCCATGGCAACGCCAGCGGCCCGGAACATCTCACCAGCCAGGACCGGCACGTCGCCACGGCACGGCCAGCGGACCGGAACATCTCACCAACCGGGGCCGGCACGTCGCCACGGCACGGCCAGCGAACCGGAATATCTCACCACCCGGGACCGGCAAGTCGCCACGGCACGGCCAGCGGCCCGGAACATCTCACCACCCGGGACCGGCACGTCACCACAGCACGGCCAGCGGAGCGGAACATCTCACCGCCCGGGACCGGCACGTCGCCACGGCACGGCCAGCGGCCCGGAACATCTCACCGCCCGGAACCGGCACGTCGCATCGGCACGGCCAGCGGCCCGGAACATCTCACCAGCCGGGGCCGGCATGTCGCCACGGCACGGCCAGCGGACCGGTACATCACACCAACCGGGGCCGGCACGTCGCCACGGCACGGCCGGCGAACCGGAACATCTCACCACCCAGGACCGACACGTCGCCACGGTACGGCCAGCGGACCGGAATATCTCACCACCACCCGGGACCGGCACGTCGCCACGGCACGGCCAGCGGCCCAGAACATCTGACCACCGGGGCCGGTACATCGCCACGGCACGGCCAGCGAACCGGAACATCTCACCACCCGGGGCCGGCACGTCGCCACGGTAACGCCAGCGGCCCGGAACATCTCATACCCTGGGCCATCACGTCGCCACGGCACGGCCAGCGGACAGGAACATCTCAGCACCCGGGGCCGGCACGTCGCCACGGCAACGCCAGCGGCCCGGAACATCTCACCCCCCGGGGCCGGCACGTCGCCACGGCACGGCCAGCGGCCCGGAACATCTCAACACCCAGGGCCGGCACGTCGCCACGGCACGGCCAGCGGACCGGAATATCTCACCACCCGGGGTAGGCACGTCGCCACGGCACGGCCAGCGAACCGGAACATCTCACCACCCGGGGCCGGCACGTCGCCACGGCAACGCCAGCGGCCCGGAACATCTTACCACCCGGGACCGGCACGTCGCCACGGCACGGCCAGTGAACCGGAATATCTCACCACCCGGGGCCGGCACGTCGCCACGGCAACGCCAGCGGCCCGGAACATCTCATAGCCTGGGCCATCACGTCGCCACGGCATGGCCAGCGGCCCGGAACATCTCACCACCCGGGACCGGCACGTCGCCAAGGCACGGCCAGCGGCCCGGAACATCTCACCGCCCGGGACCGGCACGTCGCCACGGCATGGCCAGCGGCCCGGAACATCTCACCACCCGGGACCGACACGTCGCCACGGCACGGCCAGCGGCCCGGAACATCTCACCGCCCGGGGCCGGCACGTCGCCACGGCAAGGCCAGCGGCCCTGAACATCTCACCACCCAGGACCGGCACGTCGCCACGGCACGGCCAGCGGACCGGAATATCTCACCACCACCCGGGACCGGCACGTCGCCACGGCACGGCCAGCGAACCGGAATATCTCACCACCTGGGACCGGCACGTCGCCACGGCACGGCCAGCGGACCGGAACATCTCACCACCCGGGACCGGCACGACGCCACGGCACGGCCAGCGAACCGGAATATCTCACCACCCGGGGCCGGCACGTCGCCACGGCACGGCCAGCGGACCGGAACATCACACCAACCGGGGCCGGCACGTCGCCACGGCACGGCCGGCGAACCGGAACAACTCACCACCGGGGGCCAGCACGTCGCCACGGCAAGGCCAGCGGCCCTGAACATCTCACCACCCAGGACCGACACGTAGCCATGGCACGGCCAGCGGACCGGAACATCTCACCACCCGGAACCGGCACGTCGCCTCGGCAAGGCCAGCGGCCCGGAACATCTCACCACCCGGGGCCGGCACGTCGCCACGGCACGGCCAGCGGACCGGAACATCTCACCACCCGGGGCCGGCACATCGCCACGGCACGGCCAGCGGCCCGGAACATCTCACCACCCGGGGCCGGCACGTCGCCACGGCACAGCCAGCGGACCGGAACATCCTAGCACCCGGGGCCGGCACGTCGCCACGGCACGGCCAGAGGACCGGAACATCCACCACCCGGGGCCGGCACGTCGCCACGGCACGGCCAGCGGCCCGGAACATCTCACCACGCGGGACCAGCACGTCGCCACGGCACGGCCAGTGGCCCAGAACATCTCAACACCCTGGGCCGGCACGTCGCCACGGCACGGCCAGCGGACCGGAACATCCCACCTCCCGGGGCCAGCACGTCGCCACGGGACGGCCAGCGGACCGGAATATCTCACCACCACCTGGGACCGGCACGTCGCCACGGCAACGCCAGCGGCCCGGAACATCTCATACCCTGGGCCATCACGTCGCCACGGCACGGCCAGCGGCCCGGAACATCTCACCACCCGGGACCGGCACGTCGCCACGGCACGGCCAGTGGCCCGGAACATCTCACCGCCCGGGACCGGCACGTCACCACGGCACGGCCAGCGGCCCGGAATATCTCACCGCCCGGGACCGGCACGTCGCCACGGCACGGCCAGCGGCCCGGAACATCTCACCGCCGGGGACCGGCACGTCGCCACGGCACGGCCAGCGGACCCGAACATCTCACCACCCGGGACCGGCACGTCGCCACGGCACGGCCAGCGGCCCGGAACATCTCATACCCTGGGCCATCACGTCGCCACGGCACGGCCAGCGGACCGGAACATCTCAGCACCCGGGGCCGGCACGTCGCCACGGCTACGCCAGCGGCCCGGAACATCTCACCCCCCGGGGCCGGCACGTCGCCACGGCACGGCCAGCGGCCCGGAACATCTCACCCCCCGGGGCCGGCACGTCGCCACGGCACGGCCAGCGGACCGGAATATCTCACCACCCGGGGTAGGCACGTCGCCACGGCACGGCCAGCGAACCGGAACATCTCACCACCCGGGGCCGGCACGTCGCCACGGCAACGCCAGCGGCCCGGAACATCTTACCACCCGGGACCGGCACGACGCCACGGCACGGCCAGCGAACCGGAATATCTCACCACCCGGGGCCGGCACGTCGCCACGGCACGGCCAGCGGACCGGAACATCTCACCACCCGGGGCCGGCACGTCGCCACGGCAACGCCATCGGCCCGGAATATCTCACCACCCGGGACCGGCACGTCGCAACGGCAGGGCCACCGGACCGGAACATCTCAGCACACGGGGCCGGCACGTCGCAACGGCACGGCCAGCGGCCCGGAACATCTCACCCCCCTGGCACATCACGTCGCCACGGCACGGCCAGCGGCCCGGAACATCTCACTACCCGGAACCGGCACGTCGCCTCGGCACGGCCAGCGGCCCGGAACATCTCACCACCCGGGGCCGGCACGTCGCCACGGCACGGCCAGCGGACCGGAACATCTCAGCACCCGGGGCCGGCACGTCGCCACGGCAACGCCAGCGGCCCGGAACATCTCACCACCCGGGACCGGCACGTCGCCACGGCACGGCCAGCGGACAGGAACATCTCAGCACCCGGGGCTGGCACGTCGCCACGGCAACGCCAGCGGCCCGGAATATCTCACCACCCGGGGCCGGCACGTCGCCACGGCACGGCCAGCGGACCGGAACATCTCACCACCCGGGGCCGGCACGTCGCCATGGCAACGCCAGCGGCCCGGAACATCTCACCAGCCAGGACCGGCACGTCGCCACGGCACGGCCAGCGGACCGGAACATCTCACCAACCGGGGCCGGCACGTCGCCACGGCACGGCCAGCGGACAGGAACATCTCAGCACCCGGGGCCGGCACGTCGCCACGGCAACGCCAGCGGCCCGGAACATCTCACCACCCGGGGCCGGCACGTCGCCACGGCACGGCCAGCGGACCGGAACATCTCACCGCACGGGGCCGGCACGGCGCCATGGCAACGCCAGCGGCCCGGAACATCTCACCAGCCAGGACCGGCACGTCGCCACGGCACGGCCAGCGGACCGGAACATCTCACCAACCGGGGCCGGCACGTCGCCACAGCACGGTCAGCGGAGCGGAACATCTCACCGCCCGGGACCGGCACGTCGCCACGGCACGGCCAGCGGCCCGGAACATCTCACCACCCGGAACCGGCACGTCGCCTCGGCACAGCCAGCGGCCCGGAACATCTCACCACCCGGGACCGGAACGTGGCCACGGCACGGCCAGCGGACCGGAACATCTCACCACCCGGGGCTGGCACATCGCAACGGCACGGCCAGCGGCCAGGAACATCTCACCACCCGGGGCCGGCACGTCGCCACGGCACAGCCAGCGGACCGGAACATCTCAGCACCCGGGGCCGGCACGTCGCCACGGCACGGCCAGAGGACCGGAACATCCACCACCCGGGGCCGGCACGTCGCCACGGCACGGCCAGCGGCCCGGAACATCTCGCCACCCGAGGCGAGCACGTCGCCACGGCACGGCCAGCGGCCCGGAATATCCCACCACGCGGGACCAGCACGTCGCCACGGCACGGCCAGTGGCCCAGAACATCTCAACACCCTGGGCCGGCACGTCGCCACGGCACGGTCAGCGGACCGGAACATCCCACCTCCCGGGGCCAGCACGTCGCAACGGCACGGCCAGCGGCCCGGAACATCTCACCGCCCGGGACCGGCACGTCGCCACGGCATGGCCAGCGGCCCGGAACATCTCACCACCCGGGACCGACACGTCGCCACGGCACGGCCAGCGGCCCGGAACATCTCACCGCCCGGGGCCGGCACGTCGCCACGGCAAGGCCAGCGGCCCTGAACATCTCACCACCCAGGACCGGCACGTCGCCACGGCACGGCCAGCGGACCGGAATATCTCACCACCACCCGGGACCGGCACGTCGCCACGGCACGGCCAGCGAACCGGAATATCTCACCACCCGGGACCGGCACGTCGCCACGGCACGGCCAGCGGACCGGAACATCTCACCACCCGGGACCGGCACGACGCCACGGCACGGCCAGCGAACCGGAATATCTCACCACCCGGGGCCGGCACGTCGCCACGGCACGGCCAGCGGACCGGAACATCACACCAACCGGGGCCGCCACGTCGCCACGGCACGGCCGGCGAACCGGAACAACTCACCACCGGGGGCCAGCACGTCGCCACGGCAAGGCCAGCGGCCCTGAACATCTCACCACCCAGGACCGACACGTAGCCATGGCACGGCCAGCGGACCGGAACATCTCACCACCCGGAACCGGCACGTCGCCTCGGCAAGGCCAGCGGCCCGGAACATCTCACCACCCGGGGCCGGCACGTCGCCACGGCACGGCCAGCGGACCGGAACATCTCACCACCCGGGGCCGGCACATCGCCACGGCACGGCCAGCGGCCCGGAACATCCCACCTCCCGGGGCCAGCACGTCGCCACGGGACGGCCAGCGGACCGGAATATCTCACCACCACCTGGGACCGGCACGTCGCCACGGCAACGCCAGCGGCCCGGAACATCTCATACCCTGGGCCATCACGTCGCCACGGCACGGCCAGCGGCCCGGAACATCTCACCACCCGGGACCGGCACGTCGCCACGGCACGGCCAGTGGCCCGGAACATCTCACCGCCCGGGACCGGCACGTCACCACGGCACGGCCAGCGGCCCGGAATATCTCACCGCCCGGGACCGGCACGTCGCCACGGCACGGCCAGCGGCCCGGAACATCTCACCGCCGGGGACCGGCACGTCGCCACGGCACGGCCAGCGGACCCGAACATCTCACCACCCGGGACCGGCACGTCGCCACGGCACGGCCAGCGGCCCGGAACATCTCATACCCTGGGCCATCACGTCGCCACGGCACGGCCAGCGGACCGGAACATCTCAGCACCCGGGGCCGGCACGTCGCCACGGCTACGCCAGCGGCCCGGAACATCTCACCCCCCGGGGCCGGCACGTCGCCACGGCACGGCCAGCGGCCCGGAACATCTCACCCCCCGGGGCCGGCACGTCGCCACGGCACGGCCAGCGGACCGGAATATCTCACCACCCGGGGTAGGCACGTCGCCACGGCACGGCCAGCGAACCGGAACATCTCACCACCCGGGGCCGGCACGTCGCCACGGCAACGCCAGCGGCCCGGAACATCTTACCACCCGGGACCGGCACGACGCCACGGCACGGCCAGCGAACCGGAATATCTCACCACCCGGGGCCGGCACGTCGCCACGGCACGGCCAGCGGACCGGAACATCTCACCACCCGGGGCCGGCACATCGCCACGGCACGGCCAGCGGCCCGGAACATCTCACCACCCGGGGCCGGCACGTCGCCACGGCACAGCCAGCGGACCGGAACATCCTAGCACCCGGGGCCGGCACGTCGCCACGGCACGGCCAGAGGACCGGAACATCCACCACCCGGGGCCGGCACGTCGCCACGGCACGGCCAGCGGCCTGGAACATCTCACCACGCGGGACCAGCACGTCGCCACGGCACGGCCAGTGGCCCAGAACATCTCAACACCCTGGGCCGGCACGTCGCCACGGCACGGCCAGCGGACCGGAACATCCCACCTCCCGGGGCCAGCACGTCGCCACGGGACGGCCAGCGGACCGGAATATCTCACCACCACCTGGGACCGGCACGTCGCCACGGCAACGCCAGCGGCCCGGAACATCTCATACCCTGGGCCATCACGTCGCCACGGCACGGCCAGCGGCCCGGAACATCTCACCACCCGGGACCGGCACGTCGCCACGGCACGGCCAGTGGCCCGGAACATCTCACCGCCCGGGACCGGCACGTCACCACGGCACGGCCAGCGGCCCGGAATATCTCACCGCCCGGGACCGGCACGTCGCCACGGCACGGCCAGCGGCCCGGAACATCTCACCGCCGGGGACCGGCACGTCGCCACGGCACGGCCAGCGGACCCGAACATCTCACCACCCGGGACCGGCACGTCGCCACGGCACGGCCAGCGGCCCGGAACATCTCATACCCTGGGCCATCACGTCGCCACGGCACGGCCAGCGGACCGGAACATCTCAGCACCCGGGGCCGGCACGTCGCCACGGCTACGCCAGCGGCCCAGAACATCTCACCCCCCGGGGCCGGCACGTCGCCACGGCACGGCCAGCGGCCCGGAACATCTCACCCCCCGGGGCCGGCACGTCGCCACGGCACGGCCAGCGGACCGGAATATCTCACCACCCG
Source organism: Athene noctua (assembly GCF_965140245.1). Classification (NCBI taxonomy): domain Eukaryota; kingdom Metazoa; phylum Chordata; class Aves; order Strigiformes; family Strigidae; genus Athene; species Athene noctua. The sequence goes on along the minus strand of NW_027437631.1, from coordinate 156,399 downwards.
GGGTAGGCACGTCGCCACGGCACGGCCAGCGAACCGGAACATCTCACCACCCGGGGCCGGCACGTCGCCACGGCAACGCCAGCGGCCCGGAACATCTTACCACCCGGGACCGGCACGACGCCACGGCACGGCCAGCGAACCGGAATATCTCACCACCCGGGGCCGGCACGTCGCCACGGCACGGCCAGCGGACCGGAACATCTCACCACCCGGGGCCGGCACGTCGCCACGGCAACGCCATCGGCCCGGAATATCTCACCACCCGGGACCGGCACGTCGCAACGGCAGGGCCACCGGACCGGAACATCTCAGCACACGGGGCCGGCACGTCGCCACGGCACGGCCAGCGGCCCGGAACATCTCACCCCCCTGGCACATCACGTCGCCACGGCACGGCCAGCGGCCCGGAACATCTCACTACCCGGAACCGGCACGTCGCCTCGGCACGGCCAGCGGCCCGGAACATCTCAGCACCCGGGGCCGGCACGTCGCCACGGCAACGCCAGCGGCCCGGAACATCTCACCACCCGGGACCGGCACGTCGCCACGGCACGGCCAGCGGACAGGAACATCTCAGCACCCGGGGCTGGCACGTCGCCACGGCAACGCCAGCGGCCCGGAATATCTCACCACCCGGGGCCGGCACGTCGCCACGGCACGGCCAGCGGACCGGAACATCTCACCACCCGGGGCCGGCACGTCGCCATGGCAACGCCAGCGGCCCGGAACATCTCACCAGCCAGGACCGGCACGTCGCCACGGCACGGCCAGCGGACCGGAACATCTCACCAACCGGGGCCGGCACGTCGCCACGGCACGGCCAGCGGACAGGAACATCTCAGCACCCGGGGCCGGCACGTCGCCACGGCAACGCCAGCGGCCCGGAACATCTCACCACCCGGGGCCGGCACGTCGCCACGGCACGGCCAGCGGACCGGAACATCTCACCGCACGGGGCCGGCACGGCGCCATGGCAACGCCAGCGGCCCGGAACATCTCACCAGCCAGGACCGGCACGTCGCCACGGCACGGCCAGCGGACCGGAACATCTCACCAACCGGGGCCGGCACGTCGCCACAGCACGGTCAGCGGAGCGGAACATCTCACCGCCCGGGACCGGCACGTCGCCACGGCACGGCCAGCAGCCCGGAACATCTCACCACCCGGAACCGGCACGTCGCCTCGGCACAGCCAGCGGCCCGGAACATCTCACCACCCGGGACCGGAACGTGGCCACGGCACGGCCAGCGGACCGGAACATCTCACCACCCGGGGCCGGCACATCGCAACGGCACGGCCAGCGGCCAGGAACATCTCACCACCCGGGGCCGGCACGTCGCCACGGCACAGCCAGCGGACCGGAACATCTCAGCACCCGGGGCCGGCACGTCGCCACGGCACGGCCAGAGGACCGGAACATCCACCACCCGGGGCCGGCACGTCGCCACGGCACGGCCAGCGGCCCGGAACATCTCGCCACCCGAGGCGAGCACGTCGCCACGGCACGGCCAGCGGCCCGGAACATCCCACCACGCGGGACCAGCACGTCGCCACGGCACGGCCAGTGGCCCAGAACATCTCAACACCCTGGGCCGGCACGTCGCCACGGCACGGTCAGCGGACCGGAACATCCCACCTCCCGGGGCCAGCACGTCGCAACGGCACGGCCAGCGGCCCGGAACATCTCACCGCCCGGGACCGGCACGTCGCCACGGCATGGCCAGCGGCCCGGAACATCTCACCACCCGGGACCGACACGTCGCCACGGCACGGCCAGCGGCCCGGAACATCTCACCGCCCGGGGCCGGCACGTCGCCACGGCAAGGCCAGCGGCCCTGAACATCTCACCACCCAGGACCGGCACGTCGCCACGGCACGGCCAGCGGACCGGAATATCTCACCACCACCCGGGACCGGCACGTCGCCACGGCACGGCCAGCGAACCGGAATATCTCACCACCCGGGACCGGCACGTCGCCACGTCACGGCCAGCGGACCGGAACATCTCACCACCCGGGACCGGCACGACGCCACGGCACGGCCAGCGAACCGGAATATCTCACCACCGGGGGCCAGCACGTCGCCACGGCAAGGCCAGCGGCCCTGAACATCTCACCACCCAGGACCGACACGTAGCCATGGCACGGCCAGCGGACCGGAACATCTCACCACCCGGAACCGGCACGTCGCCTCGGCAAGGCCAGCGGCCCGGAACATCTCACCACCCGGGGCCGGCACGTCGCCACGGCACGGCCAGCGGACCGGAACATCTCACCACCCGGGGCCGGCACATCGCCACGGCACGGCCAGCGGCCCGGAACATCTCACCACCCGGGGCCGGCACGTCGCCACGGCACAGCCAGCGGACCGGAACATCCTAGCACCCGGGGCCGGCACGTCGCCACGGCACGGCCAGAGGACCGGAACATCCACCACCCGGGGCCGGCACGTCGCCACGGCACGGCCAGCGGCCCGGAACATCTCACCACGCGGGACCAGCACGTCGCCACGGCACGGCCAGTGGCCCAGAACATCTCAACACCCTGGGCCGGCACGTCGCCACGGCACGGCCAGCGGACCGGAACATCCCACCTCCCGGGGCCAGCACGTCGCCACGGGACGGCCAGCGGACCGGAATATCTCACCACCACCTGGGACCGGCACGTCGCCACGGCAACGCCAGCGGCCCGGAACATCTCATACCCTGGGCCATCACGTCGCCACGGCACGGCCAGCGGCCCGGAACATCTCACCACCCGGGACCGGCACGTCGCCACGGCACGGCCAGTGGCCCGGAACATCTCACCGCCCGGGACCGGCACGTCACCACGGCACGGCCAGCGGCCCGGAATATCTCACCGCCCGGGACCGGCACGTCGCCACGGCACGGCCAGCGGCCCGGAACATCTCACCGCCGGGGACCGGCACGTCGCCACGGCACGGCCAGCGGACCCGAACATCTCACCACCCGGGACCGGCACGTCGCCACGGCACGGCCAGCGGCCCGGAACATCTCATACCCTGGGCCATCACGTCGCCACGGCACGGCCAGCGGACCGGAACATCTCAGCACCCGGGGCCGGCACGTCGCCACGGCTACGCCAGCGGCCCGGAACATCTCACCCCCCGGGGCCGGCACGTCGCCACGGCACAGCCAGCGGCCCGGAACATCTCACCCCCCGGGGCCGGCACGTCGCCACGGCACGGCCAGCGGACCGGAATATCTCACCACCCGGGGTAGGCACGTCGCCACGGCACGGCCAGCGAACCGGAACATCTCACCACCCGGGGCCGGCACGTCGCCACGGCAACGCCAGCGGCCCGGAACATCTTACCACCCGGGACCGGCACGACGCCACGGCACGGCCAGCGAACCGGAATATCTCACCACCCGGGGCCGGCACGTCGCCACGGCACGGCCAGCGGACCGGAACATCTCACCACCCGGGGCCGGCACGTCGCCACGGCAACGCCATCGGCCCGGAATATCTCACCACCCGGGACCGGCACGTCGCAACGGCAGGGCCACCGGACCGGAACATCTCATACCCTGGGCCATCACGTCGCCACGGCACGGCCAGCGGCCCGGAACATCTCACCACCCGGGACCGGCACGTCGCCACGGCACGGCCAGTGGCCCGGAACATCTCACCGCCCGGGACCGGCACGTCACCACGGCACGGCCAGCGGCCCGGAATATCTCACCGCCCGGGACCGGCACGTCGCCACGGCACGGCCAGCGGCCCGGAACATCTCACCGCCGGGGACCGGCACGTCGCCACGGCACGGCCAGCGGACCCGAACATCTCACCACCCGGGACCGGCACGTCGCCACGGCACGGCCAGCGGCCCGGAACATCTCATACCCTGGGCCATCACGTCGCCACGGCACGGCCAGCGGACCGGAACATCTCAGCACCCGGGGCCGGCACGTCGCCACGGCTACGCCAGCGGCCCGGAACATCTCACACCCCGGGGCCGGCACGTCGCCACGGCACGGCCAGCGGCCCGGAACATCTCACCCCCCGGGGCCGGCACGTCGCCACGGCACGGCCAGCGGACCGGAATATCTCACCACCCGGGGTAGGCACGTCGCCACGGCACGGCCAGCGAACCGGAACATCTCACCACCCGGGGCCGGCACGTCGCCACGGCAACGCCAGCGGCCCGGAACATCTTACCACCCGTGACCGGCACGACGCCACGGCACGGCCAGCGAACCGGAATATCTCACCACCCGGGGCCGGCACGTCGCCACGGCACGGCCAGCGGACCGGAACATCTCACCACCCGGGGCCGGCACGTCGCCACGGCAACGCCATCGGCCCGGAATATCTCACCACCCGGGACCGGCACGTCGCAACGGCAGGGCCACCGGACCGGAACATCTCAGCACACGGGGCCGGCACGTCGCCATGGCACGGCCAGCGGCCCGGAACATCTCACCCCCCTGGCACATCACGTCGCCACGGCACGGCCAGCGGCCCGGAACATCTCACTACCCGGAACCGGCACGTCGCCTCGGCACGGCCAGCGGCCCGGAACATCTCACCACCCGGGGCCGGCACGTCGCCACGGCACGGCCAGCGGACCGGAACATCTCAGCACCCGGGGCCGGCACGTCGCCACGGCAACGCCAGCGGCCCGGAACATCTCACCACCCGGGACCGGCACGTCGCCACGGCACGGCCAGCGGACAGGAACATCTCAGCACCCGGGGCTGGCACGTCGCCACGGCAACGCCAGCGGCCCGGAATATCTCACCACCCGGGGCCGGCACGTCGCCACGGCACGGCCAGCGGACCGGAACATCTCACCACCCGGGGCCGGCACGTCGCCATGGCAACGCCAGCGGCCCGGAACATCTCACCAGCCAGGACCGGCACGTCGCCACGGCACGGCCAGCGGACCGGAACATCTCACCAACCGGGGCCGGCACGTCGCCACGGCACGGCCAGCGGACAGGAACATCTCAGCACCCGGGGCCGGCACGTCGCCACGGCAACGCCAGCGGCCCGGAACATCTCACCACCCGGGGCCGGCACGTCGCCACGGCACGGCCAGCGGACCGGAACATCTCACCGCACGGGGCCGGCACGGCGCCATGGCAACGCCAGCGGCCCGGAACATCTCACCAGCCAGGACCGGCACGTCGCCACGGCACGGCCAGCGGACCGGAACATCTCACCAACCGGGGCCGGCACGTCGCCACAGCACGGTCAGCGGAGCGGAACATCTCACCGCCCGGGACCGGCACGTCGCCACGGCACGGCCAGCAGCCCGGAACATCTCACCACCCGGAACCGGCACGTCGCCTCGGCACAGCCAGCGGCCCGGAACATCTCACCACCCGGGACCGGAACGTGGCCACGGCACGGCCAGCGGACCGGAACATCTCACCACCCGGGGCCGGCACATCGCAACGGCACGGCCAGCGGCCAGGAACATCTCACCACCCGGGGCCGGCACGTCGCCACGGCACAGCCAGCGGACCGGAACATCTCAGCACCCGGGGCCGGCACGTCGCCACGGCACGGCCAGAGGACCGGAACATCCACCACCCGGGGCCGGCACGTCGCCACGGCACGGCCAGCGGCCCGGAACATCTCGCCACCCGAGGCGAGCACGTCGCCACGGCACGGCCAGCGGCCCGGAACATCCCACCACGCGGGACCAGCACGTCGCCACGGCACGGCCAGTGGCCCAGAACATCTCAACACCCTGGGCCGGCACGTCGCCACGGCACGGTCAGCGGACCGGAACATCCCACCTCCCGGGGCCAGCACGTCGCAACGGCACGGCCAGCGGCCCGGAACATCTCACCGCCCGGGACCGGCACGTCGCCACGGCATGGCCAGCGGCCCGGAACATCTCACCACCCGGGACCGACACGTCGCCACGGCACGGCCAGCGGCCCGGAACATCTCACCGCCCGGGGCCGGCACGTCGCCACGGCAAGGCCAGCGGCCCTGAACATCTCACCACCCAGGACCGGCACGTCGCCACGGCACGGCCAGCGGACCGGAATATCTCACCACCACCCGTGACCGGCACGTCGCCACGGCACGGCCAGCGAACCGGAATATCTCACCACCCGGGACCGGCACGTCGCCACGGCACGGCCAGCGGACCGGAACATCTCACCACCCGGGACCGGCACGACGCCACGGCACGGCCAGCGAACCGGAATATCTCACCACCCGGGGCCGGCACGTCGCCACGGCACGGCCAGCGGACCGGAACATCACACCAACCGGGGCCGCCACGTCGCCACGGCACGGCCGGCGAACCGGAACAACTCACCACCGGGGGCCAGCACGTCGCCACGGCAAGGCCAGCGGCCCTGAACATCTCACCACCCAGGACCGACACGTAGCCATGGCACGGCCAGCGGACCGGAACATCTCACCACCCGGAACCGGCACGTCGCCTCGGCAAGGCCAGCGGCCCGGAACATCTCACCACCCGGGGCCGGCACGTCGCCACGGCACGGCCAGCGGACCGGAACATCTCACCACCCGGGGCCGGCACATCGCCACGGCACGGCCAGCGGACCGGAACATCTCACCACCCGGGGCCGGCACGTCGCCACGGCACAGCCAGCGGACCGGAACATCCTAGCACCCGGGGCCGGCACGTCGCCACGGCACGGCCAGAGGACCGGAACATCCACCACCCGGGGCCGGCACGTCGCCACGGCACGGCCAGCGGCCCGGAACATCTCACCACGCGGGACCAGCACGTCGCCACGGCACGGCCAGTGGCCCAGAACATCTCAACACCCTGGGCCGGCACGTCGCCACGGTACGGCCAGCGGACCGGAACATCCCACCTCCCGGGGCCAGCACGTCGCCACGGGACGGCCAGCGGACCGGAATATCTCACCACCACCTGGGACCGGCACGTCGCCACGGCAACTCCAGCGGCCCGGAACATCTCATACCCTGGGCCATCACGTCGCCACGGCACGGCCAGCGGCCCGGAACATCTCACCACCCGGGACCGGCACGTCGCCACGGCACGGCCAGTGGCCCGGAACATCTCACCGCCCGGGACCGGCACGTCACCACGGCACGGCCAGCGGCCCGGAATATCTCACCGCCCGGGACCGGCACGTCGCCACGGCACGGCCAGCGGCCCGGAACATCTCACCGCCGGGGACCGGCACGTCGCCACGGCACGGCCAGCGGACCCGAACATCTCACCACCCGGGACCGGCACGTCGCCACGGCACGGCCAGCGGCCCGGAACATCTCATACCCTGGGCCATCACGTCGCCACGGCACGGCCAGCGGACCGGAACATCTCAGCACCCGGGGCCGGCACGTCGCCACGGCTACGCCAGCGGCCCGGAACATCTCACCCCCCGGGGCCGGCACGTCGCCACGGCACGGCCAGCGGCCCGGAACATCTCACCCCCCGGGGCCGGCACGTCGCCACGGCACGGCCAGCGGACCGGAATATCTCACCACCCGGGGTAGGCACGTCGCCACGGCACGGCCAGCGAACCGGAACATCTCACCACCCGGGGCCGGCACGTCGCCACGGCAACGCCAGCGGCCCGGAACATCTTACCACCCGGGACCGGCACGACGCCACGGCACGGCCAGCGAACCGGAATATCTCACCACCCGGGGCCGGCACGTCGCCACGGCACGGCCAGCGGACCGGAACATCCACCACCCGGGGCCGGCACGTCGCCACGGCACGGCCAGCGGCCCGGAACATCTCGCCACCCGAGGCGAGCACGTCGCCACGGCACGGCCAGCGGCCCGGAACATCCCACCACGCGGGACCAGCACGTCGCCACGGCACGGCCAGTGGCCCAGAACATCTCAACACCCTGGGCCGGCACGTCGCCACGGCACGGTCAGCGGACCGGAACATCCCACCTCCCGGGGCCAGCACGTCGCAACGGCACGGCCAGCGGCCTGGAACATCTCACCACGCGGGACCAGCACGTCGCCACGGCACGGCCAGTGGCCCAGAACATCTCAACACCCTGGGCCGGCACGTCGCCACGGCACGGCCAGCGGACCGGAACATCCCACCTCCCGGGGCCAGCACGTCGCCACGGGACGGCCAGCGGACCGGAATATCTCACCACCACCTGGGACCGGCACGTCGCCACGGCAACGCCAGCGGCCCGGAACATCTCATACCCTGGGCCATCACGTCGCCACGGCACGGCCAGCGGCCCGGAACATCTCACCACCCGGGACCGGCACGTCGCCACGGCACGGCCAGTGGCCCGGAACATCTCACCGCCCGGGACCGGCACGTCACCACGGCACGGCCAGCGGCCCGGAATATCTCACCGCCCGGGACCGGCACGTCGCCACGGCACGGCCAGCGGCCCGGAACATCTCACCGCCGGGGACCGGCACGTCGCCACGGCACGGCCAGCGGACCCGAACATCTCACCACCCGGGACCGGCACGTCGCCACGGCACGGCCAGCGGCCCGGAACATCTCATACCCTGGGCCATCACGTCGCCACGGCACGGCCAGCGGACCGGAACATCTCAGCACCCGGGGCCGGCACGTCGCCACGGCTACGCCAGCGGCCCAGAACATCTCACCCCCCGGGGCCGGCACGTCGCCACGGCACGGCCAGCGGCCCGGAACATCTCACCCCCCGGGGCCGGCACGTCGCCACGGCACGGCCAGCGGACCGGAATATCTCACCACCCGGGGTAGGCACGTCGCCACGGCACGGCCAGCGAACCGGAACATCTCACCACCCGGGGCCGGCACGTCGCCACGGCAACGCCAGCGGCCCGGAACATCTTACCACCCGGGACCGGCACGACGCCACGGCACGGCCAGCGAACCGGAATATCTCACCACCCGGGGCCGGCACGTCGCCACGGCACGGCCAGCGGACCGGAACATCTCACCACCCGGGGCCGGCACGTCGCCACGGCAACGCCATCGGCCCGGAATATCTCACCACCCGGGACCGGCACGTCGCAACGGCAGGGCCACCGGACCGGAACATCTCAGCACACGGGGCCGGCACGTCGCCACGGCACGGCCAGCGGCCCGGAACATCTCACCCCCCTGGCACATCACGTCGCCACGGCACGGCCAGCGGCCCGGAACATCTCACTACCCGGAACCGGCACGTCGCCTCGGCACGGCCAGCGGCCCGGAACATCTCAGCACCCGGGGCCGGCACGTCGCCACGGCAACGCCAGCGGCCCGGAACATCTCACCACCCGGGACCGGCACGTCGCCACGGCACGGCCAGCGGACAGGAACATCTCAGCACCCGGGGCTGGCACGTCGCCACGGCAACGCCAGCGGCCCGGAATATCTCACCACCCGGGGCCGGCACGTCGCCACGGCACGGCCAGCGGACCGGAACATCTCACCACCCGGGGCCGGCACGTCGCCATGGCAACGCCAGCGGCCCGGAACATCTCACCAGCCAGGACCGGCACGTCGCCACGGCACGGCCAGCGGACCGGAACATCTCACCAACCGGGGCCGGCACGTCGCCACGGCACGGCCAGCGGACAGGAACATCTCAGCACCCGGGGCCGGCACGTCGCCACGGCAACGCCAGCGGCCCGGAACATCTCACCACCCGGGGCCGGCACGTCGCCACGGCACGGCCAGCGGACCGGAACATCTCACCGCACGGGGCCGGCACGGCGCCATGGCAACGCCAGCGGCCCGGAACATCTCACCAGCCAGGACCGGCACGTCGCCACGGCACGGCCAGCGGACCGGAACATCTCACCAACCGGGGCCGGCACGTCGCCACAGCACGGTCAGCGGAGCGGAACATCTCACCGCCCGGGACCGGCACGTCGCCACGGCACGGCCAGCAGCCCGGAACATCTCACCACCCGGAACCGGCACGTCGCCTCGGCACAGCCAGCGGCCCGGAACATCTCACCACCCGGGACCGGAACGTGGCCACGGCACGGCCAGCGGACCGGAACATCTCACCACCCGGGGCCGGCACATCGCAACGGCACGGCCAGCGGCCAGGAACATCTCACCACCCGGGGCCGGCACGTCGCCACGGCACAGCCAGCGGACCGGAACATCTCAGCACCCGGGGCCGGCACGTCGCCACGGCACGGCCAGAGGACCGGAACATCCACCACCCGGGGCCGGCACGTCGCCACGGCACGGCCAGCGGCCCGGAACATCTCGCCACCCGAGGCGAGCACGTCGCCACGGCACGGCCAGCGGCCCGGAACATCCCACCACGCGGGACCAGCACGTCGCCACGGCACGGCCAGTGGCCCAGAACATCTCAACACCCTGGGCCGGCACGTCGCCACGGCACGGTCAGCGGACCGGAACATCCCACCTCCCGGGGCCAGCACGTCGCAACGGCACGGCCAGCGGCCCGGAACATCTCACCGCCCGGGACCGGCACGTCGCCACGGCATGGCCAGCGGCCCGGAACATCTCACCACCCGGGACCGACACGTCGCCACGGCACGGCCAGCGGCCCGGAACATCTCACCGCCCGGGGCCGGCACGTCGCCACGGCAAGGCCAGCGGCCCTGAACATCTCACCACCCAGGACCGGCACGTCGCCACGGCACGGCCAGCGGACCGGAATATCTCACCACCACCCGGGACCGGCACGTCGCCACGGCACGGCCAGCGAACCGGAATATCTCACCACCCGGGACCGGCACGTCGCCACGTCACGGCCAGCGGACCGGAACATCTCACCACCCGGGACCGGCACGACGCCACGGCACGGCCAGCGAACCGGAATATCTCACCACCGGGGGCCAGCACGTCGCCACGGCAAGGCCAGCGGCCCTGAACATCTCACCACCCAGGACCGACACGTAGCCATGGCACGGCCAGCGGACCGGAACATCTCACCACCCGGAACCGGCACGTCGCCTCGGCAAGGCCAGCGGCCCGGAACATCTCACCACCCGGGGCCGGCACGTCGCCACGGCACGGCCAGCGGACCGGAACATCTCACCACCCGGGGCCGGCACATCGCCACGGCACGGCCAGCGGCCCGGAACATCTCACCACCCGGGGCCGGCACGTCGCCACGGCACAGCCAGCGGACCGGAACATCCTAGCACCCGGGGCCGGCACGTCGCCACGGCACGGCCAGAGGACCGGAACATCCACCACCCGGGGCCGGCACGTCGCCACGGCACGGCCAGCGGCCCGGAACATCTCACCACGCGGGACCAGCACGTCGCCACGGCACGGCCAGTGGCCCAGAACATCTCAACACCCTGGGCCGGCACGTCGCCACGGCACGGCCAGCGGACCGGAACATCCCACCTCCCGGGGCCAGCACGTCGCCACGGGACGGCCAGCGGACCGGAATATCTCACCACCACCTGGGACCGGCACGTCGCCACGGCAACGCCAGCGGCCCGGAACATCTCATACCCTGGGCCATCACGTCGCCACGGCACGGCCAGCGGCCCGGAACATCTCACCACCCGGGACCGGCACGTCGCCACGGCACGGCCAGTGGCCCGGAACATCTCACCGCCCGGGACCGGCACGTCACCACGGCACGGCCAGCGGCCCGGAATATCTCACCGCCCGGGACCGGCACGTCGCCACGGCACGGCCAGCGGCCCGGAACATCTCACCGCCGGGGACCGGCACGTCGCCACGGCACGGCCAGCGGACCCGAACATCTCACCACCCGGGACCGGCACGTCGCCACGGCACGGCCAGCGGCCCGGAACATCTCATACCCTGGGCCATCACGTCGCCACGGCACGGCCAGCGGACCGGAACATCTCAGCACCCGGGGCCGGCACGTCGCCACGGCTACGCCAGCGGCCCGGAACATCTCACCCCCCGGGGCCGGCACGTCGCCACGGCACAGCCAGCGGCCCGGAACATCTCACCCCCCGGGGCCGGCACGTCGCCACGGCACGGCCAGCGGACCGGAATATCTCACCACCCGGGGTAGGCACGTCGCCACGGCACGGCCAGCGAACCGGAACATCTCACCACCCGGGGCCGGCACGTCGCCACGGCAACGCCAGCGGCCCGGAACATCTTACCACCCGGGACCGGCACGACGCCACGGCACGGCCAGCGAACCGGAATATCTCACCACCCGGGGCCGGCACGTCGCCACGGCACGGCCAGCGGACCGGAACATCTCACCACCCGGGGCCGGCACGTCGCCACGGCAACGCCATCGGCCCGGAATATCTCACCACCCGGGACCGGCACGTCGCAACGGCAGGGCCACCGGACCGGAACATCTCATACCCTGGGCCATCACGTCGCCACGGCACGGCCAGCGGCCCGGAACATCTCACCACCCGGGACCGGCACGTCGCCACGGCACGGCCAGTGGCCCGGAACATCTCACCGCCCGGGACCGGCACGTCACCACGGCACGGCCAGCGGCCCGGAATATCTCACCGCCCGGGACCGGCACGTCGCCACGGCACGGCCAGCGGCCCGGAACATCTCACCGCCGGGGACCGGCACGTCGCCACGGCACGGCCAGCGGACCCGAACATCTCACCACCCGGGACCGGCACGTCGCCACGGCACGGCCAGCGGCCCGGAACATCTCATACCCTGGGCCATCACGTCGCCACGGCACGGCCAGCGGACCGGAACATCTCAGCACCCGGGGCCGGCACGTCGCCACGGCTACGCCAGCGGCCCGGAACATCTCACACCCCGGGGCCGGCACGTCGCCACGGCACGGCCAGCGGCCCGGAACATCTCACCCCCCGGGGCCGGCACGTCGCCACGGCACGGCCAGCGGACCGGAATATCTCACCACCCGGGGTAGGCACGTCGCCACGGCACGGCCAGCGAACCGGAACATCTCACCACCCGGGGCCGGCACGTCGCCACGGCAACGCCAGCGGCCCGGAACATCTTACCACCCGTGACCGGCACGACGCCACGGCACGGCCAGCGAACCGGAATATCTCACCACCCGGGGCCGGCACGTCGCCACGGCACGGCCAGCGGACCGGAACATCTCACCACCCGGGGCCGGCACGTCGCCACGGCAACGCCATCGGCCCGGAATATCTCACCACCCGGGACCGGCACGTCGGAACGGCAGGGCCACCGGACCGGAACATCTCAGCACACGGGGCCGGCACGTCGCCATGGCACGGCCAGCGGCCCGGAACATCTCACCCCCCTGGCACATCACGTCGCCACGGCACGGCCAGCGGCCCGGAACATCTCACTACCCGGAACCGGCACGTCGCCTCGGCACGGCCAGCGGCCCGGAACATCTCACCACCCGGGGCCGGCACGTCGCCACGGCACGGCCAGCGGACCGGAACATCTCAGCACCCGGGGCCGGCACGTCGCCACGGCAACGCCAGCGGCCCGGAACATCTCACCACCCGGGACCGGCACGTCGCCACGGCACGGCCAGCGGACAGGAACATCTCAGCACCCGGGGCTGGCACGTCGCCACGGCAACGCCAGCGGCCCGGAATATCTCACCACCCGGGGCCGGCACGTCGCCACGGCACGGCCAGCGGACCGGAACATCTCACCACCCGGGGCCGGCACGTCGCCATGGCAACGCCAGCGGCCCGGAACATCTCACCAGCCAGGACCGGCACGTCGCCACGGCACGGCCAGCGGACCGGAACATCTCACCAACCGGGGCCGGCACGTCGCCACGGCACGGCCAGCGGACAGGAACATCTCAGCACCCGGGGCCGGCACGTCGCCACGGCAACGCCAGCGGCCCGGAACATCTCACCACCCGGGGCCGGCACGTCGCCACGGCACGGCCAGCGGACCGGAACATCTCACCGCACGGGGCCGGCACGGCGCCATGGCAACGCCAGCGGCCCGGAACATCTCACCAGCCAGGACCGGCACGTCGCCACGGCACGGCCAGCGGACCGGAACATCTCACCAACCGGGGCCGGCACGTCGCCACAGCACGGTCAGCGGAGCGGAACATCTCACCGCCCGGGACCGGCACGTCGCCACGGCACGGCCAGCAGCCCGGAACATCTCACCACCCGGAACCGGCACGTCGCCTCGGCACAGCCAGCGGCCCGGAACATCTCACCACCCGGGACCGGAACGTGGCCACGGCACGGCCAGCGGACCGGAACATCTCACCACCCGGGGCCGGCACATCGCAACGGCACGGCCAGCGGCCAGGAACATCTCACCACCCGGGGCCGGCACGTCGCCACGGCACAGCCAGCGGACCGGAACATCTCAGCACCCGGGGCCGGCACGTCGCCACGGCACGGCCAGAGGACCGGAACATCCACCACCCGGGGCCGGCACGTCGCCACGGCACGGCCAGCGGCCCGGAACATCTCGCCACCCGAGGCGAGCACGTCGCCACGGCACGGCCAGCGGCCCGGAACATCCCACCACGCGGGACCAGCACGTCGCCACGGCACGGCCAGTGGCCCAGAACATCTCAACACCCTGGGCCGGCACGTCGCCACGGCACGGTCAGCGGACCGGAAAATCCCACCTCCCGGGGCCAGCACGTCGCAACGGCACGGCCAGCGGCCCGGAACATCTCACCGCCCGGGACCGGCACGTCGCCACGGCATGGCCAGCGGCCCGGAACATCTCACCACCCGGGACCGACACGTCGCCACGGCACGGCCAGCGGCCCGGAACATCTCACCGCCCGGGGCCGGCACGTCGCCACGGCAAGGCCAGCGGCCCTGAACATCTCACCACCCAGGACCGGCACGTCGCCACGGCACGGCCAGCGGACCGGAATATCTCACCACCACCCGTGACCGGCACGTCGCCACGGCACGGCCAGCGAACCGGAATATCTCACCACCCGGGACCGGCACGTCGCCACGGCACGGCCAGCGGACCGGAACATCTCACCACCCGGGACCGGCACGACGCCACGGCACGGCCAGCGAACCGGAATATCTCACCACCCGGGGCCGGCACGTCGCCACGGCACGGCCAGCGGACCGGAACATCACACCAACCGGGGCCGCCACGTCGCCACGGCACGGCCGGCGAACCGGAACAACTCACCACCGGGGGCCAGCACGTCGCCACGGCAAGGCCAGCGGCCCTGAACATCTCACCACCCAGGACCGACACGTAGCCATGGCACGGCCAGCGGACCGGAACATCTCACCACCCGGAACCGGCACGTCGCCTCGGCAAGGCCAGCGGCCCGGAACATCTCACCACCCGGGGCCGGCACGTCGCCACGGCACGGCCAGCGGACCGGAACATCTCACCACCCGGGGCCGGCACATCGCCACGGCACGGCCAGCGGACCGGAACATCTCACCACCCGGGGCCGGCACGTCGCCACGGCACAGCCAGCGGACCGGAACATCCTAGCACCCGGGGCCGGCACGTCGCCACGGCACGGCCAGAGGACCGGAACATCCACCACCCGGGGCCGGCACGTCGCCACGGCACGGCCAGCGGCCCGGAACATCTCACCACGCGGGACCAGCACGTCGCCACGGCACGGCCAGTGGCCCAGAACATCTCAACACCCTGGGCCGGCACGTCGCCACGGTACGGCCAGCGGACCGGAACATCCCACCTCCCGGGGCCAGCACGTCGCCACGGGACGGCCAGCGGACCGGAATATCTCACCACCACCTGGGACCGGCACGTCGCCACGGCAACTCCAGCGGCCCGGAACATCTCATACCCTGGGCCATCACGTCGCCACGGCACGGCCAGCGGCCCGGAACATCTCACCACCCGGGACCGGCACGTCGCCACGGCACGGCCAGTGGCCCGGAACATCTCACCGCCCGGGACCGGCACGTCACCACGGCACGGCCAGCGGCCCGGAATATCTCACCGCCCGGGACCGGCACGTCGCCACGGCACGGCCAGCGGCCCGGAACATCTCACCGCCGGGGACCGGCACGTCGCCACGGCACGGCCAGCGGACCCGAACATCTCACCACCCGGGACCGGCACGTCGCCACGGCACGGCCAGCGGCCCGGAACATCTCATACCCTGGGCCATCACGTCGCCACGGCACGGCCAGCGGACCGGAACATCTCAGCACCCGGGGCCGGCACGTCGCCACGGCTACGCCAGCGGCCCGGAACATCTCACCCCCCGGGGCCGGCACGTCGCCACGGCACGGCCAGCGGCCCGGAACATCTCACCCCCCGGGGCCGGCACGTCGCCACGGCACGGCCAGCGGACCGGAATATCTCACCACCCGGGGTAGGCACGTCGCCACGGCACGGCCAGCGAACCGGAACATCTCACCACCCGGGGCCGGCACGTCGCCACGGCAACGCCAGCGGCCCGGAACATCTTACCACCCGGGACCGGCACGACGCCACGGCACGGCCAGCGAACCGGAATATCTCACCACCCGGGGCCGGCACGTCGCCACGGCACGGCCAGCGGACCGGAACATCCACCACCCGGGGCCGGCACGTCGCCACGGCACGGCCAGCGGCCCGGAACATCTCGCCACCCGAGGCGAGCACGTCGCCACGGCACGGCCAGCGGCCCGGAACATCCCACCACGCGGGACCAGCACGTCGCCACGGCACGGCCAGTGGCCCAGAACATCTCAACACCCTGGGCCGGCACGTCGCCACGGCACGGTCAGCGGACCGGAACATCCCACCTCCCGGGGCCAGCACGTCGCAACGGCACGGCCAGCGGCCCGGAACATCTCACCACCCGGGACCGGCACGTCGCCACGGCACGGCCAGCGGCCCGGAACATCTCACCGCCCGGGACCGGCACGTCGCCACGGCACGGCCAGCGGCCCGGAATATCTCACCGCCCGGGACCGGCACGTCGCCACGGCACGGTCAGCGGCCCGGAACATCTCACCGCCGGGGACCGGCACGTCGCCACGGCACGGCCAGCGGACCGGAACATCTCACCACCCGGGACCGGCACGTCGCCACGGCACGGCCAGCGGCCCGGAACATCTCATACCCTGGGCCATCACGTCGCCACGGCACGGCCAGCGGACCGGAACATCTCAGCACCCGGGGCCGGCACGTCGCCACGGCAACGCCAGCGGCCCGGAACATCTCACCCCCCGGGGCCGGCACGTCGCCACGGCACGGCCAGCGGCCCGGAACATCTCAACACCCAGGGCCGGCACGTCGCCACGGCACGGCCAGCGGACCGGAATATCTCACCACCCGGGGTAGGCACGTCGCCACGGCACGGCCAGCGAACCGGAACATCTCACCACCCGGGGTAGGCACGTCGCCACGGCAACGCCAGCGGCCCGGAACATCTTACCACCCGGGACCGGCACGACGCCACGGCACGGCCAGCGAACCGGAATATCTCACCACCCGGGGCCGGCACGTCGCCACGGCAACGCCAGCGGCCCGGAACATCTCACCACCGGGGCCGGTACATCGCCACGTCACGGCCAGCGGACCGGAACATCTCACAACCCGGGGCCGGCACGTCGCCACGGCAACGCCATCGGCCCGGAACATCTCACCACCCGGGACCGGCACGTCGCCACGGCATGGCCACCGGACCGGAACATCTCAGCACACGGGGCCGGCACGTCGCCACGGCACGGCCAGCGGCCCGGAACATCTCACCCCCCTGGCACATCACGTCGCCACGGCACGGCCAGCGGCCCGGAACATCTCACTACCCGGAACCGGCACGTCGCCTCGGCACGGCCAGCGGCCCGGAACATCTCACCACGCGGGACCAGCACGTCGCCACGGCACGGCCAGTGGCCCAGAATATCTCAACACCCTGGGCCGGCACGTCGCACGGCACGGCCAGCGGACCGGAACATCCCACCTCCCGGGGCCAGCACGTCGCCACGGCACGGCCAGCGGACCGGAACATCTCACCACCCGGGGCCGGCACGTCGCCACGGCAACGCCAGTGGCCCGGAACATCTCACCACCCGGGACCGGCACGTCGCCACGGCACGGCCAGCGGACAGGAACATCTCACCACCCGGGGCCGGCACGTCGCCACGGCACGGCCAGCGGACCGGAACATCTCACCACCCGGGGCCGGCACGTCGCCATGGCAACGCCAGCGGCCCGGAACATCTCACCAGCCAGGACCGGCACGTCGCCACGGCACGGCCAGCGGACCGGAACATCTCACCAACCGGGGCCGGCACGTCGCCACGGCACGGCCAGCGAACCGGAATATCTCACCACCCGGGACCGGCACGTCGCCACAGCACGGCCAGCGGAGCGGAACATCTCACCGCCCGGGACCGGCACGTCGCCACGGCACGGCCAGCGGCCCGGAACATCTCACCGCCCGGAACCGACACGTCGCCTCGGCACGGCCAGCGGCCCGGAACATCTCACCACCCGGGGCCGGCACGTCGCCACGGCACGGCCAGCGGACCGGAACATCTCACCACCCGGGGCCGGCACATCGCCACGGCACGGCCAGCGGCCCGGAACATCTCACCACCCGGGGCCGGCACGTCGCCACGGCACAGCCAGCGGACCGGAACATCTCAGCACCCGGGGCCGGCACGTCGCCACGGCACGGCCAGCGGACCGGAATATCTCACCACCACCTGGGACCGGCACGTCGCCACGGCAACGCCAGCGGCCCGGAACATCTCACCGCCCGGGACCGGCACGTCGCCACGGCACGGCCAGCGGCCCGGAACATCTCACCACCCAGGACCGGCACGTCGCCACGGCACGGCCAGCGGCCCGGAACATCTCACCGCCCGGGACCGGCACGTCGCCACGGCACGGCCAGCGGCCCGGAACATGTCACCGCCCGGGACCGGCACGTCGCCACGGCACGGCCAGCGGCCCGGAACATCTCACCGCCGGGGACCGGCACGTCGCCACGGCACGGCCTGCGGACCGGAACATCTCACCACCCGGGGCCGGCACGTCGCCACGGCAAGGCCAGCGGCCCTGAACATCTCAACACCCAGGACCGGCACGTCGCCACGGCACGGCCAGCGGACCGGAATATCTCACCACCACCCGGGACCGGCACGTCGCCACGGCACGGCCAGCGAACCGGAATATCTCACCACCCGGGACCGGCACGTCGCCACGGCACGGCCAGCGGACCGGAACATCTCACCACCCGGGTCCGGCACGTTGCCACGGCAACGCCAGCGGCCCGGAACATCTCACCACCCGGGACCGGCACGTCGCCACAGCACGGCCAGCGGCCCGGAACATCTCACCAACCGGGACCGGCACGACGCCACGGCACGGCCAGCAAACCGGATTATCTCTGCACCCGGGGCCGGCACGTCGCCACGGCAACGCCAGCGGCCCGGAACATCTCACCACCCAGGACTGGCACGTCACCACGGCACGGCCAGGGGACCGGAATATCTCAATACCCGGGACCGGCACGTCGCCACGGCACGGCCAGCGGCCCGGAACATCTCACCACCGGGGCCGGTACATCGCCACGGCACGGCCAGCGGACCGGAACATCTCACCACCCGGGGCCGGCACGTCTCCACGACAACGCCAGCGGACCGGAACATCTCACCACCCGGGGCCAGCACGTCGCCACGGCACGGCCAGCGAAGCGGAACATCTCACCACCCGGGGCCGGCACGTCGCCATGGCAACGCCAGCCGCCCGGAACATCTCACCACCCGGGACCGGCACGTCGCCACGGCACAGCCAGCGGACCGGAACATCTCACCACCCGGGGCCGGCACGTCGCCATGTCACGGCCAACGAACCGGAACATCTCACCACCCGGGGCCGGCACGTCGCCACGGCACGTCCAGCGGACCGGAACATCTCAAAACCCGGGACCGGCACGTCGCCACGGCACGGCCAGCGGCCCGGAACATCTCACTACCCGGTACCGGCACGTCGCCTCGGCAAGGCCAGCGGCCCGGAACATCTCACCACCCGGGGCCGGCATGTCGCCACGGCACGGCCAGCGGACCGGTACATCACACCAACCGGGGCCGGCACGTCGCCACGGCACGGCCGGCGAACCGGAACATCTCACCACCCAGGACCGACACGTCGCCACGGTACGGCCAGCGGACCGGAATATCTCACCACCAACCGGGACCGGCACGTCGCCACGGCACGGCCAGCGGCCCAGAACATCTGACCACCAGGGCCGGTACATCGCCACGGCACGGCCAGCGAACCGGAACATCTCACCACCCGGGGCCGGCACGTTGCCACGGCACGGCCAGCGGCCCGGAACATCTCATACCCTGGGCCATCACGTCGCCACGGCACGGCCAGCGGACCGGAACATCTCAGCACCCGGGGCCGGCACGTCGCCACGGCAACGCCAGCGGCCCGGAACATCTCACCCCCCGGGGCCGGCACGTCGCCACGGCACGGCCAGCGGCCCGGAACATCTCAACACCCAGGGCCGGCACGTCGCCACGGCACGGCCAGCGGACCGGAATATCTCACCACCCGGGGTAGGCACGTCGCCACGGCACGGCCAGCGAACCGGAACATCTCACCACCCGGGGCCGGCACGTCGCCACGGCAACGCCAGCGGCCCGGAACATCTTACCACCCGGGACCGGCACGACGCCACGGCACGGCCAGCGAACCGGAATATCTCACCACCCGGGGCCGGCACGTCGCCACGGCAACGCCAGCGGCCCGGAACATCTCACCACCGGGGCCGGTACATCGCCACGGCACGGCCAGCGGACCGGAACATCTCACCACCCGGGGCCGGCACGTCGCCACGGCATGGCCACCGTACCGGAACATCTCAGCACACGGGGCCGGCACGTCGCCACGGCACGGCCAGCGGCCCGGAACATCTCACCCCCCTGGCACATCACGTCGCCACGGCACGGCCAGCGGCCCGGAACATCTCACTACCCGGAACCGGCACGTCGCCTCGGCACGGCCTGCGGCCCGGAACATCTCACCACGCGGGACCAGCACGTCGCCACGGCACGGCCAGTGGCCCAGAATATCTCAACACCCTGGGCCGGCACGTCGCACGGCACGGCCAGCGGACCGGAACATCTCACCACCCGGGGCCGGCACGTCGCCATGGCAACGTCAGCGGCCCGGAACATCTCACCAGCCAGGACCGGCACGTCGCCACGGCACGGCCAGCGGACCGGAACATCTCACCAACCGGGGCCGGCACGTCGCCACGGCACGGCCAGCGGACAGGAACATCTCAGCACCCGGGGCCGGCACGTCGCCACGGCAACGCCAGCGGCCCGGAACATCTCACCACCCGGGGCCGGCACGTCGCCACGGCACGGCCAGCGGACCGGAACATCTCACCGCACGGGGCCGGCACGGCGCCATGGCAACGCCAGCGGCCCGGAACATCTCACCAGCCAGGACCGGCACGTCGCCACGGCACGGCCAGCGGACCGGAACATCTCACCAACCGGGGCCGGCACGTCGCCACAGCACGGTCAGCGGAGCGGAACATCTCACCGCCCGGGACCGGCACGTCGCCACGGCACGGCCAGCAGCCCGGAACATCTCACCACCCGGAACCGGCACGTCGCCTCGGCACAGCCAGCGGCCCGGAACATCTCACCACCCGGGACCGGCACGTCGCCACGGCACAGCCAGCGGACCGGAACATCTCAGCACCCGGGGCCGGCACGTCGCCACGGCACGGCCAGAGGACCGGAACATCCACCACCCGGGGCCGGCACGTCGCCACGGCACGGCCAGCGGCCCGGAACATCTCGCCACCCGAGGCGAGCACGTCGCCACGGCACGGCCAGCGGCCCGGAACATCCCACCACGCGGGACCAGCACGTCGCCACGGCACGGCCAGTGGCCCAGAACATCTCAACACCCTGGGCCGGCACGTCGCCACGGCACGGTCAGCGGACCGGAACATCCCACCTCCCGGGGCCAGCACGTCGCAACGGCACGGCCAGCGGCCCGGAACATCTCACCGCCCGGGACCGGCACGTCGCCACGGCATGGCCAGCGGCCCGGAACATCTCACCACCCGGGACCGACACGTCGCCACGGCACGGCCAGCGGCCCGGAACATCTCACCGCCCGGGGCCGGCACGTCGCCACGGCAAGGCCAGCGGCCCTGAACATCTCACCACCCAGGACCGGCACGTCGCCACGGCACGGCCAGCGGACCGGAATATCTCACCACCACCCGTGACCGGCACGTCGCCACGGCACGGCCAGCGAACCGGAATATCTCACCACCCGGGACCGGCACGTCGCCACGGCACGGCCAGCGGACCGGAACATCTCACCACCCGGGACCGGCACGACGCCACGGCACGGCCAGCGAACCGGAATATCTCACCACCCGGGGCCGGCACGTCGCCACGGCACGGCCAGCGGACCGGAACATCACACCAACCGGGGCCGCCACGTCGCCACGGCACGGCCGGCGAACCGGAACAACTCACCACCGGGGGCCAGCACGTCGCCACGGCAAGGCCAGCGGCCCTGAACATCTCACCACCCAGGACCGACACGTAGCCATGGCACGGCCAGCGGACCGGAACATCTCACCACCCGGAACCGGCACGTCGCCTCGGCAAGGCCAGCGGCCCGGAACATCTCACCACCCGGGGCCGGCACGTCGCCACGGCACGGCCAGCGGACCGGAACATCTCACCACCCGGGGCCGGCACATCGCCACGGCACGGCCAGCGGACCGGAACATCTCACCACCCGGGGCCGGCACGTCGCCACGGCACAGCCAGCGGACCGGAACATCCTAGCACCCGGGGCCGGCACGTCGCCACGGCACGGCCAGAGGACCGGAACATCCACCACCCGGGGCCGGCACGTCGCCACGGCACGGCCAGCGGCCCGGAACATCTCACCACGCGGGACCAGCACGTCGCCACGGCACGGCCAGTGGCCCAGAACATCTCAACACCCTGGGCCGGCACGTCGCCACGGCACGGCCAGCGGACCGGAACATCCCACCTCCCGGGGCCAGCACGTCGCCACGGGACGGCCAGCGGACCGGAATATCTCACCACCACCTGGGACCGGCACGTCGCCACGGCAACTCCAGCGGCCCGGAACATCTCATACCCTGGGCCATCACGTCGCCACGGCACGGCCAGCGGCCCGGAACATCTCACCACCCGGGACCGGCACGTCGCCACGGCACGGCCAGTGGCCCGGAACATCTCACCGCCCGGGACCGGCACGTCACCACGGCACGGCCAGCGGCCCGGAATATCTCACCGCCCGGGACCGGCACGTCGCCACGGCACGGCCAGCGGCCCGGAACATCTCACCGCCGGGGACCGGCACGTCGCCACGGCACGGCCAGCGGACCCGAACATCTCACCACCCGGGACCGGCACGTCGCCACGGCACGGCCAGCGGCCCGGAACATCTCATACCCTGGGCCATCACGTCGCCACGGCACGGCCAGCGGACCGGAACATCTCAGCACCCGGGGCCGGCACGTCGCCACGGCTACGCCAGCGGCCCGGAACATCTCACCCCCCGGGGCCGGCACGTCGCCACGGCACGGCCAGCGGCCCGGAACATCTCACCCCCCGGGGCCGGCACGTCGCCACGGCACGGCCAGCGGACCGGAATATCTCACCACCCGGGGTAGGCACGTCGCCACGGCACGGCCAGCGAACCGGAACATCTCACCACCCGGGGCCGGCACGTCGCCACGGCAACGCCAGCGGCCCGGAACATCTTACCACCCGGGACCGGCACGACGCCACGGCACGGCCAGCGAACCGGAATATCTCACCACCCGGGGCCGGCACGTCGCCACGGCACGGCCAGCGGCCCGGAACATCTCGCCACCCGAGGCGAGCACGTCGCCACGGCACGGCCAGCGGCCCGGAACATCCCACCACGCGGGACCAGCACGTCGCCACGGCACGGCCAGTGGCCCAGAACATCTCAACACCCTGGGCCGGCACGTCGCCACGGCACGGTCAGCGGACCGGAACATCCCACCTCCCGGGGCCAGCACGTCGCAACGGCACGGCCAGCGGCCCGGAACATCTCACCACCCGGGACCGGCACGTCGCCACGGCACGGCCAGCGGCCCGGAACATCTCACCGCCCGGGACCGGCACGTCGCCACGGCACGGCCAGCGGCCCGGAATATCTCACCGCCCGGGACCGGCACGTCGCCACGGCACGGTCAGCGGCCCGGAACATCTCACCGCCGGGGACCGGCACGTCGCCACGGCACGGCCAGCGGACCGGAACATCTCACCACCCGGGACCGGCACGTCGCCACGGCACGGCCAGCGGCCCGGAACATCTCATACCCTGGGCCATCACGTCGCCACGGCACGGCCAGCGGACCGGAACATCTCAGCACCCGGGGCCGGCACGTCGCCACGGCAACGCCAGCGGCCCGGAACATCTCACCCCCCGGGGCCGGCACGTCGCCACGGCACGGCCAGCGGCCCGGAACATCTCAACACCCAGGGCCGGCACGTCGCCACGGCACGGCCAGCGGACCGGAATATCTCACCACCCGGGGTAGGCACGTCGCCACGGCACGGCCAGCGAACCGGAACATCTCACCACCCGGGGTAGGCACGTCGCCACGGCAACGCCAGCGGCCCGGAACATCTTACCACCCGGGACCGGCACGACGCCACGGCACGGCCAGCGAACCGGAATATCTCACCACCCGGGGCCGGCACGTCGCCACGGCAACGCCAGCGGCCCGGAACATCTCACCACCGGGGCCGGTACATCGCCACGTCACGGCCAGCGGACCGGAACATCTCACAACCCGGGGCCGGCACGTCGCCACGGCAACGCCATCGGCCCGGAACATCTCACCACCCGGGACCGGCACGTCGCCACGGCATGGCCACCGGACCGGAACATCTCAGCACACGGGGCCGGCACGTCGCCACGGCACGGCCAGCGGCCCGGAACATCTCACCCCCCTGGCACATCACGTCGCCACGGCACGGCCAGCGGCCCGGAACATCTCACTACCCGGAACCGGCACGTCGCCTCGGCACGGCCAGCGGCCCGGAACATCTCACCACGCGGGACCAGCACGTCGCCACGGCACGGCCAGTGGCCCAGAATATCTCAACACCCTGGGCCGGCACGTCGCACGGCACGGCCAGCGGACCGGAACATCCCACCTCCCGGGGCCAGCACGTCGCCACGGCACGGCCAGCGGACCGGAACATCTCACCACCCGGGGCCGGCACGTCGCCACGGCAACGCCAGTGGCCCGGAACATCTCACCACCCGGGACCGGCACGTCGCCACGGCACGGCCAGCGGACAGGAACATCTCAGCACCCGGGGCCGGCACGTCGCCACGGCAACGCCAGCGGCCCGGAACATCTCACCACCCGGGGCCGGCACGTTGCCACGGCAACGCCAGCGGACCGGAACATCTCACCACCCGGGACCGGCACGTCGCCACAGCACGGCCAGCGGCCCGGAACATCTCACCAACCGGGACCGGCACGACGCCACGGCACGGCCAGCAAACCGGATTATCTCTGCACCCGGGGCCGGCACGTCGCCACGGCAACGCCAGCGGCCCGGAACATCTCACCACCCAGGACTGGCACGTCACCACGGCACGGCCAGGGGACCGGAATATCTCAATACCCGGGACCGGCACGTCGCCACGGCACGGCCAGCGGCCCGGAACATCTCACCACCGGGGCCGGTACATCGCCACGGCACGGCCAGCGGACCGGAACATCTCACCACCCGGGGCCGGCACGTCTCCACGACAACGCCAGCGGACCGGAACATCTCACCACCCGGGGCCAGCACGTCGCCACGGCACGGCCAGCGAAGCGGAACATCTCACCACCCGGGGCCGGCACGTCGCCATGGCAACGCCAGCCGCCCGGAACATCTCACCACCCGGGACCGGCACGTCGCCACGGCACAGCCAGCGGACCGGAACATCTCACCACCCGGGGCCGGCACGTCGCCATGTCACGGCCAACGAACCGGAACATCTCACCACCCGGGGCCGGCACGTCGCCACGGCACGTCCAGCGGACCGGAACATCTCAAAACCCGGGACCGGCACGTCGCCACGGCACGGCCAGCGGCCCGGAACATCTCACTACCCGGTACCGGCACGTCGCCTCGGCAAGGCCAGCGGCCCGGAACATCTCACCACCCGGGGCCGGCATGTCGCCACGGCACGGCCAGCGGACCGGTACATCACACCAACCGGGGCCGGCACGTCGCCACGGCACGGCCGGCGAACCGGAACATCTCACCACCCAGGACCGACACGTCGCCACGGTACGGCCAGCGGACCGGAATATCTCACCACCAACCGGGACCGGCACGTCGCCACGGCACGGCCAGCGGCCCAGAACATCTGACCACCAGGGCCGGTACATCGCCACGGCACGGCCAGCGAACCGGAACATCTCACCACCCGGGGCCGGCACGTTGCCACGGCACGGCCAGCGGCCCGGAACATCTCATACCCTGGGCCATCACGTCGCCACGGCACGGCCAGCGGACCGGAACATCTCAGCACCCGGGGCCGGCACGTCGCCACGGCAACGCCAGCGGCCCGGAACATCTCACCCCCCGGGGCCGGCACGTCGCCACGGCACGGCCAGCGGCCCGGAACATCTCAACACCCAGGGCCGGCACGTCGCCACGGCACGGCCAGCGGACCGGAATATCTCACCACCCGGGGTAGGCACGTCGCCACGGCACGGCCAGCGAACCGGAACATCTCACCACCCGGGGCCGGCACGTCGCCACGGCAACGCCAGCGGCCCGGAACATCTTACCACCCGGGACCGGCACGACGCCACGGCACGGCCAGCGAACCGGAATATCTCACCACCCGGGGCCGGCACGTCGCCACGGCAACGCCAGCGGCCCGGAACATCTCACCACCGGGGCCGGTACATCGCCACGGCACGGCCAGCGGACCGGAACATCTCACCACCCGGGGCCGGCACGTCGCCACGGCATGGCCACCGTACCGGAACATCTCAGCACACGGGGCCGGCACGTCGCCACGGCACGGCCAGCGGCCCGGAACATCTCACCCCCCTGGCACATCACGTCGCCACGGCACGGCCAGCGGCCCGGAACATCTCACTACCCGGAACCGGCACGTCGCCTCGGCACGGCCTGCGGCCCGGAACATCTCACCACGCGGGACCAGCACGTCGCCACGGCACGGCCAGTGGCCCAGAATATCTCAACACCCTGGGCCGGCACGTCGCACGGCACGGCCAGCGGACCGGAACATCTCACCACCCGGGGCCGGCACGTCGCCATGGCAACGCCAGCGGCCCGGAACATCTCACCAGCCAGGACCGGCACGTCGCCACGGCACGGCCAGCGGACCGGAACATCTCACCAACCGGGGCCGGCACGTCGCCACGGCACGGCCAGCGGACAGGAACATCTCAGCACCCGGGGCCGGCACGTCGCCACGGCAACGCCAGCGGCCCGGAACATCTCACCACCCGGGGCCGGCACGTCGCCACGGCACGGCCAGCGGACCGGAACATCTCACCGCACGGGGCCGGCACGGCGCCATGGCAACGCCAGCGGCCCGGAACATCTCACCAGCCAGGACCGGCACGTCGCCACGGCACGGCCAGCGGACCGGAACATCTCACCAACCGGGGCCGGCACGTCGCCACAGCACGGTCAGCGGAGCGGAACATCTCACCGCCCGGGACCGGCACGTCGCCACGGCACGGCCAGCAGCCCGGAACATCTCACCACCCGGAACCGGCACGTCGCCTCGGCACAGCCAGCGGCCCGGAACATCTCACCACCCGGGACCGGCACGTCGCCACGGCACAGCCAGCGGACCGGAACATCTCAGCACCCGGGGCCGGCACGTCGCCACGGCACGGCCAGAGGACCGGAACATCCACCACCCGGGGCCGGCACGTCGCCACGGCACGGCCAGCGGCCCGGAACATCTCGCCACCCGAGGCGAGCACGTCGCCACGGCACGGCCAGCGGCCCGGAACATCCCACCACGCGGGACCAGCACGTCGCCACGGCACGGCCAGTGGCCCAGAACATCTCAACACCCTGGGCCGGCACGTCGCCACGGCACGGTCAGCGGACCGGAACATCCCACCTCCCGGGGCCAGCACGTCGCAACGGCACGGCCAGCGGCCCGGAACATCTCACCACCCGGGACCGGCACGTCGCCACGGCACGGCCAGCGGCCCGGAATATCTCACCGCCCGGGACCGGCACGTCACCACGGCACGGTCAGCGGCCCGGAACATCTCACCGCCCGCGACCGGCACGTCGCCACGGCACGGCCAGCGGACCGGAACATCTCACCACCCGGGACCGGCACGTCGCCACGGCACGGCCAGCGGCCCGGAACATCTCATACCCTGGGCCATCACGTCGCCACGGCACGGCCAGCGGACCGGAACATCTCAGCACCCGGGGCCGGCACGTCGCCACGGCAACGCCAGCGGCCCGGAACATCTCACCCCCCGGGGCCGGCACGTCGCCACGGCACGGCCAGCGGCCCGGAACATCTCAACACCCAGGGCCGGCACGTCGCCACGGCACGGCCAGCGGACCGGAATATCTCACCACCCGGGGTAGGCACGTCGCCACGGCACGGCCAGCGAACCGGAACATCTCACCACCCGGGGTAGGCACGTCGCCACGGCAACGCCAGCGGCCCGGAACATCTTACCACCCGGGACCGGCACGACGCCACGGCACGGCCAGCGAACCGGAATATCTCACCACCCGGGGCCGGCACGTCGCCACGGCAACGCCAGCGGCCCGGAACATCTCACCACCGGGGCCGGTACATCGCCACGTCACGGCCAGCGGACCGGAACATCTCACAACCCGGGGCCGGCACGTCGCCACGGCAACGCCATCGGCCCGGAACATCTCACCACCCGGGACCGGCACGTCGCCACGGCATGGCCACCGGACCGGAACATCTCAGCACACGGGGCCGGCACGTCGCCACGGCACGGCCAGCGCCCCGGAACATCTCACCCCCCTGGCACATCACGTCGCCACGGCACGGCCAGCGGCCCGGAACATCTCACTACCCGGAACCGGCACGTCGCCTCGGCACGGCCAGCGGCCCGGAACATCTCACCACGCGGGACCAGCACGTCGCCACGGCACGGCCAGTGGCCCAGAATATCTCAACACCCTGGGCCGGCACGTCGCACGGCACGGCCAGCGGACCGGAACATCCCACCTCCCGGGGCCAGCACGTCGCCACGGCACGGCCAGCGGACCGGAACATCTCACCACCCGGGGCCGGCACGTCGCCACGGCAACGCCAGTGGCCCGGAACATCTCACCACCCGGGACCGGCACGTCGCCACGGCACGGCCAGCGGACAGGAACATCTCAGCACCCGGGGCCGGCACGTCGCCACGGCAACGCCAGCGGCCCGGAACATCTCACCACCCGGGGCCGGCACGTCGCCACGGCACGGCCAGCGGACCGGAACATCTCACCACCCGGGGCCGGCACGTCGCCATGGCAACGCCAGCGGCCCGGAACATCTCACCAGCCAGGACCGGCACGTCGCCACGGCACGGCCAGCGGACCGGAACATCTCACCAACCGGGGCCGGCACGTCGCCACGGCACGGCCAGCGAACCGGAATATCTCACCACCCGGGACCGGCAAGTCGCCACGGCACGGCCAGCGGCCCGGAACATCTCACCACCCGGGACCGGCACGTCGCCACAGCACGGCCAGCGGAGCGGAACATCTCACCGCCCGGGACCGGCACGTCGCCACGGCACGGCCAGCGGCCCGGAACATCTCACCGCCCGGAACCGACACGTCGCCTCGGCACGGCCAGCGGCCCGGAACATCTCACCACCCGGGGCCGGCACGTCGCCACGGCACGGCCAGCGGACCGGAACATCTCACCACCCGGGGCCGGCACATCGCCACGGCACGGCCAGCGGCCCGGAACATCTCACCACCCGGGGCCGGCACGTCGCCACGGCACAGCCAGCGGACCGGAACATCTCAGCACCCGGGGCCGGCACGTCGCCACGGCACGGCCAGCGGACCGGAATATCTCACCACCACCTGGGACCGGCACGTCGCCACGGCAACGCCAGCGGCCCGGAACATCTCACCGCCCGGGACCGGCACGTCGCCACGGCACGGCCAGCGGCCCGGAACATCTCACCACCCAGGACCGGCACGTCGCCACGGCACGGCCAGCGGCCCGGAACATCTCACCGCCCGGGACCGGCACGTCGCCACGGCACGGCCAGCGGCCCGGAAGATGTCACCGCCCGGGACCGGCACGTCGCCACGGCACGGCCAGCGGCCCGGAACATCTCACCGCCGGGGACCGGCACGTCGCCACGGCACGGCCTGCGGACCGGAACATCTCACCACCCGGGGCCGGCACGTCGCCACGGCAAGGCCAGCGGCCCTGAACATCTCAACACCCAGGACCGGCACGTCGCCACGGCACGGCCAGCGGACCGGAATATCTCACCACCACCCGGGACCGGCACGTCGCCACGGCACGGCCAGCGAACCGGAATATCTCACCACCCGGGACCGGCACGTCGCCACGGCACGGCCTGCGGACCGGAACATCTCACCACCCGGGACCGGCACGTCGCCACAGCACGGCCAGCGGCCCGGAACATCTCACCAACCGGGACCGGCACGACGCCACGGCACGGCCAGCAAACCGGATTAGCTCTGCACCCGGGGCCGGCACGTCGCCACGGCAACGCCAGCCACCCGGAACATCTCACCACCCAGGACTGGCACGTCACCACGGCACGGCCAGGGGACCGGAATATCTCAATACCCGGGACCGGCACGTCGCCACGGCACGGCCAGCGGCCCGGAACATCTCACCACCGGGGCCGGTACATCGCCACGGCACGGCCAGCGGACCGGAACATCTCACCACCCGGGACCGGCACGTCTCCACGGCAACGCCAGCGGACCGGAACATCTCACCACCCGGGGCCAGCACGTCGCCACGGCACGGCCAGCGAAGCGGAACATCTCACCACCCGGGGCCGGCACGTCGCCATGGCAACGCCAGCCGCCCGGAACATCTCACCACCCGGGACCGGCACGTCGCCACGGCACAGCCAGCGGACCGGAACATCTCACCACCCGGGGCCGGCACGTCGCCATGTCACGGCCAACGAACCGGAACATCTCACCACCCGGGGCCGGCACGTCGCCACGGCACGTCCAGCGGACCGGAACATCTCAAAACCCGGGACCGGCACGTCGCCACGGCACGGCCAGCGGCCCGGAACATCTCACTACCCGGTACCGGCACGTCGCCTCGGCAAGGCCAGCGGCCCGGAACATCTCACCACCCGGGGCCGGCATGTCGCCACGGCACGGCCAGCGGACCGGTACATCACACCAACCGGGGCCGGCACGTCGCCACGGCACGGCCGGCGAACCGGAACATCTCACCACCCAGGACCGACACGTCGCCACGGTACGGCCAGCGGACCGGAATATCTCACCACCAACCGGGACCGGCACGTCGCCACGGCACGGCCAGCGGCCCAGAACATCTGACCACCAGGGCCGGTACATCGCCACGGCACGGCCAGCGAACCGGAACATCTCACCACCCGGGGCCGGCACGTCGCCACGGTAACGCCAGCGGCCCGGAACATCTCATACCCTGGGCCATCACGTCGCCACGGCACGGCCAGCGGACCGGAACATCTCAGCACCCGGGGCCGGCACGTCGCCACGGCAACGCCAGCGGCCCGGAACATCTCACCCCCCGGGGCCGGCACGTCGCCACGGCACGGCCAGCGGCCCGGAACATCTCAACACCCAGGGCCGGCACGTCGCCACGGCACGGCCAGCGGACCGGAATATCTCACCACCCGGGGTAGGCACGTCGCCACGGCACGGCCAGCGAACCGGAACATCTCACCACCCGGGGCCGGCACGTCGCCACGGCAACGCCAGCGGCCCGGAACATCTCACCACCGGGGCCGGTACATCGCCACGGCACGGCCAGCGGACCGGAACATCTCACCACCCGGGGCCGGCACGTCGCCACGGCATGGCCACCGTACCGGAACATCTCAGCACACGGGGCCGGCACGTCGCCACGGCACGGCCAGTGGCCCGGAACATCTCACCCCCCTGGCACATCACGTCGCCACGGCACGGCCAGCGGCCCGGAACATCTCACTACCCGGAACCGGCACGTCGCCTCGGCACGGCCAGCGGCCCGGAACATCTCACCACGCGGGACCAGCACGTCGCCACGGCACGGCCAGTGGCCCAGAATATCTCAACACCCTGGGCCGGCACGTCGCACGGCACGGCCAGCGGACCGGAACATCCCACCTCCCGGGGCCAGCACGTCACCACGGCACGGCCAGCGGACCGGAACATCTCACCGCCCGGGGCCGGCACGTCGCCACGGCAAGGCCAGCGGCCCTGAACATCTCACCACCCAGGACCGGCACGTCGCCACGGCACGGCCAGCGGACCGGAATATCTCACCACCACCCGGGACCGGCACGTCGCCACGGCACGGCCAGCGAACCGGAATATCTCACCACCCGGGACAGGCACGTCGCCACGGCACGGCCAGCGGACCGGAACATCTCACCACCCGGGGCCGGCACGTCGCCACGGCAACGCCAGCGGCCCGGAACATCTCACCACCCGGGACCGGCACGTCGTCACGGTATGGCCACCGGACCGGAACATCTCACCACCCGGGACCGGCACGACGCCACGGCACGGCCAGCGAACCGGAATATCTCAGCACCCGGGGCCGGCACGTCGCCACGGCAACGCCAGCGGCCCGGAACATCTCACCACCCAGGACCGGCACGTCACCACGGCACGGCCAGCGGACCGGAATATCTCAGCACCCGGGGCCGGCACGTCGCAACGGCACAGCCAGCGGACCGGAGCATCTCACCACCCTGGGCCGGCACGTCGCCATGGCACGGCCAGCGGCCCGGAATATCTCAGCCCCCTGGGGCGACACGTTGCCACGGCACGGCCAGCGGCCCGGAACATCTCATACCCTGGGCCATCACGTCGCCACGGCACGGCCAGCGGCCCTGAACATCTCACCACCCAGGACCGACACGTAGCCACGTCACGGCCAGCGGACCGGAATATCTCACCACCACCCGGGACCGGCACGTCGCCACGGCACGGCCAGCGGACCGGAACATCTCACTACCCGGGACCGGCACGTCGCCATGGCACGGCCAGCGGCCCGGAACATCTCACCACCGGGGCCGGTACATCGCCACGGCACGGCCAGCGGAGGGGAACATCTCACCACCCGGGGCCGGCACGTCGCCACGGCAACGCCAGCGGCCCGGAACATCTCACCACCTGGGACCGGCACGTCGCCACGGCACGGCCACCGGACCGGAACATCTCAGCACCCGGGGCCGGCATGTCGCCACGGCACGGCCAGCGGCCCGGAACATCTCACCCCCCTGGCCCGTCACGTCGCCACAGCACGGCCAGCGGCCCGGAACATCTCACCTCCCGGGACCGGCACGTTGCCACGGCACGGCCAGCGGCCCGGAACATCTCACCGCCCGGGACCGGCACGTCGCCACGGCACGACCAGCGGCCCGGATCATCTCACTACCCGGAACCGGCACGTCGCCTCGGCACGGCCAGCGGCCCGGAACATCTCACCACCCAGGGCCAGCACGTCGCCACGGCACGGCCAGCGGACCGGAACATCTCAGCACCCGGGGCCGGCACGTCGCCACGGCAACGCCAGCGGCCCGGAACATCTCACCGCCCGGGACCGGCACGTCGCCACGGCACGGCCAGCGGACCGGAACATCTCACCACCCGGGGCCGGCACGTCGCCACGTCACGGCCAACGAACCGGAACATCTCACCACCCGGGGCCGGCACGTCGCCACGGCAACGCCAGCGGCCCGGAACATCTCAGCCCCCTGGGACGACACGTCGCCAAGGCACATCCAGCGGACCGGAACATCTCAAAACCCGGGACTGGCACGTCGCCACGGCACGGCCAGCGGTCCGGAACATCTCACTATCCGGGACCGGCACGTCGCCACAGCACGGCCAGCGGACCGGAACATCCACCACCCGGGGCAGGCACGTCGCCACGGCACGGGCAGCGGCCCGGAACATCTCACCGCCCGGGACCGGCACGTCGCCACGGCACGGCCAGCGGCCCGGAACATCTCACCGCCCGGGACCGGCACGTCGCCACGGCACGGCCAGCGGCCCGGAACATCTCACCGCCCGGGACCGGCACGTCGCCACGGCACGGCCAGCGGCCCGGAACATCTCAACACCCTGGGCCAGCACGTCGCCACGGCACGGCCAGTGGACCGGAATATCTCACCACCACCTGGGACCGGCACGTCGCCTCGGCACGGCCAGCGGCCCGGAACATCTCACCACCCGGGGCCGGCACGTCGCCACGGCACGGCCAGCGGACCGGAATATCTCACCACCACCCGGGACCGGCACGTCGCCACGGCACGGCCAGCGAACCGGAATATCTCACCACCCGGGACCGGCACGTCGCCACGGCACGGCCGGCGAACCGGAACATCTCACCACCGGGGGCCGGCACGTCTCCACGGCAAGGCCAGCGGCCCTGAACATCTCACCACCCAGGACCGACACGTCGCCACGGTACGGCCAGCGGACCGGAATATCTCACCACCACCCGGGACCGGCACGTCTCCACGGCAACTCCAGCGGCCCGGAACATCTCACCACCCGGGACCGGCACGTCGCCACGGCATGGCCACCGGACCGGAACATCTCAGCACGCGGAGCCGGCACGTCGCCACGGCACGGCCAGCGGCCCGGAACATCTCACCCCCCTGGCCCGTCACGTCGCCACAGCACGGCCAGCGGCCCGGAACATCTCACCACCTGTGACCGGCACGTCGCCACGGCACGGCCAGCGGCCCGGAACATCTCACCGCCCGGGACCGGCACGTCGCCACGGCACGGCCAGCGGCCCGGAACATCTCACTACCCGGAACCGGCACGTCGACTCGGCACGGCCAGCGACCCGGAACATCTCACCACCCAGGTCCGGCACGTCGCCACGGCAACGCCAGCGGCCCGGAACATCTCACCACCCGGGACCGGCACGTCGCCACGGCATGGCCACCGGACCGGAACATCTCACCCCCCTGGCCCCTCACGTCGCCACAGCAGGGCCAGCGGCCCGGAGCATCTCACCACCCGGGGCCGGAACGTCGCCATGGCACGGCCAGAGAACCGGAACATCTCACCACCCGGGGCCGGCACGTCGCCATGGCAACGCCAGCGGCCCGGAACGTCTCACCACCCGGGACCGGCACGTCGCCACGGCACGGCCAGCGGACCGGAACATCTCACCACCCGGGGCCGGCACGTCGCCACGTCACGGCCAACGAACCGGAACATCTCACCACCCGGGGCCGGCACGTCGCCACGGCAACGCCAGCGGCCCGGAACATCTCAGCCCCCTGGGACGACATGTCGCCACGGCACGTCCAGCGGACCGGAACATCTCAAAACACGGGACCGGCACGTCGCCGCGCCACGGCCAGCGGCCCGGAACATCTCACTATCCGGGACCGGCACGTCGCCACGGCACGGCCAGCGGACCGGAACATCCACCACCCGGGGCCGGCACGTCGCCACGGCACGGCCAGCGGACCGGAACATCTCACCACCCGGGACCGGCACGACGCCACGGCACGGCCAGCGAACCGGAATATCTCACCACCCGGGGCCGGCACGTCGCCACGGCACGGCCAGCGGACCGGAACATCACACCAACCGGGGCCGCCACGTCGCCACGGCACGGCCGGCGAACCGGAACAACTCACCACCGGGGGCCAGCACGTCGCCACGGCAAGGCCAGCGGCCCTGAACATCTCACCACCCAGGACCGACACGTAGCCATGGCACGGCCAGCGGACCGGAACATCTCACCACCCGGAACCGGCACGTCGCCTCGGCAAGGCCAGCGGCCCGGAACATCTCACCACCCGGGGCCGGCACGTCGCCACGGCACGGCCAGCGGACCGGAACATCTCACCACCCGGGGCCGGCACATCGCCACGGCACGGCCAGCGGCCCGCAACATCTCACCACCCGGGGCCGGCACGTCGCCACGGCACAGCCAGCGGACCGGAACATCCTAGCACCCGGGGCCGGCACGTCGCCACGGCACGGCCAGAGGACCGGAACATCCACCACCCGGGGCCGGCACGTCGCCACGGCACGGCCAGCGGCCCGGAACATCTCACCACGCGGGACCAGCACGTCGCCACGGCACGGCCAGTGGCCCAGAACATCTCAACACCCTGGGCCGGCACGTCGCCACGGCACGGCCAGCGGACCGGAACATCCCACCTCCCGGGGCCAGCACGTCGCCACGGGACGGCCAGCGGACCGGAATATCTCACCACCACCTGGGACCGGCACGTCGCCACGGCAACGCCAGCGGCCCGGAACATCTCACCACCCGGGACCGGCACGTCGCCACGGCACGGCCAGTGGCCCGGAACATCTCACCGCCCGGGACCGGCACGTCACCACGGCACGGCCAGCGGCCCGGAATATCTCACCGCCCGGGACCGGCACGTCGCCACGGCACGGCCAGCGGCCCGGAACATCTCACCGCCGGGGACCGGCACGTCGCCACGGCACGGCCAGCGGACCCGAACATCTCACCACCCGGGACCGGCACGTCGCCACGGCACGGCCAGCGGCCCGGAACATCTCATACCCTGGGCCATCACGTCGCCACGGCACGGCCAGCGGACCGGAACATCTCAGCACCCGGGGCCGGCACGTCGCCACGGCTACGCCAGCGGCCCGGAACATCTCACCCCCCGGGGCCGGCACGTCGCCACGGCACGGCCAGCGGCCCGGAACATCTCACCCCCCGGGGCCGGCACGTCGCCACGGCACGGCCAGCGGACCGGAATATCTCACCACCCGGGGTAGGCACGTCGCCACGAAACGGCCAGCGAACCGGAACATCTCACCACCCGGGGCCGGCACGTCGCCACGGCAACGCCAGCGGCCCGGAACATCTTACCACCCGGGACCGGCACGACGCCACGGCACGGCCAGCGAACCGGAATATCTCACCACCCGGGGCCGGCACGTCGCCACGGCACGGCCAGCGGACCGGAACATCTCACCACCCGGGGCCGGCACGTCGCCACGGCAACGCCATCGGCCCGGAATATCTCACCACCCGGGACCGGCACGTCGCAACGGCAGGGCCACCGGACCGGAACATCTCAGCACACGGGGCCGGCACGTCGCCACGGCACGGCCAGCGGCCCGGAACATCTCACCCCCCTGGCACATCACGTCGCCACGGCACGGCCAGCGGCCCGGAACATCTCACTACCCGGAACCGGCACGTCGCCTCGGCACGGCCAGCGGCCCGGAACATCTCACCACCCGGGGCCGGCACGTCGCCACGGCACGGCCAGCGGACCGGAACATCTCAGCACCTGGGGCCGGCACGTCGCCACGGCAACGCCAGCGGCCCGGAACATCTCACCACCCGGGACCGGCACGTCGCCACGGCACGGCCAGCGGACAGGAACATCTCAGCACCCGGGGCTGGCACGTCGCCACGGCAACGCCAGCGGCCCGGAATATCTCACCACCCGGGGCCGGCACGTCGCCACGGCACGGCCAGCGGACCGGAACATCTCACCACCCGGGGCCGGCACGTCGCCATGGCAACGCCAGCGGCCCGGAACATCTCACCAGCCAGGACCGGCACGTCGCCACGGCACGGCCAGCGGACCGGAACATCTCACCAACCGGGGCCGGCACGTCGCCACGGCACGGCCAGCGGACAGGAACATCTCAGCACCCGGGGCCGGCACGTCGCCACGGCAACGCCAGCGGCCCGGAACATCTCACCACCCGGGGCCGGCACGTCGCCACGGCACGGCCAGCGGACCGGAACATCTCACCGCACGGGGCCGGCACGGCGCCATGGCAACGCCAGCGGCCCGGAACATCTCACCAACCGGGGCCGGCACGTCGCCACAGCACGGTCAGCGGAGCGGAACATCTCACCGCCCGGGACCGGCACGTCGCCACGGCACGGCCAGCAGCCCGGAACATCTCACCACCCGGAACCGGCACGTCGCCTCGGCACAGCCAGCGGCCCGGAACATCTCACCACCCGGGACCGGAACGTGGCCACGGCACGGCCAGCGGACCGGAACATCTCACCACCCGGGGCCGGCACATCGCAACGGCACGGCCAGCGGCCAGGAACATCTCACCACCCGGGGCCGGCACGTCGCCACGGCACAGCCAGCGGACCGGAACATCTCAGCACCCGGGGCCGGCACGTCGCCACGGCACGGCCAGAGGACCGGAACATCCACCACCCGGGGCCGGCACGTCGCCACGGCACGGCCAGCGGCCCGGAACATCTCGCCACCCGAGGCGAGCACGTCGCCACGGCACGGCCAGCGGCCCGGAACATCCCACCACGCGGGACCAGCACGTCGCCACGGCACGGCCAGTGGCTCAGAACATCTCAACACCCTGGGCCGGCACGTCGCCACGGCACGGTCAGCGGACCGGAACATCCCACCTCCCGGGGCCAGCACGTCGCAACGGCACGGCCAGCGGCCCGGAATATCTCACCACCCGGGACCGGCACGTCGCCACGGCACGGCCAGCGGCCCGGAACATCTCACCGCCCGGGACCGGCACGTCGCCACGGCACGGCCAGCGGCCCGGAATATCTCACCGCCCGGGACCGGCACGTCACCACGGCACGGCCAGCGGCCCGGAACATCTCACCGCCGGGGACCGGCACGTCGCCACGGCACGGCCAGCGGACCGGAACATCTCACCACCCGGGACCGGCACGTCGCCACGGCACGGCCAGCGGCCCGGAACATCTCATACCCTGGGCCATCACGTCGCCACGGCACGGCCAGCGGACCGGAACATCTCAGCACCCGGGGCCGGCACGTCGCCACGGCAACGCCAGCGGCCCGGAACATCTCACCCCCCGGGGCCGGCACGTCGCCACGGCACGGCCAGCGGCCCGGAACATCTCAACACCCAGGGCCGGCACGTCGCCACGGCACGGCCAGCGGACCGGAATATCTCACCACCCGGGGTAGGCACGTCGCCACGGCACGGCCAGCGAACCGGAACATCTCACCACCCGGGGTAGGCACGTCGCCACGGCAACGCCAGCGGCCCGGAACATCTTACCACCCGGGACCGGCACGACGCCACGGCAACGCCAGCGGCCCGGAACATCTCACCACCGGGGCCGGTACATCGCCACGTCACGGCCAGCGGACCGGAACATCTCACAACCCGGGGCCGGCACGTCGCCACGGCAACGCCATCGGCCCGGAACATCTCACCACCCAGGACCGGCACGTCGCAACGGCACAGCCAGCGCACCGGAACATCTCACCAACCGGGGCCGGCACGTCGCCACGGCACGGCCAGCGGACAGGAACATCTCAGCACCCGGGGCCGGCACGTCGCCACGGCAACGCCAGCGGCCCGGAACATCTCACCACCCGGGGCCGGCACGTCGCCACGGCACGGCCAGCGGACCGGAACATCTCACCGCCCGGGGCCGGCACGGCGCCATGGCGACGCCAGCGGCCCGGAACATCTCACCAGCCAGGACCGGCACGTCGCCACGGCACGGCCAGCGGACCGGAACATCTCACCAACCGGGGCCGGCACGTCGCCACAGCACGGTCAGCGGAGCGGAACATCTCACCACCCGGAACCGGCACGTCGCCTCGGCACAGCCAGCGGCCCGGAACATCTCACCACCCGGGACCGGAACGTGGCCACGGCACGGCCAGCGGACCGGAACATCTCACCACCCGGGGCCGGCACATCGCAACGGCACAGCCAGCGGCCAGGAACATCTCACCACCCGGGGCCGGCACGTCGCCACGGCACAGCCAGCGGACCGAAACATCTCAGCACCCGGGGCCGGCACGTCGCCACGGTACGGCCAGAGGACCGGAACATCCACCACCCGGGGCCGGCACGTCGCCACGGCACGGCCAGCGGCCCGGAACATCTCGCCACCCGAGGCGAGCACGTCGCCACGGCACGGCCAGCGGCCCGGAACATCCCACCACGCGGGACCAGCACGTCGCCACGGCACGGCCAGTGGCCCAGAACATCTCAACACCCTGGGCCGGCACGTCGCCACGGCACGGTCAGCGGACCGGAACATCCCACCTCCCGCGGCCAGCACGTCGCCACGGCACGGCCAGCGGCCCGGAACATCTCACCACCCGGGACCGGCACGTCGCCACGGCACGGCCAGCGGCCCGGAACATCTCACCGCCCGGGACCGGCACGTCGCCACGGCACGGCCAGCGGCCCGGAATATCTCACCGCCCGGGACCGGCACGTCGCCACGGCACGGCCAGCGGCCCGGAACATCTCACCGCCGGGGACCGGCACGTCGCCACGGCACGGCCAGCGGACCGGAATATCTCACCACCCGGGACCGGCACGTCGCCACGGCACGGCCAGCGGCCCGGAACATCTCATACCCTGGGCCATCACGTCGCCACGGCACGGCCAGCGGACCGGAACATCTCAGCACCCGGGGCCGGCACGTCGCCACGGCAACGCCAGCGGCCCGGAACATCTCACCCCCCAGGGCCGGCACGTCGCCACGGCACGACCAGCGGCCCTTAACATCTCAACACCCAGGGCCGGCACGTCGCCACGGCACGGCCAGCGGACCGGAATATCTCACCACCCGGGGTAGGCACGTCGCCACGGCACGGCCAGCGAACCGGAACATCTCACCAACCGGGGCCGGCACGTCGCCACGGCAACGCCAGCGGCCCGGAACATCTTACCACCCGGGACCGGCACGACGCCACGGCACGGCCAGCGAACCGGAATATCTCACCACCCGGGGCCGGCACGTCGCCACGGCAACGCCAGCGGCCCGGAACATCTCACCACCGGGGCCGGTACATCGCCACGGCACGGCCAGCGGACCGGAACATCTCACCACCCGGGGCCGGCACGTCGCCACGGCAACGCCATCGGCCCGGAACATCTCACCGCCCGGGACCGGCACGTCGCCACGGCACGGCCAGCGGCCCGGAACATCTCACCGCCGGGGACCGGCACGTCGCCAAGGCACGGCCAGCGGACCCGAACATCTCACCACCCGGGACCGGCACGTCGCCACGGCACGGCCAGCGGCCCGGAACATCTCATACCCTGGGCCATCACGTCGCCACGGCACGGCC
Organism: Athene noctua; assembly: GCF_965140245.1. Classification (NCBI taxonomy): domain Eukaryota; kingdom Metazoa; phylum Chordata; class Aves; order Strigiformes; family Strigidae; genus Athene; species Athene noctua. Next base: position 115,238 of record NW_027437631.1, on the reverse strand, counting down.
AGCGGACCGGAACATCTCAGCACCTGGGGCCGGCACGTCGCCACGGCAACGCCAGCGGCCCGGAACATCTCACCCCCCGGGGCCGGCACGTCGCCACGGCACGGCCAGCGGCCCGGAACATCTCAACACCCAGGGACGGCACGTCGCCACGGCACGGCCAGCGGACCGGAATATCTCACCACCCGGGGTAGGCACGTCGCCACGGCACGGCCAGCGAACCAGAACATCTCACCACCCGGGGCCGGCACGTCGCCACGGCAACGCCAGCGGCCCGGAACATCTTACCACCCGGGACCGGCACGACGCCACGGCACGGCCAGCGAACCGGAATATCTCACCACCCGGGGCCGGCACGTCGCCACGGCACGGCCAGCGGACCGGAACATCTCACCACCCGGGGCCGGCACGTCGCCACGGCAACGCCATCGGCCCGGAACATCTCACCACCCGGGACCGGCACGTCGCAACGGCAGGGCCACCGGACCGGAACATCTCAGCACACGGGGCCGGCACGTCGCCACGGCACGGCCAGCGGCCCGGAACATCTCACCCCCCTGGCACATCACGTCGCCACGGAACGGCCAGCGGCCCGGAACATCTCACTACCCGGAACCGGCACGTCGCCTCGGCACGGCCAGCGGCCCGGAACATCTCACCACCCGGGGCCGGCACGTCGCCACGGCACGGCCAGCGGACCGGAACATCTCAGCACCCGGGGCCGGCACGTCGCCACGGCACGGCCAGCGAACCGGAACATCTCACCGCCCGGGACCGGCACGTCGCCACGGCACGGCCAGCGGCCCGGAATATCTCACCGCCCGGGACCGGCACGTCGCCACGGCACGGCCAGCGGCCCGGAACATCTCACCGCCGGGGACCGGCACGTCGCCACGGCACGGCCAGCGGACCGGAATATCTCACCACCCGGGACCGGCACGTCGCCACGGCACGGCCAGCGGCCCGGAACATCTCATACCCTGGGCCATCACGTCGCCACGGCACGGCCAGCGGACCGGAACATCTCAGCACCCGGGGCCGGCACGTCGCCACGGCAACGCCAGCGGCCCGGAACATCTCACCCCCCAGGGCCGGCACGTCGCCACGGCACGGCCAGCGGCCCTTAACATCTCAACACCCAGGGCCGGCACGTCGCCACGGCACGGCCAGCGGACCGGAATATCTCACCACCCGGGGTAGGCATGTCGCCACGGCACGGCCAGCGAACCGGAACATCTCACCAACCGGGGCCGGCACGTCGCCACGGCACGGCCAGCGAACCGGAATATCTCACCACCCGGGGCCGGCACGTCGCCACGGCAACGCCAGCGGCCCGGAACATCTCACCACCGGGGCCGGTACATCGCCACGGCACGGCCAGCGGACCGGAACATCTCACCACCCGGGGCCGGCACGTCGCCACGGCAACGCCATCGGCCCGGAACATCTCACCGCCCGGGACCGGCACGTCGCCACGGCACGGCCAGCGGCCCGGAACATCTCACCGCCGGGGACCGGCACGTCGCCAAGGCACGGCCAGCGGACCCGAACATCTCACCACCCGGGACCGGCACGTCGCCACGGCACGGCCAGCGGCCCGGAACATCTCATACCCTGGGCCATCACGTCGCCACGGCACGGCCAGCGGACCGGAACATCTCAGCACCTGGGGCCGGCACGTCGCCACGGCAACGCCAGCGGCCCGGAACATCTCACCCCCCGGGGCCGGCACGTCGCCACGGCACGGCCAGCGGCCCGGAACATCTCAACACCCAGGGACGGCACGTCGCCACGGCACGGCCAGCGGACCGGAATATCTCACCACCCGGGGTAGGCACGTCGCCACGGCACGGCCAGCGAACCAGAACATCTCACCACCCGGGGCCGGCACGTCGCCACGGCACGGCCAGCGGACCGGAACATCTCACCACCCGGGGCCGGCACGTCGCCACGGCAACGCCATCGGCCCGGAACATCTCACCACCCGGGACCGGCACGTCGCAACGGCAGGGCCACCGGACCGGAACATCTCAGCACACGGGGCCGGCACGTCGCCACGGCACGGCCAGCGGCCCGGAAATTCTCACCCCCCTGGCACATCACGTCGCCACGGAACGGCCAGCGGCCCGGAACATCTCACTACCCGGAACCGGCACGTCGCCTCGGCACGGCCAGCGGCCCGGAACATCTCACCACCCGGGGCCGGCACGTCGCCACGGCACGGCCAGCGGACCGGAACATCTCACCACCCGGGGCCGGCACGTCGCCACGGCAACGCCAGCGGCCCGGAACATCTCACCACCCGGGACCGGCACGTCGCCACGGCACGGCCAGCGGACAGGAACATCTCAGCACCCGGGGCCGGCACGTCGCCACGGCAACGCCAGCGGCCCGGAACATCTCACCGCCCGGGACCGGCACGTCGCCACGGCACGGCCAGCGGACCGGAACATCTCACCACCCGGGGCCGGCACGTCGCCATGGCAACGCCAGCGGCCCGGAACATCTCACCAGCCAGGACCGGCACGTCGCCACGGCACGGCCAGCGGACCGGAACATCTCACCAACCGGGGCCGGCACGTCGCCACGGCACGGCCAGCGAACCGGAATATCTCACCACCCGGGACTGGCAAGTCGCCACGGCACGGCCAGCGGCCCGGAACATCTCACCACCCGGGACCGGCACGTCGCCACAGCACGGCCAGCGGAGCGGAACATCTCACCGCCCGGGACCGGCACGTCGCCACGGCACGGCCAGCGGCCCGGAACATCTCACCGCCCGGAACCGGCACGTCGCCTCGGCACGGCCAGCGGCCCGGAACATCTCACCACCCGGGGCCGGCACGTCGCCACGGCACGGCCAGCGGACCGGAACATCTCACCACCCGGGGCCGGCACATCGCCACGGCACGGCCAGCGGACCGGAACATCTCACCACCCGGGGCCGGCACATCGCCACGGCACAGCCAGCGGACCGGAACATCTCAGCACCCGGGGCCGGCACGTCGCCACGGCAACGCCAGCGGCCCGGAACATCTCACCGCCCGGGACCGGCACGTCGCCACGGCACGGCCAGCGGCCCGGAACATCTCACCACCCGGGACCGGCACGTCGCCACGGCACGGCCAGCGGCCCGGAACATCTCACCGCCCGGGACCGGCACGTCGCCACGGCATGGCCAGCGGCCCGGAACATGTCACCGCCTGGGACCGGCGCGTCGCCACGGCACGGCCAGCGGCCCGGAACATCTCACCGCCCGGGACCGGCACGTCGCCACGGCACGGCCAGCGGACCGGAACATCTCACCACCCGGGGCCGGCACGTCGCCACGGCAAGTCCAGCGGCCCTGAACATCTCAACACCCAGGACCGGCACGTCGCCACGGCACGGCCAGCGGACCGGAATATCTCACCACCACCCGGGACCGGCACGTCGCCACGGCACGGCCAGCGAACCGGAATATCTCACCACCCGGGACCGGCACGTCGCCACGGCACGGCCAGCGGACCGGAACATCTCACCACCCGGGTCCGGCACGTTGCCACGGCAACGCCAGCGGCCCGGAACATCTCACCACCCGGGACCGGCACGTCGCCACAGCACGGCCAGCGGCCCGGAACATCTCACCAACGGGGACCGGCACGACGCCACGGCACGGCCAGCGAACCGGATTATCTCTGCACCCGGGGCCGGCACGTCGCCACGGCAACGCCAGCGGCCCGGAACATCTCACCACCCAGGACTGGCACGTCACCACGGCACAGCCAGGGGACCGGAATATCTCAATACCCGGGACCGGCACGTCGCCACGGCACGGCCAGCGGCCAGGAACATCTCACCACCCAGGTCCGGCACGTTGCCACGGCAACGCCAGCGGCCCGGAACATCTCACCATCCAGGACCGGCACGTCGCCACGGCATGGCCACCGGACCGGAACATCTCACCCCCCTGGCCCCTCACGTCGCCACAGCACGGCCAGCGGCCCGGAACATCTCACCACCCGGGGCCGGAACGTCGCCACGGCACGGCCAGCGGCCAGGAACATCTCACCACCCAGGTCCGGCACGTCGCCACGGCAACGCCAGCGGCCCGGAACATCTCACCATCCGGGACCGGCACGTCGCCACGGCACGGCCAGCGGACCGGAACATCTCACCACCCGGGGCCGGCACGTCGCCACGTCACGGCCAACGAACCGGAACATCTCACCACCCGGGGCCGGCACGTCGCCACGGCAACACCAGCGGCCCGGAACATCTCAGCCCCCTGGGACGACACGTCGCCACGGCACGGCCAGCGGCCCGGAACATCTCACTATCCTGGACCGGCACGTCGCCACGGCACGGCCAGCGGCCCGGAACATCTCACTACCCGGGACTGGCACGTTGCCTCGGCACGGCCAGCGGCCCGGAACATCTCACCACCCTGGGCCGGCATGTCGCCACGGCACGGCAAGCGGACCGGAACATCACACCAACCGGGGCCGGCACGTCGCCAGGGCACTGCCGGCGAACCGGAACATCTCACCACCGGGGGCCGGCACGTCGCCACGGCAAGGCCAGCGGCCCTGAACATCTCACCACCCAGGACCGACACGTAGCCACGGCACGGCCACCGGACCTGAATATCTCACCACCACCCGGGACCGGCACGTCGCCACGGCACGGCCAGCGGACCGGAACATCTCACTATCTGGGACCGGCACGTCGCCACGGCACGGCCAGTGGCCCGGAACATCTCACCACCGGGGCCGGTACATCGCCACGGCACGGCCAGCGGACCGGAACATCTCACCACCCGGGACCGGCACGTCGCCACGGTATGGCCACCGCACCGGAACATCTCACCACCCGGGACCGGCACGACGCCACGGCACGGCCAGCGAACCGGAATATCTCAGCACCCGGGGCTGGCACGTCGCCACGGCAACGCCAGCGGCCCGGAACATCTCACCACCCAGGACCGGCACGTCACCACGGCACGGCCAGCGGACCGGAATATCTCAGCACCCGGGGCCGGCACGTCGCAACGGCACAGCCAGCGGACCGAAGCATCTCACCACCCTGGGCCGGCACGTCGCCATGGCAGGGCCAGCGGCCCTGAACATCTCACCACCCAGGACCGACACGTAGCCACAGCACGGCCAGCGGCCCGGAACATCTCAGCACCCGGGGCCGGCACGTCGCCACGGCAACGCCAGCGGCCCGGAACATCTCACCCCCCGGGGCCGGCACATCGCCACGGCACGGCCAGCGGCCCGGAACATCTCAACACCCATGGCCGGCACGTCGCCACGGCACGGCCAGCGGACCGGAATATCTCACCACCCGGGGTAGGCACGTCGCCACGGCACGGCCAGCGAACCGGAACATCTCACCACCCGGGGCCGGCACGTCGCCACGGCAACGCCAGCGGCCCGGAACATCTTACCACCCGGGACCGGCACGACGCCACGGCACGGCCAGCGAACCGGAATATCTCACCACCCGGGGCCGGCACGTCGCCACGGCAACGCCAGCGGCCCGGAACATCTCACCACCGGGGCCGGTACATCGCCACGGCACGGCCAGCGGACCGGAACATCTCACCACCCGGGGCCGGCACGTCGCCACGGCAACGCCATCGGCCCGGAACATCTCACCACCCGGGACCGGCACGTCGCCACGGCATGGCCACCGGACCGGAACATCTCAGCACACGGGGCCGGCACGTCGCCACGGCACGGCCAGCGGCCCGGAACATCTCACCCCCCTGGCACATCACGTCGCCTCGGCACGGCCAGCGGCCCGGAACATCTCACCACGCGGGACCAGCACGTCGCCACGGCACGGCCAGTGGCCCAGAATATCTCAACACCCTGGGCCGGCACGTCGCACGGCACGGCCAGCGGACCGGAACATCCCACCTCCCGGGGCCAGCACGTCGCCACGGCACGGCCAGCGGACCGGAACATCTCACAACCCGGGGCCGGCACGTCGCCACGGCAACGCCAGTGGCCCGGAACATCTCACCACCCGGGACCGGCACGTCGCCACGGCACGGCCAGCGGACAGGAACATCTCAGCACCCGGGGCCGGCACGTCGCCACGGCACGGCCAGCGGACCGGAACATCTCACCACCCGGGGCCGGCACGTCGCCATGGCAACGCCAGCGGCCCGGAACATCTCACCACCCGGGGCCGGCACGTCGCCACGGCACGGCCAGCGGACCGGAACATCTCACCACCCGGGGCCGGCACGTCGCCATGGCAACGCCAGCGGCCCGGAACATCTCACCAGCCAGGACCGGCACGTCGCCACGGCACGGCCAGCGGACCGGAACATCTCACCAACCGGGGCCGGCACGTCGCCACGGCACGGCCAGCGAACCGGAATATCTCACCACCCGGGACCGGCAAGTCGCCACGGCACGGCAAGCGGCCCGGAACATCTCACCACCCGGGGCCGGCACGTCGCCACGGCACGGCCAGCGGACCGGAACATCTCACCACCCGGGGCCGGCACGTCGCCACGGCACGGCCAGCGGCCCGGAACATCTCACCGCCCGGAACCGGCACGTCGCCTCGGCACGGCCAGCGGCCCGGAACATCTCACCACCCGGGGCCGGCACGTCGCCACGGCACAGCCAGCGGACCGAAACATCTTACCACCGGGGCCGGTACATCGCCACGGCACGGCCAGCGGACCGGAACATCTCACCACCCGGGGCCGGCACGTCGCCACGGCAACGCCATCGGCCCGGAACATCTCACCACCCGGGACCGGCACGTCGCCACGGCATGGCCACCGGACCGGAACATCTCAGCACACGGGGCCGGCACGTCGCCACGGCACGGCCAGCGGCCCGGAACATCTCACCCCCCTGGCACATCACGTCGCCACGGCACGGCCAGCGGCCCGGAACATCTCACTACCCGGAACCGGCACATTGCCTCGGCACGGCCAGCTGCCCGGAACATCTCACCACGCGGGACCAGCACGTCGCCACGGCACGGCCAGTGGCCCAGAATATCTCAACACCCTGGGCCGGCACGTCGCACGGCACGGCCAGCGGACCGGAACATCCCACCTCCCGGGGCCAGCACGTCGCCACGGCACGGCCAGCGGACCGGAACATCTGACCACCCGGGGCCGGCACGTCGCCACGGCAACGCCAGTGGCCCGGAACATCTCACCACCCGGGACCGGCACGTCGCCACGGCACGGCCAGCGGACAGGAACATCTCAGCACCCGGGGCCGGCACGTCGCCACGGCAACGCCAGCGGCCCGGAACATCTCACCACCCGGGGCCGGCACGTCGCCACGGCACGGCCAGCGGACCGGAACATCTCACCACCCGGGGCCGGCACGTCGCCATGGCAACGCCAGCGGCCCGGAACATCTCACCAGCCAGGACCGGCACGTCGCCACGGCACGGCCAGCGGACCGGAACATCTCACCACCCGGGGCCGGCACGTCGCCATGGCAACGCCAGCGGCCCGGAACATCTCACCACCCGGGGCCGGCACGTCGCCACGGCACAGCCAGCGGACCGAAACATCTCAGCACCCGGGGCCGGCACGTCGCCACGGTACGGCCAGAGGACCGGAACATCCACCACCCGGGGCCGGCACGTCGCCACGGCACGGCCAGCGGCCCGGAACATCTCGCCACCCGAGGCGAGCACGTCGCCACGGCACGGCCAGCGGCCCGGAACATCCCACCACGCGGGACCAGCACGTCGCCACGGCACGGCCAGTGGCCCAGAACATCTCAACACCCAGGGCCGGCACGTCGCCACGGCACGGTCAGCGGACCGGAACATCCCACCTCCCGCGGCCAGCACGTCGCCACGGCACGGCCAGCGGCCCGGAACATCTCACCACCCGGGACCGGCACGTCGCCACGGCACGGCCAGCGGCCCGGAACATCTCACCGCCCGGGACCGGCACGTCGCCACGGCACGGCCAGCGGCCCGGAATATCTCACCGCCCGGGACCGGCACGTCGCCACGGCACGGCCAGCGGCCCGGAACATCTCACCGCCGGGGACCGGCACGTCGCCACGGCACGGCCAGCGGACCGGAATATCTCACCACCCGGGACCGGCACGTCGCCACGGCACGGCCAGCGGCCCGGAACATCTCATACCCTGGGCCATCACGTCGCCACGGCACGGCCAGCGGACCGGAACATCTCAGCACCCGGGGCCGGCACGTCGCCACGGCAACGCCAGCGGCCCGGAACATCTCACCCCCCAGGGCCGGCACGTCGCCACGGCACGGCCAGCGGCCCTTAACATCTCAACACCCAGGGCCGGCACGTCGCCACGGCACGGCCAGCGGACCGGAATATCTCACCACCCGGGGTAGGCACGTCGCCACGGCACGGCCAGCGTACCGGAACATCTCACCAACCGGGGCCGGCACGTCGCCAAGGCAACGCCAGCGGCCCGGAACATCTTACCACCCGGGACCGGCACGACGCCACGGCACGGCCAGCGAACCGGAATATCTCACCACCCGGGGCCGGCACGTCGCCACGGCAACGCCAGCGGCCCGGAACATCTCACCACCGGGGCCGGTACATCGCCACGGCACGGCCAGCGGACCGGAACATCTCACCACCCGGGGCCGGCACGTCGCCACGGCAACGCCATCGGCCCGGAACATCTCACCACCCGGGACCGGCACGTCGCCACGGCATGGCCACCGGACCGGAACATCTCAGCACACGGGGCCGGCACGTCGCCACGGCACGGCCAGCGGCCCGGAACATCTCACCCCCCTGGCACATCACGTCGCCACGGCACGGCCAGCGGCCCGGAACATCTCACTACCCGGAACCGGCACATTGCCTCGGCACGGCCAGCTGCCCGGAACATCTCACCACGCGGGACCAGCACGTCGCCACGGCACGGCCAGTGGCCCAGAATATCTCAACACCCTGGGCCGGCACGTCGCACGGCACGGCCAGCGGACCGGAACATCCCACCTCCCGGGGCCAGCACGTCGCCACGGCACGGCCAGCGGACCGGAACATCTGACCACCCGGGGCCGGCACGTCGCCACGGCAACGCCAGTGGCCCGGAACATCTCACCACCCGGGACCGGCACGTCGCCACGGCACGGCCAGCGGACAGGAACATCTCAGCACCCGGGGCCGGCACGTCGCCACGGCAACGCCAGCGGCCCGGAACATCTCACCACCCGGGGCCGGCACGTCGCCACGGCACGGCCAGCGGACCGGAACATCTCACCACCCGGGGCCGGCACGTCGCCATGGCAACGCCAGCGGCCCGGAACATCTCACCAGCCAGGACCGGCACGTCGCCACGGCACGGCCAGCGGACCGGAACATCTCACCAACCGGGGCCGGCACGTCGCCACGGCACGGCCAGCGAACCGGAATATCTCACCACCCGGGACCGGCAAGTCGCCACGGCACGGCCAGCGGCCCGGAACATCTCACCACCCGGGACCGGCACGTCGCCACAGCACGGCCAGCGGAGCGGAACATCTCACCGCCCGGGACCGGCACGTCGCCACGGCACGGCCAGCGGCCCGGAACATCTCACCGCCCGGAACCGGCACGTCGCCTCGGCACGGCCAGCGGCCCGGAACATCTCACCACCCGGGGCCGGCACGTCGCCACGGCACGGCCAGCGGACCGGAACATCTCACCACCCGGGGCCGGCACATCGTCACGGCACGGCCAGCGGCCCGGAACATCTCACCACCCGGGGCCGGCACATCGCCACGGCACAGCCAGCGGACCGGAACATCTCAGCACCCGGGGCCGGCACGTCGCCACGGCAACGCCAGCGGCCCGGAACATCTCACCGCCCGGGACCGGCACGTCGCCACGGCACGGCCAGCGGCCCGGAACATCTCACCGCCCGGGACCGGCACGTCGCCACGGCACGGCCAGCGGCCCGGAACATCTCACCGCCCGGGACCGGCACGTCGCCACGGCACGGCCAGCGGCCCGGAACATGTCACCGCCCGGGACCGGCACGTCGCCACGGCACGGCCAGCGGCCCGGAACATCTCACCGCCCGGGACCGGCACGTCGCCACGGCACGGCCAGCGGACCGGAACATCTCACCGCCCGGGGCCGGCACGTCGCCACGGCAAGGCCAGCGGCCCTGAACATCTCAACACCCAGGACCGGCACGTCGCCACGGCACGGCCAGCGGACCGGAATATCTCACCACCACCCGGGACCGGCACGTCGCCACGGCACGGCCAGCGAACCGGAATATCTCACCACCCGGGACCGGCACGTCGCCACGGCACGGCCAGCGGACCGGAACATCTCACCACCCGGGTCCGGCACGTTGCCACGGCAACGCCAGCGGCCCGGAACATCTCACCACCCGGGACCGGCACGTCGCCACAGCACGGCCAGCGGCCCGGAACATCTCACCAACGGGGACCGGCACGACGCCACGGCACGATCAGAGAACCGGATTATCTCTGCACCCGGGGCCGGCACGTCGCCACGGCAACGCCAGCGGCCCGGAACATCTCACCACCCAGGACTGGCACGTCACCACGGCACAGCCAGGGGACCGGAATATCTCAATACCCGGGACCGGCACGTCGCCACGGCACGGCCAGCGGCCCGGAACATCTCACCACCGGGGCCGGTACATCGCCACGGCACGGCCAGCGGACCGGAACATCTCACCACCCGGGTCCGGCACGTCTCCACGGCAACGCCAGCGGACCGGAACATCTCACCACCCGGGGCCAGCACGTCGCCACGGCACGGCCAGCGAAGCGGAACATCTCACCACCCGGGGCCGGCACGTCGCCATGGCAACGCCAGCCGCCCGGAACATCTCACCACCCGGGACCGGCACGTCGCCACGGCACAGCCAGCGGACCGGAACATCTCACCACCCGGGGCTGGCACGTCGCCACGTCACGGCCAACGAACCGGAACATCTCACCACCCGGGGCCGGCACGTCGCCACGGCACGTCCAGCGGACCGGAACATCTCAAAACCCGGGACCGGCACGTCGCCACGGCACGGCCAGCGGCCCGGAACATCTCAGCACCCGGGGCCGGCACGTCGCCACGGCACGGCCAGCGGACCGGAACATCTCACCACCCGGGGCCGGCACATCGTCACGGCACGGCCAGCGGCCCGGAACATCTCACCACCCGGGGCTGGCACGTCGCCACGGCACGGCCAGCGGACCGGAACATCTCACCACCCGGGGCCGGCACATCGTCACGGCACGGCCAGCGGCCCGGAACATCTCACCACCCGGGGCCGGCACATCGCCACGGCACAGCCAGCGGACCGGAACATCTCAGCACCCGGGGCCGGCACGTCGCCACGGCAACGCCAGCGGCCCGGAACATCTCACCGCCCGGGACCGGCACGTCGCCACGGCACGGCCAGCGGCCCGGAACATCTCACCGCCCGGGACCGGCACGTCGCCACGGCACGGCCAGCGGCCCGGAACATCTCACCGCCCGGGACCGGCACGTCGCCACGGCACGGCCAGCGGCCCGGAACATGTCACCGCCCGGGACCGGCACGTCGCCACGGCACGGCCAGCGGCCCGGAACATCTCACCGCCCGGGACCGGCACGTCGCCACGGCACGGCCAGCGGACCGGAACATCTCACCGCCCGGGGCCGGCACGTCGCCACGGCAAGGCCAGCGGCCCTGAACATCTCAACACCCAGGACCGGCACGTCGCCACGGCACGGCCAGCGGACCGGAATATCTCACCACCACCCGGGACCGGCACGTCGCCACGGCACGGCCAGCGAACCGGAATATCTCACCACCCGGGACCGGCACGTCGCCACGGCACGGCCAGCGGACCGGAACATCTCACCACCCGGGTCCGGCACGTTGCCACGGCAACGCCAGCGGCCCGGAACATCTCACCACCCGGGACCGGCACGTCGCCACAGCACGGCCAGCGGCCCGGAACATCTCACCAACGGGGACCGGCACGACGCCACGGCACGATCAGAGAACCGGATTATCTCTGCACCCGGGGCCGGCACGTCGCCACGGCAACGCCAGCGGCCCGGAACATCTCACCACCCAGGACTGGCACGTCACCACGGCACAGCCAGGGGACCGGAATATCTCAATACCCGGGACCGGCACGTCGCCACGGCACGGCCAGCGGCCCGGAACATCTCACCACCGGGGCCGGTACATCGCCACGGCACGGCCAGCGGACCGGAACATCTCAGCACCCGGGTCCGGCACGTCTCCACGGCAACGCCAGCGGACCGGAACATCTCACCACCCGGGGCCAGCACGTCGCCACGGCACGGCCAGCGAAGCGGAACATCTCACCACCCGGGGCCGGCACGTCGCCATGGCAACGCCAGCCGCCCGGAACATCTCACCACCCGGGACCGGCACGTCGCCACGGCACAGCCAGCGGACCGGAACATCTCACCACCCGGGGCTGGCACGTCGCCACGTCACGGCCAACGAACCGGAACATCTCACCACCCGGGGCCGGCACGTCGCCACGGCACGTCCAGCGGACCGGAACATCTCAAAACCCGGGACCGGCACGTCGCCACGGCACGGCCAGCGGCCCGGAACATCTCACTACCCGGTACCGGCACGTCGCCTCGGCAAGGCCAGCGGCCCGGAACATCTCACCACCCGGGGCCGGCATGTCGCCACGGCACGGCCAGCGGACCGGTACATCACACCAACCGGGGCCGGCACGTCGCCACGGCACGGCCGGCGAACCGGAACATCTCACCACCCAGGACCGACACGTCGCCACGGTACGGCCAGCGGACCGGAATATCTCACCACCACCCGGGACCGGCACGTCGCCACGGCACGGCCAGCGGCTCAGAACATCTGACCACCGGGGCCGGTACATCGCCACGGCACGGCCAGCGAACCGGAACATCTCACCACCCGGGACCGGCACGTCGCCACGGTAACGCCAGCGGCCCGGAACATCTCACCACCTGGGACCGGCACGTCGCCACGGCACGGCCAGCGGCCCGGAACATCTCACCACCTGGGACCGGCACGTCGCCACAGCACGGCCAGCGGCCCGGAACATCTCACCACCTGGGACCGGCACGTCGCCACGGCACGGCCAGCGGCCCGGAACATCTCACCGCCCGGGACCGGCGCGTCGCCACGGCACGGCCAGCGGCCCGGAACATCTCACTACCCGGAACCGGCACGTCGCCTCGGCACGGCCAGCGGCCAGGAACATCTCACCACCCAGGTGCGGCACGTTGCCACGGCAACGCCAGCGGCACGGAACATCTCACCATCCAGGACCGGCACGTCGCCACGGCATGGCCACCGGACCGGAACATCTCACCCCCCTGGCCCCTCACGTCGCCACAGCACGGCCAGCGGCCCGGAACATCTCACCACCCGGGGCCGGAACGTCGCCACGGCACGGCCAGCGGCCAGGAACATCTCACCACCCAGGTCCGGCACGTCGCCATGGCAGGGCCAGCGGCCCTGAACATCTCACCACCCAGGACCGACACGTAGCCACAGCACGGCCAGCGGCCCGGAACATCTCACCACCCGGGGCCGGCACGTCGCCACGGCAACGCCAGCGGCCCGGAACATCTCACCCCCCAGGGCCGGCACGTCGCCACGGCACGGCCAGCGGCCCGGAACATCTCAACACCCAGGGCCGGCACGTCGCCACGGCACGGCCAGCGGACCGGAATATCTCACCACCCGGGGTAGGCACGTCGCCACGGCACGGCCAGCGAACCGGAACATCTCACCACCCGGGGCCGGCACGTCGCCACGGCAACGCCAGCGGCCCGGAACATCTTACCACCCGGGACCGGCACGACGCCACGGCACGGCCAGCGAACCGGAATATCTCACCACCCGGGGCCGGCACGTCGCCACGGCAACGCCAGCGGCCCGGAACATCTCACCACCGGGGCCGGTACATCGCCTCGGCACGGCCAGCGGCCCGGAACATCTCACCACCCGGGGCCGGCACGTCGCCACGGCACAGCCAGCGGACCGAAACATCTCAGCACCCGGGGCCGGCACGTCGCCACGGTACGGCCAGAGGACCGGAACATCCACCACCCGGGGCCGGCACGTCGCCACGGCACGGCCAGCGGCCCGGAACATCTCGCCACCCGAGGCGAGCACGTCGCCACGGCACGGCCAGCGGCCCGGAACATCCCACCACGCGGGACCAGCACGTCGCCACGGCACGGCCAGTGGCCCAGAACATCTCAACACCCAGGGCCGGCACGTCGCCACGGCACGGTCAGCGGACCGGAACATCCCACCTCCCGCGGCCAGCACGTCGCCACGGCACGGCCAGCGGCCCGGAACATCTCACCACCCGGGACCGGCACGTCGCCACGGCACGGCCAGCGGCCCGGAACATCTCACCGCCCGGGACCGGCACGTCGCCACGGCACGGCCAGCGGCCCGGAATATCTCACCGCCCGGGACCGGCACGTCGCCACGGCACGGCCAGCGGCCCGGAACATCTCACCGCCGGGGACCGGCACGTCGCCACGGCACGGCCAGCGGACCGGAATATCTCACCACCCGGGACCGGCACGTCGCCACGGCACGGCCAGCGGCCCGGAACATCTCATACCCTGGGCCATCACGTCGCAACGGCACGGCCAGCGGACCGGAACATCTCAGCACCCGGGGCCGGCACGTCGCCACGGCAACGCCAGCGGCCCGAAACATCTCACTACCCGGGACCGGAACGTTGCCTCGGCACGGCCAGCGGCCCGGAACATCTCACCACCCTGGGCCGGCATGTCGCCACGGCACGGCAAGCGGACCGGAACATCACACCAACCGGGGCCGGCACGTCGCCACGGCACTGCCGGCGAACCGGAACATCTCACCAACGGGGACCGGCACGTCGCCACGGCAAGGCCAGCGGCCCTGAACATCTCACCACCCAGGACCGACACGTAGCCACGGCACGGCCAGCGGACCGGAATATCTCACCACCACCCGGGACCGGCACGTCGCCACGGCACGGCCAGCGGACCGGAACATCTCACTATCCGGGACCGGCACGTCGCCACGGCACGGCCAGTGGCCCGGAACATCTCACCACCGGGGCCGGTACATCGCCACGGCACGGCCAGCGGACCGGAACATCTCACCACCCGGGGCCGGCACGTCGCCACGGCAACGCCAGCGGCCCGGAACATCTCACCACCCGGGACCTGCACGTCGCCACGGCACGGCCAGCGGACCGGAACATCTCACCACCCGGGGCCGGCACGTCGCCACGGCAACGCCAGCGGCCCGGAACATCTCACCACCTGGGACCGGCACGTCGCCACGGCACGGCCAGCGGCCCGGAACATCTCAACACCTGGGACCGGCACGTCGCCACAGCACGGCCAGCGGCCCGGAACATCTCACCACCTGGGACCGGCACGTCGCCACGGCACGGCCAGCGGCCCGGAACATCTCACCGCCCGGGACCGGCACGTCGCCACGGCACGGCCAGCGGCCCGGAACATCTCACTACCCGGAACCGGCACGTCGCCACGGCATGGCCACCGGACCGGAACATCTCACCCCCCTGGCCCCTCATGTCGCCACAGCACGGCCAGCGGCCCGGAACATCTCACCACCGGGGCCGGTACATCGCCACGGCACGGCCAGCGGACCGGAACATCTCACCACCCGGGACCGGCACGTCGCCACGGTATGGCCACCGCACCGGAACATCTCACCACCCGGGACCGGCACGACGCCACGGCACGGCCAGCGAACCGGAATATCTCAGCACCCGGGGCCGGCACGTCGCCACGGCAACGCCAGCGGGCCGGAACATCTCACCACCCAGGACCGGCACGTCACCACGGCACGGCCAGCGGACCGGAATATCTCAGCACCCGGGGCCGGCACGTCGCAACGGCACAGCCAGCGGACCGGAGCATCTCACCACCCTGGGCCGGCACGTCGCCATGGCAGGGCCAGCGGCCCGGAACATCTCACCACCCAGGACCGACACGTAGCCACAGCACGGCCAGCGGCCCGGAACATCTCAGCACCCGGGGCCGGCACGTCGCCACGGCAACGCCAGCGGCCCGGAACATCTCACCCCCCAGGGCCGGCACGTCGCCACGGCACGGCCAGCGGCCCGGAACATCTCAACACCCAGGGCCGGCACGTCGCCACGGCACGGCCAGCGGACCGGAATATCTCACCACCCGGGGTAGGCACGTCGCCACGGCACGGCCAGCGAACCGGAACATCTCACCACCCGGGGCCGGCACGTCGCCACGGCAACGCCAGCGGCCCGGAACATCTTACAACCCGGGACCGGCACGACGCCACGGCACGGCCAGCGAACCGGAATATCTCACCACCCGGGGCCGGCACGTCGCCACGGCAACGCCAGCGGCCCGGAACATCTCACCACCGGGGCCGGTACATCGCCACGGCACGGCCAGCGGACCGGAACATCTCACCACCCGGGGCCGGCACGTCGCCACGGCAACGCCATCGGCCCGGAACATCTCACCACCCGGGACCGGCACGTCGCCACGGCATGGCCACCGGACCGGAACATCTCAGCACACGGGGCCGGCACGTCGCCACGGCACGGCCAGCGGCCCGGAACATCTCACCCCCCTGGCACATCACGTCGCCACGGCACGGCCAGCGGCCCGGAACATCTCACTACCCGGAACCGGCACGTCGCCTCGGCACGGCCAGCGGCCCGGAACATCTCACCACGCGGGACCAGCACGTCGCCACGGCACGGCCAGTGGCCCAGAATATCTCAACACCCTGGGCCGGCACGTCGCACGGCACGGCCAGCGGACCGGAACATCCCACCTCCCGGGGCCAGCACGTCGCCACGGCACGGCCAGCGGACCGGAACATCTCACCACCCGGGGCCGGCACGTCGCCACGGCAACGCCAGCGGCCCGGAACATCTCACCACCCGGGGCCGGCACGTCGCCACGGCACGGCCAGCGGACCGGAACATCTCACCACCCGGGGCCGGCACGTCGCCATGGCAACGCCAGCGGCCCGGAACATCTCACCAGCCAGGACCGGCACGTCGCCACGGCACGGCCAGCGGACCGGAACATCTCACCAACCGGGGCCGGCACGTCGCCACGGCACGGCCAGCGAACCGGAATATCTCACCACCCGGGACCGGCAAGTCGCCACGGCACGGCCAGCGGCCCGGAACATCTCACCACCCGGGGCCGGCACGTCGCCACGGCACGGCCAGCGGACCGGAACATCTCACCACCCGGGGCCGGCACGTCGCCACGGCACGGCCAGCGGCCCGGAACATCTCACCGCCCGGAACCGGCACGTCGCCTCGGCACGGCCAGCGGCCCGGAACATCTCACCACCCGGGGCCGGCACGTCGCCACGGCACGGCCAGCGGACCGGAACATCTCACCGCCGGGGACCGGCACGTCGCCACGGCACGGCCAGCGAACCGGAACATCTCACCACCCGGGGCCGGCACGTCGCCACGGCAAGGCCAGCGGCCCTGAACATCTCAACACCCAGGACCGGCACGTCGCCACGGCACGGCCAGCGGACCGCAATATCTCACCACCACCCGGGACCGGCACGTCGCCACGGCACGGCCAGTGGCCCAGAATATCTCAACACCCTGGGCCGGCACGTCGCACGGCACGGCCAGCGGACCGGAACATCCCACCTCCCGGGGCCAGCACGTCGCCACGGCACGGCCAGCGGACCGGAACATCTCACAACCCGGGGCCGGCACGTCGCCACGGCAACGCCAGTGGCCCGGAACATCTCACCACCCGGGACCGGCACGTCGCCACGGCACGGCCAGCGGACAGGAACATCTCAGCACCCGGGGCCGGCACGTCGCCACGGCACGGCCAGCGGACCGGAACATCTCACCACCCGGGGCCGGCACGTCGCCATGGCAACGCCAGCGGCCCGGAACATCTCACCACCCGGGGCCGGCACGTCGCCACGGCACGGCCAGCGGACCGGAACATCTCACCACCCGGGGCCGGCACGTCGCCATGGCAACGCCAGCGGCCCGGAACATCTCACCAGCCAGGACCGGCACGTCGCCACGGCACGGCCAGCGGACCGGAACATCTCACCAACCGGGGCCGGCACGTCGCCACGGCACGGCCAGCGAACCGGAATATCTCACCACCCGGGACCGGCAAGTCGCCACGGCACGGCAAGCGGCCCGGAACATCTCACCACCCGGGGCCGGCACGTCGCCACGGCACGGCCAGCGGACCGGAACATCTCACCACCCGGGGCCGGCACGTCGCCACGGCACGGCCAGCGGCCCGGAACATCTCACCGCCCGGAACCGGCACGTCGCCTCGGCACGGCCAGCGGCCCGGAACATCTCACCACCCGGGGCCGGCACGTCGCCACGGCACAGCCAGCGGACCGAAACATCTTACCACCGGGGCCGGTACATCGCCACGGCACGGCCAGCGGACCGGAACATCTCACCACCCGGGGCCGGCACGTCGCCACGGCAACGCCATCGGCCCGGAACATCTCACCACCCGGGACCGGCACGTCGCCACGGCATGGCCACCGGACCGGAACATCTCAGCACACGGGGCCGGCACGTCGCCACGGCACGGCCAGCGGCCCGGAACATCTCACCCCCCTGGCACATCACGTCGCCACGGCACGGCCAGCGGCCCGGAACATCTCACTACCCGGAACCGGCACATTGCCTCGGCACGGCCAGCTGCCCGGAACATCTCACCACGCGGGACCAGCACGTCGCCACGGCACGGCCAGTGGCCCAGAATATCTCAACACCCTGGGCCGGCACGTCGCACGGCACGGCCAGCGGACCGGAACATCCCACCTCCCGGGGCCAGCACGTCGCCACGGCACGGCCAGCGGACCGGAACATCTGACCACCCGGGGCCGGCACGTCGCCACGGCAACGCCAGTGGCCCGGAACATCTCACCACCCGGGACCGGCACGTCGCCACGGCACGGCCAGCGGACAGGAACATCTCAGCACCCGGGGCCGGCACGTCGCCACGGCAACGCCAGCGGCCCGGAACATCTCACCACCCGGGGCCGGCACGTCGCCACGGCACGGCCAGCGGACCGGAACATCTCACCACCCGGGGCCGGCACGTCGCCATGGCAACGCCAGCGGCCCGGAACATCTCACCAGCCAGGACCGGCACGTCGCCACGGCACGGCCAGCGGACCGGAACATCTCACCACCCGGGGCCGGCACGTCGCCATGGCAACGCCAGCGGCCCGGAACATCTCACCACCCGGGGCCGGCACGTCGCCACGGCACAGCCAGCGGACCGAAACATCTCAGCACCCGGGGCCGGCACGTCGCCACGGTACGGCCAGAGGACCGGAACATCCACCACCCGGGGCCGGCACGTCGCCACGGCACGGCCAGCGGCCCGGAACATCTCGCCACCCGAGGCGAGCACGTCGCCACGGCACGGCCAGCGGCCCGGAACATCCCACCACGCGGGACCAGCACGTCGCCACGGCACGGCCAGTGGCCCAGAACATCTCAACACCCAGGGCCGGCACGTCGCCACGGCACGGTCAGCGGACCGGAACATCCCACCTCCCGCGGCCAGCACGTCGCCACGGCACGGCCAGCGGCCCGGAACATCTCACCACCCGGGACCGGCACGTCGCCACGGCACGGCCAGCGGCCCGGAACATCTCACCGCCCGGGACCGGCACGTCGCCACGGCACGGCCAGCGGCCCGGAATATCTCACCGCCCGGGACCGGCACGTCGCCACGGCACGGCCAGCGGCCCGGAACATCTCACCGCCGGGGACCGGCACGTCGCCACGGCACGGCCAGCGGACCGGAATATCTCACCACCCGGGACCGGCACGTCGCCACGGCACGGCCAGCGGCCCGGAACATCTCATACCCTGGGCCATCACGTCGCCACGGCACGGCCAGCGGACCGGAACATCTCAGCACCCGGGGCCGGCACGTCGCCACGGCAACGCCAGCGGCCCGGAACATCTCACCCCCCAGGGCCGGCACGTCGCCACGGCACGGCCAGCGGCCCTTAACATCTCAACACCCAGGGCCGGCACGTCGCCACGGCACGGCCAGCGGACCGGAATATCTCACCACCCGGGGTAGGCACGTCGCCACGGCACGGCCAGCGTACCGGAACATCTCACCAACCGGGGCCGGCACGTCGCCAAGGCAACGCCAGCGGCCCGGAACATCTTACCACCCGGGACCGGCACGACGCCACGGCACGGCCAGCGAACCGGAATATCTCACCACCCGGGGCCGGCACGTCGCCACGGCAACGCCAGCGGCCCGGAACATCTCACCACCGGGGCCGGTACATCGCCACGGCACGGCCAGCGGACCGGAACATCTCACCACCCGGGGCCGGCACGTCGCCACGGCAACGCCATCGGCCCGGAACATCTCACCACCCGGGACCGGCACGTCGCCACGGCATGGCCACCGGACCGGAACATCTCAGCACACGGGGCCGGCACGTCGCCACGGCACGGCCAGCGGCCCGGAACATCTCACCCCCCTGGCACATCACGTCGCCACGGCACGGCCAGCGGCCCGGAACATCTCACTACCCGGAACCGGCACATTGCCTCGGCACGGCCAGCTGCCCGGAACATCTCACCACGCGGGACCAGCACGTCGCCACGGCACGGCCAGTGGCCCAGAATATCTCAACACCCTGGGCCGGCACGTCGCACGGCACGGCCAGCGGACCGGAACATCCCACCTCCCGGGGCCAGCACGTCGCCACGGCACGGCCAGCGGACCGGAACATCTGACCACCCGGGGCCGGCACGTCGCCACGGCAACGCCAGTGGCCCGGAACATCTCACCACCCGGGACCGGCACGTCGCCACGGCACGGCCAGCGGACAGGAACATCTCAGCACCCGGGGCCGGCACGTCGCCACGGCAACGCCAGCGGCCCGGAACATCTCACCACCCGGGGCCGGCACGTCGCCACGGCACGGCCAGCGGACCGGAACATCTCACCACCCGGGGCCGGCACGTCGCCATGGCAACGCCAGCGGCCCGGAACATCTCACCAGCCAGGACCGGCACGTCGCCACGGCACGGCCAGCGGACCGGAACATCTCACCAACCGGGGCCGGCACGTCGCCACGGCACGGCCAGCGAACCGGAATATCTCACCACCCGGGACCGGCAAGTCGCCACGGCACGGCCAGCGGCCCGGAACATCTCACCACCCGGGACCGGCACGTCGCCACAGCACGGCCAGCGGAGCGGAACATCTCACCGCCCGGGACCGGCACGTCGCCACGGCACGGCCAGCGGCCCGGAACATCTCACCGCCCGGAACCGGCACGTCGCCTCGGCACGGCCAGCGGCCCGGAACATCTCACCACCCGGGGCCGGCACGTCGCCACGGCACGGCCAGCGGACCGGAACATCTCACCACCCGGGGCCGGCACATCGTCACGGCACGGCCAGCGGCCCGGAACATCTCACCACCCGGGGCCGGCACATCGCCACGGCACAGCCAGCGGACCGGAACATCTCAGCACCCGGGGCCGGCACGTCGCCACGGCAACGCCAGCGGCCCGGAACATCTCACCGCCCGGGACCGGCACGTCGCCACGGCACGGCCAGCGGCCCGGAACATCTCACCGCCCGGGACCGGCACGTCGCCACGGCACGGCCAGCGGCCCGGAACATCTCACCGCCCGGGACCGGCACGTCGCCACGGCACGGCCAGCGGCCCGGAACATGTCACCGCCCGGGACCGGCACGTCGCCACGGCACGGCCAGCGGCCCGGAACATCTCACCGCCCGGGACCGGCACGTCGCCACGGCACGGCCAGCGGACCGGAACATCTCACCGCCCGGGGCCGGCACGTCGCCACGGCAAGGCCAGCGGCCCTGAACATCTCAACACCCAGGACCGGCACGTCGCCACGGCACGGCCAGCGGACCGGAATATCTCACCACCACCCGGGACCGGCACGTCGCCACGGCACGGCCAGCGAACCGGAATATCTCACCACCCGGGACCGGCACGTCGCCACGGCACGGCCAGCGGACCGGAACATCTCACCACCCGGGTCCGGCACGTTGCCACGGCAACGCCAGCGGCCCGGAACATCTCACCACCCGGGACCGGCACGTCGCCACAGCACGGCCAGCGGCCCGGAACATCTCACCAACGGGGACCGGCACGACGCCACGGCACGATCAGAGAACCGGATTATCTCTGCACCCGGGGCCGGCACGTCGCCACGGCAACGCCAGCGGCCCGGAACATCTCACCACCCAGGACTGGCACGTCACCACGGCACAGCCAGGGGACCGGAATATCTCAATACCCGGGACCGGCACGTCGCCACGGCACGGCCAGCGGCCCGGAACATCTCACCACCGGGGCCGGTACATCGCCACGGCACGGCCAGCGGACCGGAACATCTCACCACCCGGGTCCGGCACGTCTCCACGGCAACGCCAGCGGACCGGAACATCTCACCACCCGGGGCCAGCACGTCGCCACGGCACGGCCAGCGAAGCGGAACATCTCACCACCCGGGGCCGGCACGTCGCCATGGCAACGCCAGCCGCCCGGAACATCTCACCACCCGGGACCGGCACGTCGCCACGGCACAGCCAGCGGACCGGAACATCTCACCACCCGGGGCTGGCACGTCGCCACGTCACGGCCAACGAACCGGAACATCTCACCACCCGGGGCCGGCACGTCGCCACGGCACGTCCAGCGGACCGGAACATCTCAAAACCCGGGACCGGCACGTCGCCACGGCACGGCCAGCGGCCCGGAACATCTCAGCACCCGGGGCCGGCACGTCGCGACGGCACGGCCAGCGGACCGGAACATCTCACCACCCGGGGCCGGCACATCGTCACGGCACGGCCAGCGGCCCGGAACATCTCACCACCCGGGGCTGGCACGTCGCCACGGCACGGCCAGCGGACCGGAACATCTCACCACCCGGGGCCGGCACATCGTCACGGCACGGCCAGCGGCCCGGAACATCTCACCACCCGGGGCCGGCACATCGCCACGGCACAGCCAGCGGACCGGAACATCTCAGCACCCGGGGCCGGCACGTCGCCACGGCAACGCCAGCGGCCCGGAACATCTCACCGCCCGGGACCGGCACGTCGCCACGGCACGGCCAGCGGCCCGGAACATCTCACCGCCCGGGACCGGCACGTCGCCACGGCACGGCCAGCGGCCCGGAACATCTCACCGCCCGGGACCGGCACGTCGCCACGGCACGGCCAGCGGCCCGGAACATGTCACCGCCCGGGACCGGCACGTCGCCACGGCACGGCCAGCGGCCCGGAACATCTCACCGCCCGGGACCGGCACGTCGCCACGGCACGGCCAGCGGACCGGAACATCTCACCGCCCGGGGCCGGCACGTCGCCACGGCAAGGCCAGCGGCCCTGAACATCTCAACACCCAGGACCGGCACGTCGCCACGGCACGGCCAGCGGACCGGAATATCTCACCACCACCCGGGACCGGCACGTCGCCACGGCACGGCCAGCGAACCGGAATATCTCACCACCCGGGACCGGCACGTCGCCACGGCACGGCCAGCGGACCGGAACATCTCACCACCCGGGTCCGGCACGTTGCCACGGCAACGCCAGCGGCCCGGAACATCTCACCACCCGGGACCGGCACGTCGCCACAGCACGGCCAGCGGCCCGGAACATCTCACCAACGGGGACCGGCACGACGCCACGGCACGATCAGAGAACCGGATTATCTCTGCACCCGGGGCCGGCACGTCGCCACGGCAACGCCAGCGGCCCGGAACATCTCACCACCCAGGACTGGCACGTCACCACGGCACAGCCAGGGGACCGGAATATCTCAATACCCGGGACCGGCACGTCGCCACGGCACGGCCAGCGGCCCGGAACATCTCACCACCGGGGCCGGTACATCGCCACGGCACGGCCAGCGGACCGGAACATCTCAGCACCCGGGTCCGGCACGTCTCCACGGCAACGCCAGCGGACCGGAACATCTCACCACCCGGGGCCAGCACGTCGCCACGGCACGGCCAGCGAAGCGGAACATCTCACCACCCGGGGCCGGCACGTCGCCATGGCAACGCCAGCCGCCCGGAACATCTCACCACCCGGGACCGGCACGTCGCCACGGCACAGCCAGCGGACCGGAACATCTCACCACCCGGGGCTGGCACGTCGCCACGTCACGGCCAACGAACCGGAACATCTCACCACCCGGGGCCGGCACGTCGCCACGGCACGTCCAGCGGACCGGAACATCTCAAAACCCGGGACCGGCACGTCGCCACGGCACGGCCAGCGGCCCGGAACATCTCACTACCCGGTACCGGCACGTCGCCTCGGCAAGGCCAGCGGCCCGGAACATCTCACCACCCGGGGCCGGCATGTCGCCACGGCACGGCCAGCGGACCGGTACATCACACCAACCGGGGCCGGCACGTCGCCACGGCACGGCCGGCGAACCGGAACATCTCACCACCCAGGACCGACACGTCGCCACGGTACGGCCAGCGGACCGGAATATCTCACCACCACCCGGGACCGGCACGTCGCCACGGCACGGCCAGCGGCTCAGAACATCTGACCACCGGGGCCGGTACATCGCCACGGCACGGCCAGCGAACCGGAACATCTCACCACCCGGGACCGGCACGTCGCCACGGTAACGCCAGCGGCCCGGAACATCTCACCACCTGGGACCGGCACGTCGCCACGGCACGGCCAGCGGCCCGGAACATCTCACCACCTGGGACCGGCACGTCGCCACAGCACGGCCAGCGGCCCGGAACATCTCACCACCTGGGACCGGCACGTCGCCACGGCACGGCCAGCGGCCCGGAACATCTCACCGCCCGGGACCGGCGCGTCGCCACGGCACGGCCAGCGGCCCGGAACATCTCACTACCCGGAACCGGCACGTCGCCTCGGCACGGCCAGCGGCCAGGAACATCTCACCACCCAGGTGCGGCACGTTGCCACGGCAACGCCAGCGGCACGGAACATCTCACCATCCAGGACCGGCACGTCGCCACGGCATGGCCACCGGACCGGAACATCTCACCCCCCTGGCCCCTCACGTCGCCACAGCACGGCCAGCGGCCCGGAACATCTCACCACCCGGGGCCGGAACGTCGCCACGGCACGGCCAGCGGCCAGGAACATCTCACCACCCAGGTCCGGCACGTCGCCATGGCAGGGCCAGCGGCCCTGAACATCTCACCACCCAGGACCGACACGTAGCCACAGCACGGCCAGCGGCCCGGAACATCTCACCACCCGGGGCCGGCACGTCGCCACGGCAACGCCAGCGGCCCGGAACATCTCACCCCCCAGGGCCGGCACGTCGCCACGGCACGGCCAGCGGCCCGGAACATCTCAACACCCAGGGCCGGCACGTCGCCACGGCACGGCCAGCGGACCGGAATATCTCACCACCCGGGGTAGGCACGTCGCCACGGCACGGCCAGCGAACCGGAACATCTCACCACCCGGGGCCGGCACGTCGCCACGGCAACGCCAGCGGCCCGGAACATCTTACCACCCGGGACCGGCACGACGCCACGGCACGGCCAGCGAACCGGAATATCTCACCACCCGGGGCCGGCACGTCGCCACGGCAACGCCAGCGGCCCGGAACATCTCACCACCGGGGCCGGTACATCGCCTCGGCACGGCCAGCGGCCCGGAACATCTCACCACCCGGGGCCGGCACGTCGCCACGGCACAGCCAGCGGACCGAAACATCTCAGCACCCGGGGCCGGCACGTCGCCACGGTACGGCCAGAGGACCGGAACATCCACCACCCGGGGCCGGCACGTCGCCACGGCACGGCCAGCGGCCCGGAACATCTCGCCACCCGAGGCGAGCACGTCGCCACGGCACGGCCAGCGGCCCGGAACATCCCACCACGCGGGACCAGCACGTCGCCACGGCACGGCCAGTGGCCCAGAACATCTCAACACCCAGGGCCGGCACGTCGCCACGGCACGGTCAGCGGACCGGAACATCCCACCTCCCGCGGCCAGCACGTCGCCACGGCACGGCCAGCGGCCCGGAACATCTCACCACCCGGGACCGGCACGTCGCCACGGCACGGCCAGCGGCCCGGAACATCTCACCGCCCGGGACCGGCACGTCGCCACGGCACGGCCAGCGGCCCGGAATATCTCACCGCCCGGGACCGGCACGTCGCCACGGCACGGCCAGCGGCCCGGAACATCTCACCGCCGGGGACCGGCACGTCGCCACGGCACGGCCAGCGGACCGGAATATCTCACCACCCGGGACCGGCACGTCGCCACGGCACGGCCAGCGGCCCGGAACATCTCATACCCTGGGCCATCACGTCGCAACGGCACGGCCAGCGGACCGGAACATCTCAGCACCCGGGGCCGGCACGTCGCCACGGCAACGCCAGCGGCCCGAAACATCTCACTACCCGGGACCGGAACGTTGCCTCGGCACGGCCAGCGGCCCGGAACATCTCACCACCCTGGGCCGGCATGTCGCCACGGCACGGCAAGCGGACCGGAACATCACACCAACCGGGGCCGGCACGTCGCCACGGCACTGCCGGCGAACCGGAACATCTCACCAACGGGGACCGGCACGTCGCCACGGCAAGGCCAGCGGCCCTGAACATCTCACCACCCAGGACCGACACGTAGCCACGGCACGGCCAGCGGACCGGAATATCTCACCACCACCCGGGACCGGCACGTCGCCACGGCACGGCCAGCGGACCGGAACATCTCACTATCCGGGACCGGCACGTCGCCACGGCACGGCCAGTGGCCCGGAACATCTCACCACCGGGGCCGGTACATCGCCACGGCACGGCCAGCGGACCGGAACATCTCACCACCCGGGGCCGGCACGTCGCCACGGCAACGCCAGCGGCCCGGAACATCTCACCACCCGGGACCTGCACGTCGCCACGGCACGGCCAGCGGACCGGAACATCTCACCACCCGGGGCCGGCACGTCGCCACGGCAACGCCAGCGGCCCGGAACATCTCACCACCTGGGACCGGCACGTCGCCACGGCACGGCCAGCGGCCCGGAACATCTCAACACCTGGGACCGGCACGTCGCCACAGCACGGCCAGCGGCCCGGAACATCTCACCACCTGGGACCGGCACGTCGCCACGGCACGGCCAGCGGCCCGGAACATCTCACCGCCCGGGACCGGCACGTCGCCACGGCACGGCCAGCGGCCCGGAACATCTCACTACCCGGAACCGGCACGTCGCCACGGCATGGCCACCGGACCGGAACATCTCACCCCCCTGGCCCCTCATGTCGCCACAGCACGGCCAGCGGCCCGGAACATCTCACCACCGGGGCCGGTACATCGCCACGGCACGGCCAGCGGACCGGAACATCTCACCACCCGGGACCGGCACGTCGCCACGGTATGGCCACCGCACCGGAACATCTCACCACCCGGGACCGGCACGACGCCACGGCACGGCCAGCGAACCGGAATATCTCAGCACCCGGGGCCGGCACGTCGCCACGGCAACGCCAGCGGGCCGGAACATCTCACCACCCAGGACCGGCACGTCACCACGGCACGGCCAGCGGACCGGAATATCTCAGCACCCGGGGCCGGCACGTCGCAACGGCACAGCCAGCGGACCGGAGCATCTCACCACCCTGGGCCGGCACGTCGCCATGGCAGGGCCAGCGGCCCGGAACATCTCACCACCCAGGACCGACACGTAGCCACAGCACGGCCAGCGGCCCGGAACATCTCAGCACCCGGGGCCGGCACGTCGCCACGGCAACGCCAGCGGCCCGGAACATCTCACCCCCCAGGGCCGGCACGTCGCCACGGCACGGCCAGCGGCCCGGAACATCTCAACACCCAGGGCCGGCACGTCGCCACGGCACGGCCAGCGGACCGGAATATCTCACCACCCGGGGTAGGCACGTCGCCACGGCACGGCCAGCGAACCGGAACATCTCACCACCCGGGGCCGGCACGTCGCCACGGCAACGCCAGCGGCCCGGAACATCTTACAACCCGGGACCGGCACGACGCCACGGCACGGCCAGCGAACCGGAATATCTCACCACCCGGGGCCGGCACGTCGCCACGGCAACGCCAGCGGCCCGGAACATCTCACCACCGGGGCCGGTACATCGCCACGGCACGGCCAGCGGACCGGAACATCTCACCACCCGGGGCCGGCACGTCGCCACGGCAACGCCATCGGCCCGGAACATCTCACCACCCGGGACCGGCACGTCGCCACGGCATGGCCACCGGACCGGAACATCTCAGCACACGGGGCCGGCACGTCGCCACGGCACGGCCAGCGGCCCGGAACATCTCACCCCCCTGGCACATCACGTCGCCACGGCACGGCCAGCGGCCCGGAACATCTCACTACCCGGAACCGGCACGTCGCCTCGGCACGGCCAGCGGCCCGGAACATCTCACCACGCGGGACCAGCACGTCGCCACGGCACGGCCAGTGGCCCAGAATATCTCAACACCCTGGGCCGGCACGTCGCACGGCACGGCCAGCGGACCGGAACATCCCACCTCCCGGGGCCAGCACGTCGCCACGGCACGGCCAGCGGACCGGAACATCTCACCACCCGGGGCCGGCACGTCGCCACGGCAACGCCAGCGGCCCGGAACATCTCACCACCCGGGGCCGGCACGTCGCCACGGCACGGCCAGCGGACCGGAACATCTCACCACCCGGGGCCGGCACGTCGCCATGGCAACGCCAGCGGCCCGGAACATCTCACCAGCCAGGACCGGCACGTCGCCACGGCACGGCCAGCGGACCGGAACATCTCACCAACCGGGGCCGGCACGTCGCCACGGCACGGCCAGCGAACCGGAATATCTCACCACCCGGGACCGGCAAGTCGCCACGGCACGGCCAGCGGCCCGGAACATCTCACCACCCGGGGCCGGCACGTCGCCACGGCACGGCCAGCGGACCGGAACATCTCACCACCCGGGGCCGGCACGTCGCCACGGCACGGCCAGCGGCCCGGAACATCTCACCGCCCGGAACCGGCACGTCGCCTCGGCACGGCCAGCGGCCCGGAACATCTCACCACCCGGGGCCGGCACGTCGCCACGGCACGGCCAGCGGACCGGAACATCTCACCGCCGGGGACCGGCACGTCGCCACGGCACGGCCAGCGAACCGGAACATCTCACCACCCGGGGCCGGCACGTCGCCACGGCAAGGCCAGCGGCCCTGAACATCTCAACACCCAGGACCGGCACGTCGCCACGGCACGGCCAGCGGACCGCAATATCTCACCACCACCCGGGACCGGCACGTCGCCACGGCACGGCCAGCGAACCGGAATATCTCACCACCCGGGACCGGCACGTCGCCACGGCACGGCCAGCGGACCGGAACATCTCACCACCCGGGTCCGGCACGTTGCCACGGCAACGCCAGCGGCCCGGAACATCTCACCACCCGGGACCGGCACGTCGCCACAGCACGGCCAGCGGCCCGGAACATCTCACCAACCGGGACCGGCACGACGCCACGGCACGGCCAGTGGACCGGAATATCTCACCACCACCTGGGACCGGCACGTCGCCTCGGCACGGCCAGCGGCCCGGAACATCTCACCACCCGGGGCCGGCACGTCGCCACGGCACGGCCAGCGGACCGGAATATCTCACCACCACCCGGGACCGGCACGTCGCCACGGCACGGCCAGCGAACCGGAATATCTCACCACCCGGGACCGGCACGTCGCCACGGCACGGCCGGCGAACCGGAACATCTCACCACCGGGGCCGGCACGTCTCCACGGCAAGGCCAGCGGCCCTGAACATCTCACCACCCAGGACCGACACGTCGCCACGGTACGGCCAGCGGACCGGAATATCTCACCACCACCCGGGACCGGCACGTCGCCACGGCAACGCCAGCGGCCCGGAACATCTCACCACCCGGGACCGGCACGTCGCCACGGCATGGCCACCGGACCGGAACATCTCAGCACCCGGAGCCGGCACGTTGACACGGCACGGCCAGCGGCCCGGAACATCTCACCCCCCTGGCCCGTCATGTCGCCACAGCACGGCCAGCGGCCCGGAACATCTCACCACCTGTGACCGGCACGTCGCCACGGCACGGCCAGCGGCCCGGAACATCTCACCGCCCGGGACCGGCACGTCGCCACGGCACGGCCAGCGGCCCGGAACATCTCACTACCCGGAACCGGCACGTCGACTCGGCACGGCCAGCGACCCGGAACATCTCACCACCCAGGTCCGGCACGTCGCCACGGCAACGCCAGCGGCCCGGAACATCTCACCACCCCCGACCGGCACGTCGCCACGGTATGGCCACCGGACCGGAACATCTCACCCCCCTGGCCCCTCACGTCGCCACAGCAGGGCCAGCGGCCCGGAGCATCTCACCACCCGGGGCCGGAACGTCGCCATGGCACGGCCAGAGAACCGGAACATCTCACCACCCGGGGCCGGCACGTCGCCATGGCAACGCCAGCGGCCCGGAACGTCTCACCACCCGGGACCGGCACGTCGCCACGGCACGGCCAGCGAACCGGAACATCTCACCACGCGGGACCGGCACGTCGCCAAGGCACGGCCAGCGAACCGGAATATCTCACCACCCGGGACCGGCACGTCGCCACGGCACGGCCAGCGGCCCGGAACATCTCACCACCCGGGCCGGTACATCGCCACGGCACGGCCAGCGGACCGGAACATCTCACCACCCGGGGCCGGCACGTCTCCACGGCAACGCCAGCGGACCGGAACATCTCACCACCCGGGGCCAGCACGTCGCCACGGCACGGCCAGCGAAGCGGAACATCTCACCACCCGGGGCCGGCACGTCGCCATGGCAACGCCAGCCGCCCGGAACATCTCACCACCCGGGACCGGCACGTCGCCACGGCACAGCCAGCGGACCGGAACATCTCACCACCCGGGGCCGGCACGTCGCCACGTCACGGCCAACGAACCGGAACATCTCACCACCCGGGGCCGGCACGTCGCCACGGCACGTCCAGCGGACCGGAACATCTCAAAACCCGGGACCGGCACGTCGCCACGGCACGGCCAGCGGCCCGGAACATCTCACTACCCGGTACTGGCACGTCGCCTCGGCAAGGCCAGCGGCCCGGAACATCTCGCCACCCGAGGCGAGCACGTCGCCACGGCACGGCCAGTGGCCCAGAACATCTCAACACCCTGGGCCAGCACGTCGCCACGGCACGGCCAGCGGACCGGAACATCCCACCTCCCGGGGCCAGCACGTCGCCACGGCACGGCCAGCGGACCGGAATATCTCACCACCACCTGGGACCGACACGTCGCCACGGCAACGCCAGCGGCCCGGAACATCTCATAGCCTAGGCCATCACTTCGCCACGGCACGGCCAGCGGCCCGGAACATCTCACCACGCGGGACCGGCACGTCGCCAAGGCACGGCCAGCGGCCCGGAACATCTCACCGCCCGGGACAGGCACGTCGCCATGGCACGGCCAGCGGCCCGGAACATCTCATAGCCTGGGCCATCACGTCGCCACGGCACGGCCAGCGGCCCGGAACATCTCACCGCCCGGGGCCGGCACGTCGCCACGGCAAGGCCAGCGGCCCTGAACATCTCACCACCCAGGACCGGCACGTCGCCACGGCACGGCCAGCGGACTGGAATATCTCACCACCCGGGACCGGCACGTCGCCACGGCACGGCCAGCGGACCGGAACATCTCACCACCCGGGGCCGGCACGTCGCCACAGCAACGCCAGCGGCCCGGAACATCTCACCACCCGGGACCGGCACGTCGCCACGGTATGGCCACCGCACCGGAACATCTCACCACCCGGGACCGGCACGACGCCACGGCACGGCCAGCGAACCGGAATATCTCAGCACCCGGGGCCGGCACGTCGCCACGGCAACGCCAGCGGCCCGGAACATCTCACCACCCAGGACCGGCACGTCACCACGGCACGGCCAGCGGACCGGAATATCTCAGCACCCGGGGCCGGCACGTCGCAACGGCACAGCCAGCGGACCGGAGCATCTCACCACCCTGGGCCGGCACGTCGCCATGGCAGGGCCAGCGGCCCTGAACATCTCACCACCCAGGACCGACACGTAGCCACAGCACGGCCAGCGGCCCGGAACATCTCAGCACCCGGGGCCGGCACGTCGCCACGGCAACGCCAGCGGCCCGGAACATCTCACCCCCCGGGGCCGGCACGTCGCCACGGCACGGCCAGCGGCCCGGAACATCTCAACACCCAGGGCCGGCACGTCGCCACGGCACGGCCAGCGGACCGGAATATCTCACCACCCGGGGTAGGCACGTCACCACGGCACGGCCAGCGAACCGGAACATCTCACCACCCGGGGCCGGCACGTCGCCACGGCAACGCCAGCGGCCCGGAACATCTTACCACCCGGGACCGGCACGACGCCACGGCACGGCCAGCGAACCGGAATATCTCACCACCTGGGGCCGGCACGACGCCACGGCAACGCCAGCGGCCCGGAACATCTCACCACCGGGGCCGGTACATCGCCACGGCACGGCCAGCGGACCGGAACATCTCACCACCCGGGGCCGGCACGTCGCCACGGCAACGCCATCGGCCCGGAACATCTCACCACCCGGGACCGGCACGTCACCACGGCATGGCCACCGGACCGGAACATCTCACCACCCGGGGCCGGCACGTCGCCACGGCACGGCCAGCGGCCTGGAACATCTCACCGCCCAAGGCCGGCACGTCGCCACGGCACGGCCAGCGGACCGGAACATCTCACTACCCGGGACCGGCACGTCGCCACGGCACGGCCAGCGGCCCGGAACATCTCACCACCCGGGGCCGGCACGTCGCCACGGCACGGCCAGCGAACCGGAATATCTCACCACCCGGGACCGGCACGTCGCCACGGCACGGCCAGCGGACCGGAACATCTCACCACCCGGGTCCGGCACGTTGCCACGGCAACGCCAGCGGCCCGGAACATCTCACCACCCGGGACCGGCACGTCGCCACAGCACGGCCAGCGGCCCGGAACATCTCACCAACCGGGACCGGCACGACGCCACGGCACGGCCAGTGGACCGGAATATCTCACCACCACCTGGGACCGGCACGTCGCCTCGGCACGGCCAGCGGCCCGGAACATCTCACCACCCGGGGCCGGCACGTCGCCACGGCACGGCCAGCGGACCGGAATATCTCACCACCACCCGGGACCGGCACGTCGCCACGGCACGGCCAGCGAACCGGAATATCTCACCACCCGGGACCGGCACGTCGCCACGGCACGGCCGGCGAACCGGAACATCTCACCACCGGGGGACGGCACGTCTCCACGGCAAGGCCAGCGGCCCTGAACATCTCACCACCCAGGACCGACACGTCGCCACGGTACGGCCAGCGGACCGGAATATCTCACCACCACCCGGGACCGGCACGTCGCCACGGCAACGCCAGCGGCCCGGAACATCTCACCACCCGGGACCGGCACGTCGCCACGGCATGGCCACCGGACCGGAACATCTCAGCACCCGGAGCCGGCACGTCTCCACGGCACGGCCAGCGGCCCGGAACATCTCACCCCCCTGGCCCGTCACGTCGCCACAGCACGGCCAGCGGCCCGGAACATCTCACCACCTGTGACCGGCACGTCGCCACGGCACGGCCAGCGGCCCGGAACATCTCACCGCCCGGGACCGGCACGTCGCCACGGCACGGCCAGCGGCCCGGAACATCTCACTACCCGGAACCGGCACGTCGACTCGGCACGGCCAGCGACCCGGAACATCTCACCACCCAGGTCCGGCACGTCGCCACGGCAACGCCAGCGGCCCGGAACATCTCACCACCCGGGACCGGCACGTCGCCACGGCATGGCCACCGGACCGGAACATCTCACCCCCCTGGCCCCTCACGTCGCCACAGCAGGGCCAGCGGCCCGGAGCATCTCACCACCCGGGGCCGGAACGTCGCCATGGCACGGCTAGAGAACCGGAACATCTCACCACCCGGGGCCGGCACGTCGCCATGGCAACGCCAGCGGCCCGGAACGTCTCACCACCCGGGACCGGCACGTCGCCACGGCACGGCCAGCGGACCGGAATATCTCACCACCACCTGGGACCGGCACGTCGCCACGGCAACGCCAGCGGCCCGGAACATCTCATAGCCTGGGCCATCACTTCGCCACGGCACGGCCAGCGGCCCGGAACATCTCACCACGCGGGACCGGCACGTCGCCAAGGCACGGCCAGCGAACCGGAATATCTCACCACCCGGGACCGGCACGTCGCCACGGCAACGCCAGCGGACCGGAACATCTCACCACCCGGGCCGGTACATCGCCACGGCACGGCCAGCGGACCGGAACATCTCACCACCCGGGGCCGGCACGTCTCCACGGCAACGCCAGCGGACCGGAACATCTCACCACCCGGGGCCAGCACGTCGCCACGGCACGGCCAGCGAAGCGGAACATCTCACCACCCGGGGCCGGCACGTCGCCATGGCAACGCCAGCCGCCCGGAACATCTCACCACCCGGGACCGGCACGTCGCCACGGCACAGCCAGCGGACCGGAACATCTCACCACCCGGGGCCGGCACGTCGCCACGTCACGGCCAACGAACCGGAACATCTCACCACCCAGGGCCGGCACGTCGCCACGGCACGTCCAGCGGACCGGAACATCTCAAAACCCGGGACCGGCACGTCGCCACGGCACGGCCAGCGGCCCGGAACATCTCACTACCCGGTACTGGCACGTCGCCTCGGCAAGGCCAGCGGCCCGGAACATCTCGCCACCCGAGGCGAGCACGTCGCCACGGCACGGCCAGTGGCCCAGAACATCTCAACACCCTGGGCCAGCACGTCGCCACGGCACGGCCAGCGGACCGGAATATCTCACCACCACCTGGGACCGGCACGTCGCCACGGCAACGCCAGCGGCCCGGAACATCTCATAGCCTAGGCCATCACTTCGCCACGGCACGGCCAGCGGCCCGGAACATCTCACCACGCGGGACCGGCACGTCGCCAAGGCACGGCCAGCGGCCCGGAACATCTCACCGCCCGGGACAGGCACGTCGCCATGGCACGGCCAGCGGCCCGGAACATCTCATAGCCTGGGCCATCACGTCGCCACGGCACGGCCAGCGGCCCGGAACATCTCACCGCCCGGGGCCGGCACGTCGCCACGGCACGGCCAGCGGACTGGAATATCTCAAAACCCGGGACCGGCACGTCGCCACGGCACGGCCAGCGGCCCGGAACATCTCACTACCCGGTACCGGCACGTCGCCTCGGCAAGGCCAGCGGCCCGGAACATCTCACCACCCGGGGCCGGCATGTCGCCACGGCACGGCCAGCGGACCGGTACATCACACCAACCGGGGCCGGCACGTCGCCACGGCACGGCCGGCGAACCGGAACATCTCACCACCCAGGACCGACACGTCGCCACGGTACGGCCAGCGGACCGGAATATCTCACCACCACCCGGGACCGGCACGTCGCCACGGCACGGCCAGCGGCTCAGAACATCTGACCACCGGGGCCGGTACATCGCCACGGCACGGCCAGCGAACCGGAACATCTCACCACCCGGGACCGGCACGTCGCCACGGTAACGCCAGCGGCCCGGAACATCTCACCACCTGGGACCGGCACGTCGCCACGGCACGGCCAGCGGCCCGGAACATCTCACCACCTGGGACCGGCACGTCGCCACAGCACGGCCAGCGGCCCGGAACATCTCACCACCTGGGACCGGCACGTCGCCACGGCACGGCCAGCGGCCCGGAACATCTCACCGCCCGGGACCGGCGCGTCGCCACGGCACGGCCAGCGGCCCGGAACATCTCACTACCCGGAACCGGCACGTCGCCTCGGCACGGCCAGCGGCCAGGAACATCTCACCACCCAGGTCCGGCACGTTGCCACGGCAACGCCAGCGGCCCGGAACATCTCACCATCCAGGACCGGCACGTCGCCACGGCATGGCCACCGGACCGGAACATCTCACCCCCCTGTCCCCTCACGTCGCCACAGCACGGCCAGCGGCCCAGAACATCTCACCACCCGGGGCCGGAACGTCGCCACGGCACGGCCAGCGGCCAGGAACATCTCACCACCCAGGTCCGGCACGTCGCCACGGCAACGCCAGCGGCCCGGAACATCTCACCACCCGGGACCGGCACGTCGCCACGGCACGGCCAGCGGACCGGAACATCTCACCACCCGGGGCCGGCACGTCGCCACGTCACGGCCAACGAACCGGAACATCTCACCACCCGGGGCCGGCACGTCGCCACGGCAACACCAGCGGCCCGGAACATCTCAGCCCCCTGGGACGACACGTCGCCACGGCACGGCCAGCGGCCCGGAACATCTCACTATCCGGGACCGGCACGTCGCCACGGCACGGCCAGCGGCCCGAAACATCTCACTACCCGGGACCGGAACGTTGCCTCGGCACGGCCAGCGGCCCGGAACATCTCACCACCCTGGGCCGGCATGTCGCCACGGCACGGCAAGCGGACCGGAACATCACACCAACCGGGGCCGGCACGTCGCCACGGCACTGCCGGCGAACCGGAACATCTCACAAACGGGGACCGGCACGTCGCCACGGCAAGGCCAGCGGCCCTGAACATCTCACCACCCAGGACCGACACGTAGCCACGGCACGGCCAGCGGACCGGAATATCTCACCACCACCCGGGACCGGCACGTCGCCACGGCACGGCCAGCGGACCGGAACATCTCACTATCCGGGACCGGCACGTCGCCACGGCACGGCCAGTGGCCCGGAACATCTCACCACCGGGGCCGGTACATCGCCACGGCACGGCCAGCGGACCGGAACATCTCACCACCCGGGGCCGGCACGTCGCCACGGCAACGCCAGCGGCCCGGAACATCTCACCACCCGGGACCTGCACGTCGCCACGGCACGGCCAGCGGACCGGAACATCTCACCACCCGGGGCCGGCACGTCGCCACGGCAACGCCAGCGGCCCGGAACATCTCACCACCTGGGACCGGCACGTCGCCACGGCACGGCCAGCGGCCCGGAACATCTCAACACCTGGGACCGGCACGTCGCCACAGCACGGCCAGCGGCCCGGAACATCTCACCACCTGGGACCGGCACGTCGCCACGGCACGGCCAGCGGCCCGGAACATCTCACCGCCCGGGACCGGCACGTCGCCACGGCACGGCCAGCGGCCCGGAACATCTCACTACCCGGAACCGGCACGTCGCCACGGCATGGCCACCGGACCGGAACATCTCACCCCCCTGGCCCCTCATGTCGCCACAGCACGGCCAGCGGCCCGGAACATCTCACCACCGGGGCCGGTACATCGCCACGGCACGGCCAGCGGACCGGAACATCTCACCACCCGGGACCGGCACGTCGCCACGGTATGGCCACCGCACCGGAACATCTCACCACCCGGGACCGGCACGACGCCACGGCACGGCCAGCGAACCGGAATATCTCAGCACCCGGGGCCGGCACGTCGCCACGGCAACGCCAGCGGCCCGGAACATCTCACCACCCAGGACCGGCACGTCACCACGGCACGGCCAGCGGACCGGAATATCTCAGCACCCGGGGCCGGCACGTCGCAACGGCACAGCCAGCGGACCGGAGCATCTCACCACCCTGGGCCGGCACGTCGCCATGGCAGGGCCAGCGGCCCGGAACATCTCACCACCCAGGACCGACACGTAGCCACAGCACGGCCAGCGGCCCGGAACATCTCAGCACCCGGGGCCGGCACGTCGCCACGGCAACGCCAGCGGCCCGGAACATCTCACCCCCCAGGGCCGGCACGTCGCCACGGCACGGCCAGCGGCCCGGAACATCTCAACACCCAGGGCCGGCACGTCGCCACGGCACGGCCAGCGGACCGGAATATCTCACCACCCGGGGTAGGCACGTCGCCACGGCACGGCCAGCGAACCGGAACATCTCACCACCCGGGGCCGGCACGTCGCCACGGCAACGCCAGCGGCCCGGAACATCTTACAACCCGGGACCGGCACGACGCCACGGCACGGCCAGCGAACCGGAATATCTCACCACCCGGGGCCGGCACGTCGCCACGGCAACGCCAGCGGCCCGGAACATCTCACCACCGGGGCCGGTACATCGCCACGGCACGGCCAGCGGACCGGAATATCTCACCACCCAGGACCGACACGTCGCCACGGTACGGACAGCGGACCGGAATATCTCACCACCACCCGGGACCGGCACGTCGCCACGGCAACGCCAGCGGCCCGGAACATCTCACCACCCGGGACCGGCACGTCGCCACGGCATGGCCACCGGACCGGAACATCTCAGCACCCGGAGCCGGCACGTCGCCACGGCACGGCCAGCGGCCCGGAACATCTCACCCCCCTGGCCCGTCACGTCGCCACAGCACGGCCAGCGGCCCGGAACATCTCACCACCTGTGACCGGCACGTCGCCACGGCACGGCCAGCGGCCCGGAACATCTCACCGCCCGGGACCGGCACGTCGCCACGGCACGGCCAGCGGCCCGGAACATCTCACTACCCGGAACCGGCACGTCGACTCGGCACGGCCAGCGACCCGGAACATCTCACCACCCAGGTCCGGCACGTCGCCACGGCAACGCCAGCGGCCCGGAACATCTCACCACCCGGGACCGGCACGTCGCCACGGCATGGCCACCGGACCGGAACATCTCACCCCCCTGGCCCCTCACGTCGCCACAGCAGGGCCAGCGGCCCGGAGCATCTCACCACCCGGGGCCGGAACGTCGCCATGGCACGGCCAGAGAACCGGAACATCTCACCACCCGGGGCCGGCACGTCGCCATGGCAACGCCAGCGGCCCGGAACGTCTCACCACCCGGGACCGGCACGTCGCCACGGCACGGCCAGCGGACCGGAATATCTCACCACCACCTGGGACCGGCACGTCGCCACGGCAACGCCAGCGGCCCGGAACATCTCATAGCCTGGGCCATCACTTCGCCACGGCACGGCCAGCGGCCCGGAACATCTCACCACGCGGGACCGGCACGTCGCCAAGGCACGGCCAGCGAACCGGAATATCTCACCACCCGGGACCGGCACGTCGCCACGGCAACGCCAGCGGACCGGAACATCTCACCACCCGGGCCGGTACATCGCCACGGCACGGCCAGCGAAGCGGAACATCTCACCACCCGGGGCCGGCACGTCGCCATGGCAACGCCAGCCGCCCGGAACATCTCACCACCCGGGACCGGCACGTCGCCACGGCACAGCCAGCGGACCGGAACATCTCACCACCCGGGGCCGGCACGTCGCCACGTCACGGCCAACGAACCGGAACATCTCACCACCCGGGGCCGGCACGTCGCCACGGCACGTCCAGCGGACCGGAACATCTCAAAACCCGGGACCGGCACGTCGCCACGGCACGGCCAGCGGCCCGGAACATCTCACTACCCGGTACTGGCACGTCGCCTCGGCAAGGCCAGCGGCCCGGAACATCTCGCCACCCGAGGCGAGCACGTCGCCACGGCACGGCCAGTGGCCCAGAACATCTCAACACCCTGGGCCAGCACGTCGCCACGGCACGGCCAGCGGACCGGAACATCCCACCTCCCGGGGCCAGCACGTCGCCACGGCACGGCCAGCGGACCGGAATATCTCACCACCACCTGGGACCGGCACGTCGCCACGGCAACGCCAGCGGCCCGGAACATCTCATAGCCTAGGCCATCACTTCGCCACGGCACGGCCAGCGGCCCGGAACATCTCACCACGCGGGACCGGCACGTCGCTAAGGCACGGCCAGCGGCCCGGAACATCTCACCGCCCGGGACAGGCACGTCGCCATGGCACGGCCAGCGGCCCGGAACATCTCATAGCCTGGGCCATCACGTCGCCTTGGCACGGCCAGCGGCCCGGAACATCTCACGACCCGGGGCCGGCACGTCGCCACGGCAAGGCCAGCGGCCCTGAACATCTCACCACCCAGGACCGGCACGTCGCCACGGCACGGCCAGCGGACTGGAATATCTCACCACCCGGGACCGGCACGTCGCCACGGCACGGCCAGCGGACCGGAACATCTCACCACCCGGGGCCGGCACGTCGCCACAGCAACGCCAGCGGCCCGGAACATCTCACCACCCGGGACCGGCACGTCGCCACGGTATGGCCACCGCACCGGAACATCTCACCACCCGGGACCGGCACGACGCCACGGCACGGCCAGCGAACCGGAATATCTCAGCACCCGGGGCCGGCACGTCGCCACGGCAACGCCAGCGGCCCGGAACATCTCACCACCCAGGACCGGCACGTCACCACGGCACGGCCAGCGGACCGGAATATCTCAGCACCCGGGGCCGGCACGTCGCAACGGCACAGCCAGCGGACCGGAGCATCTCACCACCCTGGGCCGGCACGTCGCCATGGCAGGGCCAGCGGCCCTGAACATCTCACCACCCAGGACCGACACGTAGCCACAGCACGGCCAGCGGCCCGGAACATCTCAACACCCAGGGCCGGCACGTCGACACGGCACGGCCAGCGGACCGGAATATCTCACCACCCGGGGTAGGCACGTCACCACGGCACGGCCAGCGAACCGGAACATCTCACCACCCGGGGCCGGCACGTCGCCACGGCAACGCCAGCGGCCCGGAACATCTTACCACCCGGGACCGGCACGACGCCACGGCACGGCCAGCGAACCGGAATATCTCACCACCCGGGGCCGGCACGTCGCCACGGCAACGCCAGCGGCCCGGAACATCTCACCACCGGGGCCGGTACGTCGCCACGGCACGGCCAGCGGACCGGAACATCTCACCACCCGGGGCCGGCACGTCGCCACGGCAACGCCATCGGCCCGGAACATC
Organism: Athene noctua; assembly: GCF_965140245.1. NCBI lineage: Eukaryota > Metazoa > Chordata > Aves > Strigiformes > Strigidae > Athene > Athene noctua. The sequence goes on along the minus strand of NW_027437631.1, from coordinate 74,285 downwards.
TCACCACCCGGGACCGGCACGTCACCACGGCATGGCCACCGGACCGGAACATCTCAGCACACGGGGCCGGCACGTCGCCACGGCACGGCCAGCGGCCCGGAACATCTCACCCCCCTGGCACATCACGTCGCCACGGCACGGCCAGCGGCCCGGAACATCTCACTACCCGGAACCGGCACGTCGCCTCGGCACGGCCAGCGGCCCGGAACATCTCACCACGCGGGACCAGCACGTCGCCACGGCACGGCCAGTGGCCCAGAATATCTCAACACCCTGGGCCGGCACGTCGCACGGCACGGCCAGCGGACCGGAACATCCCACCTCCCGGGGCCAGCACGTCGCCACGGCACGGCCAGCGGACCGGAACATCTCACCACCCGGGGCCGGCACGTCGCCACGGCAACGCCAGTGGCCCGGAACATCTCACCACCCGGGACCGGCACGTCGCCACGGCACGGCCAGCGGACAGGAACATCTCAGCACCCGGGGCCGGCACGTCGCCACGGCACGGCCAGCGGACCGGAACATCTCACCACCCGGGGCCGGCACGTCGCCATGGCAACGCCAGCGGCCCGGAATATCTCACCACCCGGGGCCGGCACGTCGCCACGGCACGGCCAGCGGACCGGAACATCTCACCACCTGGGGCCGGCACGTCGCCATGGCAACGCCAGCGGCCCGGAACATCTCACCAGCCAGGACCGGCACGTCGCCACGGCACGGCCAGCGGACCGGAACATCTCACCAACCGGGGCCGGCACGTCGCCACGGCACGGCCAGCGAACCGGAATATCTCACCACCCGGGACCGGCAAGTCGCCACGGCACGGCCAGCGGCCCGGAACATCTCACCACCCGGGGCCGGCACGTCGCCACGGCACGGCCAGCGGACCGGAACATCTCACCACCCGGGGCCGGCACGTCGCCACGGCACGGCCAGCGGCCCGGAACATCTCACCGCCCGGGACAGGCACGTCGCCATGGCACGGCCAGCGGCCCGGAACATCTCATAGCCTGGGCCATCACGTCGCCACGGCACGGCCAGCGGCCCGGAACATCTCACCGCCCGGGGCCGGCACGTCGCCACGGCAAGGCCAGCGGCCCTGAACATCTCACCACCCAGGACCGGCACGTCGCCACGGCACGGCCAGCGGACTGGAATATCTCACCACCCGGGACCGGCACGTCGCCACGGCACGGCCAGCGGACCGGAACATCTCACCACCCGGGGCCGGCACGTCGCCACAGCAACGCCAGCGGCCCGGAACATCTCACCACCCGGGACCGGCACGTCGCCACGGTATGGCCACCGCACCGGAACATCTCACCACCCGGGACCGGCACGACGCCACGGCACGGCCAGCGAACCGGAATATCTCAGCACCCGGGGCCGGCACGTCGCCACGGCAACGCCAGCGGCCCGGAACATCTCACCACCCAGGACCGGCACGTCACCACGGCACGGCCAGCGGACCGGAATATCTCAGCACCCGGGGCCGGCACGTCGCAACGGCACAGCCAGCGGACCGGAGCATCTCACCACCCTGGGCCGGCACGTCGCCATGGCAGGGCCAGCGGCCCTGAACATCTCACCACCCAGGACCGACACGTAGCCACAGCACGGCCAGCGGCCCGGAACATCTCAGCACCCGGGGCCGGCACGTCGCCACGGCAACGCCAGCGGCCCGGAACATCTCACCCCCCGGGGCCGGCACGTCGCCACGGCACGGCCAGCGGCCCGGAACATCTCAACACCCAGGGCCGGCACGTCGCCACGGCACGGCCAGCGGACCGGAATATCTCACCACCCGGGGTAGGCACGTCACCACGGCACGGCCAGCGAACCGGAACATCTCACCACCCGGGGCCGGCACGTCGCCACGGCAACGCCAGCGGCCCGGAACATCTTACCACCCGGGACCGGCACGACGCCACGGCACGGCCAGCGAACCGGAATATCTCACCACCCGGGGCCGGCACGTCGCCACGGCAACGCCAGCGGCCCGGAACATCTCACCACCGGGGCCGGTACATCGCCACGGCACGGCCAGCGGACCGGAACATCTCACCACCCGGGGCCGGCACGTCGCCACGGCAACGCCATCGGCCCGGAACATCTCACCACCCGGGACCGGCACGTCACCACGGCATGGCCACCGGACCGGAACATCTCAGCACACGGGGCCGGCACGTCGCCACGGCACGGCCAGCGGCCCGGAACATCTCACCCCCCTGGCACATCACGTCGCCACGGCACGGCCAGCGGCCCGGAACATCTCACTACCCGGAACCGGCACGTCGCCTCGGCACGGCCAGCGGCCCGGAACATCTCACCACGCGGGACCAGCACGTCGCCACGGCACGGCCAGTGGCCCAGAATATCTCAACACCCTGGGCCGGCACGTCGCACGGCACGGCCAGCGGACCGGAACATCCCACCTCCCGGGGCCAGCACGTCGCCACGGCACGGCCAGCGGACCGGAACATCTCACCACCCGGGGCCGGCACGTCGCCACGGCAACGCCAGTGGCCCGGAACATCTCACCACCCGGGACCGGCACGTCGCCACGGCACGGCCAGCGGACAGGAACATCTCAGCACCCGGGGCCGGTACGTCGCCACGGCACGGCCAGCGGACCGGAACATCTCACCACCCGGGGCCGGCACGTCGCCATGGCAACGCCAGCGGCCCGGAATATCTCACCACCCGGGGCCGGCACGTCGCCACGGCACGGCCAGCGGACCGGAACATCTCACCACCTGGGGCCGGCACGTCGCCATGGCAACGCCAGCGGCCCGGAACATCTCACCAGCCAGGACCGGCACGTCGCCACGGCACGGCCAGCGGACCGGAACATCTCACCAACCGGGGCCGGCACGTCGCCACGGCACGGCCAGCGAACCGGAATATCTCACCACCCGGGACCGGCAAGTCGCCACGGCACGGCCAGCGGCCCGGAACATCTCACCACCCGGGGCCGGCACGTCGCCACGGCACGGCCAGCGGACCGGAACATCTCACCACCCGGGTCCGGCACGTCGCCACGGCACGGCCAGCGGCCCGGAACATCTCACCGCCCGGAACCGGCACGTCGCCTCGGCACGGCCAGCGGCCCGGAACATCTCACCACCCGGGGCCGGCACGTCGCCACGGCACGGCCAGCGGACCGGAACATCTCACCGCCGGGGACCGGCACGTCGCCACGGCACGGCCAGCGGACCGGAACATCTCACCACCCGGGGCCGGCACGTCGCCACGGCAAGGCCAGCGGCCCTGAACATCTCAACACCCAGGACCGGCACGTCGCCACGGCACGGCCAGCGAACCGGAATATCTCACCACCCGGGACCGGCACGTCGCCACGGCACGGCCAGCGGACCGGAACATCTCACCACCCGGGTCCGGCACGTTGCCACGGCAACGCCAGCGGCCCGGAACATCTCACCACCCGGGACCGGCACGTCGCCACAGCACGGCCAGCAGCCCGGAACATCTCACCAACCGGGACCGGCACGACGCCACGGCACGGCCAGCGAACCGGATTATCTCTGCACCCGGGGCCGGCACGTCGCCACGGCAACGCCAGCGGCCCAGAACATCTCACCACCCAGGACTGGCACGTCACCACGGCACGGCCAGGGGACCGGAATATCTCAATACCCGGGACCGGCACGTAGCCACGGCACGGCCAGCGGCCCGGAACATCTCACCACCGGGGCCGGTACATCGCCACGGCACGGCCAGCGGACCGGAACATCTCACCACCCGGGGCCGGCACGTCTCCACGGCAAGACAGCGGACCGGAACATCTCACCACCCGGGGCCAGCACGTCGCCACGGCACGGCCAGCGAAGCGGAACATCTCACCACCCGGGGCCGGCACGTCGCCATGGCAACGCCAGCCGCCCGGAACATCTCACCACCCGGGACCGGCACGTCGCCACGGCACAGCCAGCGGACCGGAACATCTCACCACCCGGGGCCGGCACGTCGCCACGTCACGGCCAACGAACCGGAACATCTCACCACCCGGGGCCGGCACGTCGCCACGGCACGGCCAGCGGCCCGGAACATCTCACTACCCGGTACTGGCACGTCGCCTCGGCAAGGCCAGCGGCCCGGAACATCTCACCACCCGGGGCCGGCATGTCGCCACGGCACGGCCAGCGGACCGGTACATCACACCAACCGGGGCCGGCACGTCGCCACGGCACGGCCGGCAAACCGGAACATCTCACCACCCAGGACCGACACGTCGCCACGGTACGGCCAGCGGACCGGAATATCTCACCACCACCCGGGACCGGCACGTCGCCACGGCACGGCCAGCGGCCCAGAACATCTGACCACCGGGGCCGGTACATCGCCACGGCACGGCCAGCGAACCGGAACATCTCACCACCCGGGGCCGGCACGTCGCCACGGTAACGCCAGCGGCCCGGAACATCTCACCACCCGGGACCGGCACGTCGCCACGGCATGGCCACCGGACCGGAACATCTCAGCACCCGGGGCCGGCACGTCGCCACGGCACGGCCAGCGGCCCGGAACATCTCACCACCTGGGACCGGCACGTCGCCACGGCACGGCCAGCGGCCCGGAACATCTCACCACCTGGGACCGGCACGTCGCCACGGCAAGGCCAGCGGCCCGGAACATCTCACCACCTGGGACCGGCACGTCGCCACGGCACGGCCAGCGGCCAGGAACATCTCACCACCCGGAACTGGCACGTCGCCTCGGCACGGCCAGCGGCCAGGAACATCTCACCACCCAGGTCCGGCACGTTGCCACGGCAACGCCAGCGGCCCGGAACATCTCACCATCCAGGACCAGCACGTCGCCACGGCATGGCCACCGGACCGGAACATCTCACCCCCCTGGCCCCTCACGTCGCCACAGCACGGCCAGCGGCCCGGAACATCTCACCACCCGGGGCCGGAACGTCGCCACGGCACGGCCAGCGGCCAGGAACATCTCACCACCCAGGTCCGGCACGTCGCCACGGCAACGCCAGCGGCCCGGAACATCTCACCACCCGGGACCGGCACGTCGCCACGGCACGGCCAGCGGACCGGAACATCTCACCACCCGGGGCCGGCACGTCGCCACGTCACGGCCAACGAACCGGAACATCTCACCACCCGGGGCCGGCACGTCGCCACGGCAACACCAGCGGCCCGGAACATCTCAGCCCCCTGGGACGACACGTCGCCACGGCACGGCCAGCGGCCCGGAACATCTCACTATCCGGGACCGGCACGTCGCCACGGCACGGCCAGCAGCCCGGAACATCTCACTACCCGGGACCGGCACGTTGCCTCGGCACGGCCAGCGGCCCGGAACATCTCACCACCCTGGGCCGGCATGTCGCCACGGCACGGCAAGCGGACCGGAACATCTCACCAACCGGGGCCGGCACGTCGCCACGGCACTGCCGGCGAACCGGAACATCTCACCACCGGGGGCCGGCACGTCGCCACGGCAAGGCCAGCGGCCCTGAACATCTCACCACCCAGGACCGACACGTAGCCACGGCACGGCCAGCGGACCGGAATATCTCACCACCACCCGGGACCGGCACGTCGCCACGGCACGTCCAGCGGACCGGAACATCTCACTATCCGGGACCGGCACGTCGCCACGGCACGGCCAGTGGCCCGGAACATCTCACCACCGGGGCCGGTACATCGCCACGGCACGGCCAGCGGACCGGAACATCTCACCACCCGGGGCCGGCACGTCGCCACGGCAATGCCAGCGGCCCGGAATATCTCACCACCCGGGACCTGCACGTCGCCACGGCACGGCCAGCGGACCGGAACATCTCACCACCCGGGGCCGGCACGTCGCCACGGCAACGCCAGCGGCCCGGAACATCTCAGCACCCGTGGCCGGCACGTCGCCACTGCACGGCCAGCGGCCCGGAACATCTCACCCCCCTGGCCCGTCACGTCGCCACAGCACGGCCACCGGCCCGGAACATCTCACCAACCGGGACCGGCACGTCGCCACGGTACGGCCAGCGGCCCGGAACATCTTACCGCCCGGGACCGGCACGTCGCCACGGCACGGCCAGCGGCCCGGAACATCTCACTACCCGGAACCGGCACGTTGCCTCGGCACGGCCAGCGGCCCGGAACATCTCACCACCCGGGGCCGGCACGTCGCCACGGCACGGCCAGCGGACCGGAATATCTCAGCACCCGGGGCCGGTACGTCGCCACGGCAACGCCAGCGGCCCGGAACATCTCAGCACCCGGGGCCGGCACGTCGCCACGGCACGGCCAGCGGACCGGAAAATCTCACCACCCGGGGCCGTCACGTCGCCACGTCATGGCCAACGAACTGGAACATCTCACCACCCAGGGCCGGCACGTCGCCACGGCAACGCCAGCGGCCCGGAACATCTCAGCCCCCTGGGATGACACGTCGCCACGGCACGGCCAGCGGACCGGAACATCTCACCACCCGGGGCCGGCACGTCACCACGTCACGGCCAGCGGACCGGAATATCTCACCACCACCCGGGACCGGCACGTCGCCACGGCACGTCCAGCGGACCGGAACATCTCAAAACCCGGGACCGGCACGTCGCCACGGCACGGCCAGCGGTCCGGAATATCTCACTATCCGGGACCGGCACGTCGCCACGGCACGGCCAGCGGACCGGAACATCCACCACCCGGGGCCGGCACGTCGCCACAGCACGGCCAGCGGCCCGGAACATCTCGCCACCCGAGGCGAGCACGTCGCCACGGCACGGCCAGTGGCCCAGAACATCTCAACACCCTGGGCCAGCACGTCGCCACGGCACGGCCAGCGGACCGGAACATCCCACCTCCCGGGGCCAGCACGTCGCCACGGCACGGCCAGCGGACCGGAATATCTCACCACCACCTGGGACCGGCACGTCGCCACGGCAACGCCAGCGGCCCGGAACATCTCATAGCCTGGGCCATCACGTCGCCACGGCACGGCCAGCGGCCCGGAACATCTCACCACGCGGGACCGGCACGTCGCCAAGGCACGGCCAGCGGCCCGGAACATCTCACCGCCCGGGACCGGCACGTCGCCACGGCACGGCCAGCGGCCCGGAACATCTCATAGCCTGGGCCATCACGTCGCCACGGCACGGCCAGCGGCCCGGAACATCTCACCGCCCGGGGCCGGCACGTCGCCACGGCAAGGCCAGCGGCCCTGAACATCTCACCATCCAGGACCGGCACGTCGCCACGGCACGGCCAGCGGACTGGAATATCTCACCACCCGGGACCGGCACGTCGCCACGGCACGGCCAGCGGACCGGAACATCTCACCACCCGGGGCCGGCACGTCGCCACAGCAACGCCAGCGGCCCGGAACATCTCACCACCCGGGACCGGCACGTCGCCACGGTATGGCCACCGGACCGGAACATCTCACCACCCGGGACCGGCACGAAGCCACGGCACGGCCAGCGAACCGGAATATCTCAGCACCCGGGGCCGGCACGTCGCCACGGCAACGCCAGCGGCCCGGAACATCTCACCACCCAGGACCGGCACGTCACCACGGCACGGCCAGCGGACCGGAATATCTCAGCACCCGGGGCCGGCACGTCGCAACGGCACAGCCAGTGGACCGGAGCATCTCACCACCCTGGGCCGGCACGTCGCCATGGCAGGGCCAGCGGCCCTGAACATCTCACCACCCAGGACCGACACGTAGCCACAGCACGGCCAGCGGCCCGGAACGTCTCACCACCTGGGACCGGCACGTCGCCACGGCACGGCCAGCGGCCCGGAACATCTCACCGCCCGGGACCGGCACGTCGCCACGGCACGGCCAGCGGCCCGGAACATCTCACTACCCGGAACCGGCACGTCTCCTCGGCACGGCCAGCGGCCCGGAACATCTCACCACCCAGGTCCGGCACGTCGCCACGGCAACGCCAGCGGCCCGGAACATCTCACCACCCGGGACCGGCACGTCGCCACGGCATGGCCACCGGACCGGAACATCTCACCGCCCGGGACCGGCACGTCGCCACAGCACGGCCAGCGGCCCGGAACATCTCACCACCCGGGGCCGGAACGTCGCCACGGCACGGCCAGCGAACCGGAAAATCTCACCACCCGGGACCGGCACGTCGCCACGTAACGGCCAACGAACCGGAACATCTCACCACCCGGGGCCGGCACGTCGCCACGGCAACACCAGCGGCCCGGAACATCTCAGCCCCCTGGGACGACACGTCGCCACGGCACGTCCAGCGGACCGGAACATCTCAAAACCCGGGACCGGCACGTCGCCACGGCACGGCCAGCGGCCCGGAACATCTCACTATCCGGGACCGGCACGTCGCCACGGCACGGCCAGCGGCCCGGAACATCTCACTACCCGGGACCGGCACGTCGCCTCGGCAAGGCCAGCAGCCCGGAACATCTCACCACCCGGGGCCGGCATGTCGCCACGGCACGGCAAGCGGACCGGAACATCACACCAACCGGGGCCGGCACGTCGCCACGGCACGGCCGGTGAACCGGAACATCTCACCACCGGGGGCTGGCACGTCGCCACGGCAAGGCCAGCGGCCCTGAACATCTCACCACCCAGGACCGACAAGTAGCCACGGCACGGCCAGCGGACCGGAATATCTCACCACCACCCGGGACCGGCACGTCGCCACGGCACGGCCAGCGGCCCGGAACATCTCACCACCGGGGCCGGTACATCGCCACGGCACGGCCAGCGGACCGGAACATCTCACCACCCGGGGCCGGCACGTCGCCACGGCAACGCAAGCGGCCCGGAACATCTCACCACCCGGGACCTGCACGTCGCCACGGCATGGCCACCGGACCGGAACATCTCAGCACCCGGGGACGGCACGTCGCCACGGCACGGCCAGCGGCCCGGAACATCTCACCCCCCTGGCCCGTCACGTCGCCACAGCACGGCCAGTGGCCCGGAACATCTCACCACCCGGGACCGGCACGTCGCCACGGCACGGCCAGCGGCCCGGAACATCTCACCACCTGGGACCGGCACGTCGCCACGGCACGGCCAGCGGCCCGGAACATCTCACCACCTGGGACCGGCACGTCGCCACGGCAAGGCCAGCGGCCCGGAACATCTCACCACCTGGGACCGGCACGTCGCCACGGCACGGCCAGCGGCCAGGAACATCTCACCACCCGGAACTGGCACGTCGCCTCGGCACGGCCAGCGGCCAGGAACATCTCACCACCCAGGTCCGGCACGTTGCCACGGCAACGCCAGCGGCCCGGAACATCTCACCATCCAGGACCAGCACGTCGCCACGGCATGGCCACCGGACCGGAACATCTCACCCCCCTGGCCCCTCACGTCGCCACAGCACGGCCAGCGGCCCGGAACATCTCACCACCCGGGGCCGGAACGTCGCCACGGCACGGCCAGCGGCCAGGAACATCTCACCACCCAGGTCCGGCACGTCGCCACGGCAACGCCAGCGGCCCGGAACATCTCACCACCCGGGACCGGCACGTCGCCACGGCACGGCCAGCGGACCGGAACATCTCACCACCCGGGGCCGGCACGTCGCCACGTCACGGCCAACGAACCGGAACATCTCACCACCCGGGGCCGGCACGTCGCCACGGCAACACCAGCGGCCCGGAACATCTCAGCCCCCTGGGACGACACGTCGCCACGGCACGGCCAGCGGCCCGGAACATCTCACTATCCGGGACCGGCACGTCGCCACGGCACGGCCAGCAGCCCGGAACATCTCACTACCCGGGACCGGCACGTTGCCTCGGCACGGCCAGCGGCCCGGAACATCTCACCACCCTGGGCCGGCATGTCGCCACGGCACGGCAAGCGGACCGGAACATCTCACCAACCGGGGCCGGCACGTCGCCACGGCACTGCCGGCGAACCGGAACATCTCACCACCGGGGGCCGGCACGTCGCCACGGCAAGGCCAGCGGCCCTGAACATCTCACCACCCAGGACCGACACGTAGCCACGGCACGGCCAGCGGACCGGAATATCTCACCACCACCCGGGACCGGCACGTCGCCACGGCACGTCCAGCGGACCGGAACATCTCACTATCCGGGACCGGCACGTCGCCACGGCACGGCCAGTGGCCCGGAACATCTCACCACCGGGGCCGGTACATCGCCACGGCACGGCCAGCGGACCGGAACATCTCACCACCCGGGGCCGGCACGTCGCCACGGCAATGCCAGCGGCCCGGAATATCTCACCACCCGGGACCTGCACGTCGCCACGGCACGGCCAGCGGACCGGAACATCTCACCACCCGGGGCCGGCACGTCGCCACGGCAACGCCAGCGGCCCGGAACATCTCAGCACCCGTGGCCGGCACGTCGCCACGGCACGGCCAGCGGCCCGGAACATCTCACCCCCCTGGCCCGTCACGTCGCCACAGCACGGCCACCGGCCCGGAACATCTCACCAACCGGGACCGGCACGTCGCCACGGTACGGCCAGCGGCCCGGAACATCTTACCGCCCGGGACCGGCACGTCGCCACGGCACGGCCAGCGGCCCGGAACATCTCACTACCCGGAACCGGCACGTTGCCTCGGCACGGCCAGCGGCCCGGAACATCTCACCACCCGGGGCCGGCACGTCGCCACGGCACGGCCAGCGGACCGGAATATCTCAGCACCCGGGGCCGGTACGTCGCCACGGCAACGCCAGCGGCCCGGAACATCTCAGCACCCGGGGCCGGCACGTCGCCACGGCACGGCCAGCGGACCGGAAAATCTCACCACCCGGGGCCGTCACGTCGCCACGTCATGGCCAACGAACTGGAACATCTCACCACCCAGGGCCGGCACGTCGCCACGGCGACGCCAGCGGCCCGGAACATCTCAGCCCCCTGGGATGACACGTCGCCACGGCACGGCCAGCGGACCGGAACATCTCACCACCCGGGGCCGGCACGTCACCACGTCACGGCCAGCGGACCGGAATATCTCACCACCACCCGGGACCGGCACGTCGCCACGGCACGTCCAGCGGACCGGAACATCTCAAAACCCGGGACCGGCACGTCGCCACGGCACGGCCAGCGGTCCGGAATATCTCACTATCCGGGACCGGCACGTCGCCACGGCACGGCCAGCGGACCGGAACATCCACCACCCGGGGCCGGCACGTCGCCACAGCACGGCCAGCGGCCCGGAACATCTCGCCACCCGAGGCGAGCACGTCGCCACGGCACGGCCAGTGGCCCAGAACATCTCAACACCCTGGGCCAGCACGTCGCCACGGCACGGCCAGCGGACCGGAACATCCCACCTCCCGGGGCCAGCACGTCGCCACGGCACGGCCAGCGGACCGGAATATCTCACCACCACCTGGGACCGGCACGTCGCCACGGCAACGCCAGCGGCCCGGAACATCTCATAGCCTGGGCCATCACGTCGCCACGGCACGGCCAGCGGCCCGGAACATCTCACCACGCGGGACCGGCACGTCGCCAAGGCACGGCCAGCGGCCCGGAACATCTCACCGCCCGGGACCGGCACGTCGCCACGGCACGGCCAGCGGCCCGGAACATCTCATAGCCTGGGCCATCACGTCGCCACGGCACGGCCAGCGGCCCGGAACATCTCACCGCCCGGGGCCGGCACGTCGCCACGGCAAGGCCAGCGGCCCTGAACATCTCACCATCCAGGACCGGCACGTCGCCACGGCACGGCCAGCGGACTGGAATATCTCACCACCCGGGACCGGCACGTCGCCACGGCACGGCCAGCGGACCGGAACATCTCACCACCCGGGGCCGGCACGTCGCCACAGCAACGCCAGCGGCCCGGAACATCTCACCACCCGGGACCGGCACGTCGCCACGGTATGGCCACCGGACCGGAACATCTCACCACCCGGGACCGGCACGAAGCCACGGCACGGCCAGCGAACCGGAATATCTCAGCACCCGGGGCCGGCACGTCGCCACGGCAACGCCAGCGGCCCGGAACATCTCACCACCCAGGACCGGCACGTCACCACGGCACGGCCAGCGGACCGGAATATCTCAGCACCCGGGGCCGGCACGTCGCAACGGCACAGCCAGTGGACCGGAGCATCTCACCACCCTGGGCCGGCACGTCGCCATGGCAGGGCCAGCGGCCCTGAACATCTCACCACCCAGGACCGACACGTAGCCACAGCACGGCCAGCGGCCCGGAACGTCTCACCACCTGGGACCGGCACGTCGCCACGGCACGGCCAGCGGCCCGGAACATCTCACCGCCCGGGACCGGCACGTCGCCACGGCACGGCCAGCGGCCCGGAACATCTCACTACCCGGAACCGGCACGTCTCCTCGGCACGGCCAGCGGCCCGGAACATCTCACCACCCAGGTCCGGCACGTCGCCACGGCAACGCCAGCGGCCCGGAACATCTCACCACCCGGGACCGGCACGTCGCCACGGCATGGCCACCGGACCGGAACATCTCACCGCCCGGGACCGGCACGTCGCCACAGCACGGCCAGCGGCCCGGAACATCTCACCACCCGGGGCCGGAACGTCGCCACGGCACGGCCAGCGAACCGGAAAATCTCACCACCCGGGACCGGCACGTCGCCACGTAACGGCCAACGAACCGGAACATCTCACCACCCGGGGCCGGCACGTCGCCACGGCAACACCAGCGGCCCGGAACATCTCAGCCCCCTGGGACGACACGTCGCCACGGCACGTCCAGCGGACCGGAACATCTCAAAACCCGGGACCGGCACGTCGCCACGGCACGGCCAGCGGCCCGGAACATCTCACTATCCGGGACCGGCACGTCGCCACGGCACGGCCAGCGGCCCGGAACATCTCACTACCCGGGACCGGCACGTCGCCTCGGCAAGGCCAGCAGCCCGGAACATCTCACCACCCGGGGCCGGCATGTCGCCACGGCACGGCAAGCGGACCGGAACATCACACCAACCGGGGCCGGCACGTCGCCACGGCACGGCCGGTGAACCGGAACATCTCACCACCGGGGGCTGGCACGTCGCCACGGCAAGGCCAGCGGCCCTGAACATCTCACCACCCAGGACCGACAAGTAGCCACGGCACGGCCAGCGGACCGGAATATCTCACCACCACCCGGGACCGGCACGTCGCCACGGCACGGCCAGCGGCCCGGAACATCTCACCACCGGGGCCGGTACATCGCCACGGCACGGCCAGCGGACCGGAACATCTCACCACCCGGGGCCGGCACGTCGCCACGGCAACGCAAGCGGCCCGGAACATCTCACCACCCGGGACCTGCACGTCGCCACGGCATGGCCACCGGACCGGAACATCTCAGCACCCGGGGACGGCACGTCGCCACGGCACGGCCAGCGGCCCGGAACATCTCACCCCCCTGGCCCGTCACGTCGCCACAGCACGGCCAGTGGCCCGGAACATCTCACCACCCGGGACCGGCACGTCGCCACGGCACGGCCAGCGGCCCGGAACATCTCACCGCCCGGTACCGGCACGTCGCCACGGCACGGCCAGCGGCCCGGAACATCTCACTACCCGGAACCGGCACGTCGCCTCGGCACGGCCAGCGGCCCGGAACATCTCACGACCCGAGGCCGGCACGTCGCCACAGCACGGCCAGCGGACCGGAACATCTCAGCACCCGGGGCCGGCACGTCGCCACGGCACGGCCAGCGAACCGGAACATCTCACCACCCGGGGCCGGCACGTCGCCACGTCACGGCCAACGAACCGGAACATCTCACCACCCAGGGCCGGCACGTCGCCACGGCAACGCCAGCGGCCCGGAACATCTCAGCCCCCTGGGATGACACGTCGCCACGGCACGGCCAGCGGACCGGAACATCTCACCACCCGGGGCCGGCACGTCACCACGTCACGGCCAGCGGACCGGAATATCTCACCACCACCCGGGACCGGCACGTCGCCACGGCACGTCCAGCGGACCGGAACATCTCAAAACCCGGGACCGGCACGTCGCCACGGCAAGGCCAGCGGTCCGGAACATCTCACTATCCGGGACCGGCACGTTGCCACGGCACGGCCAGCGGACCGGAACATCCACCACCCGGGGCCGGCACGTCGCCACGGCACGGCCAGCGGCCCGGAACATCTCGCCACCCGAGGCGATCACGTCGCCACGGCACGGCCAGTGGCCCAGAACATCTCAACACCCTGGGCCAGCACGTCGCCACGGCACGGCCAGCGGACCGGAACATCTCACCGCCCGGGACCGGCACGTCGCCACGGCACGGCCAGCGGCCCGGAACATCTCACCACCCGGGACCGACACGTCGCCACGGCACGGCCAGCGGCCCGGAACATCTCACCGCCCGGGGCCGGCACATCACCACGGCAAGGCCAGCAGCCCTGAACATCTCACCACCCAGGACCGGCACGTCGCCACGGCACGGCCAGCGAACCGGAATATCTCACCACCCGGGACCGGCACGTCGCCACGGCACGGCCAGCGGACCGGAACATCTCACCACCCGGGGCCGGCACGTCGCCACGGCAACGCCAGCGGCCCGGAACATCTCACCACCCGGGACCGGCACGTCGCCACGGTATGGCCACCGGACCGGAACATCTCACCACCCGGGACCGGCACGACGCCACGGCACGGCCAGCGAACCGGAATATCTCCGCACCCGCGGCCGGCACGTCGCCACGGCAACGCCAGCGGCCCGGAACATCACACCACCCAGGACCGGCACGTCACCACGGCACGGCCAGCGGACCGGAATATCTCAGCACCCGGGGCCGGCACGTCGCAACGGCACAGCCAGCGGACCGGAGCATCTCACCACCCTGGGCCGGCACGTCGCCATGGCACGGCCAGCGGCCCGAAATATCTCAGCCCCCTGGGGCGACACGTTGCCACGGCACGGCCAGCGGCCCGGAACATCTCATACCCTGGGCCATCACGTCGCCACGGCACGGCCAGCGGACCGGAACATCTCACTACACGGGACCGGCACGTCGCCACGGCACGGCCAGCGGCCCGGAACATCTCACCACCGGGGCCGGTACATCGCCACGGCACGGCCAGCGGACCGGAACATCTCACCACCCGGGGCCGGCACGTCGCCACGGCAACGCCAGCGGCCCGGAACATCTCACCACCTGGGACCGGCACGTCGCCACGGCATGTCCACCGGACCGGAACATCTCAGCACCCGGGGCCGGCATGTCGCCACGGCATGGCCAGCGGCCCGGAACATCTCACCACCCGGGACCGGCACGTCGCCACGGCACGGCCAGCGGCCCGGAACATCTCACCGCCCGGGACCGGCACGTCGCCACGGCACGGCCAGCGGCCCGGTACATCTCACTACCCGGAACCGGCACGTCGCCTCGGCACGGCCAGCGGCCCGGAACATCTCACCACCCAGGGCCAGCACGTCGCCACGGCACGGCCAGCGGTCCGGAAAGTCTCAGCACCCGGGGCCGGCACGTCGCCACGGCAACGCCAGCGGCCCGGAACATCTCACCACCCGGGACCGGCACGTCGCCACGGCACGGCCAGCGGACCGGAACATCTCACCACCCGGGGCCGGCACGTCGCCACGTCACGGCCAACGAACCGGAACATCTCACCACCCGGGGCCGGCACGTCGCCACGGCAACGCCAGCGGCCCGGAACATCTCAGCCCCCTGGGACGACACGTCGCCACGGCACGTCCAGCGGACCGGAACATCTCAAAACCCGGGACTGGCACGTCGCCACGGCACGGCCAGCGGACCGGAACATCCACCACCCGGGGCAGGCACGTCGCCACGGCACGGCCAGTGGCCCAGAACATCTCACCACCCGGGACCGGCACGTCGCCTCGGCACGGCCAGCGGACCGGAATATCTCACCACCAACTGGGACCGGCACATCGCCACGGCGACGCCAGCGGCCCGGAACATCTCATACCCTGGGCCATCACGTCGCGACGGCACGGCCAGCGGCCCGGAACATCTCACCACCCGGGACCGGCACGTCGCCACGGCACGGCCAGCGGCCCGGAACATCTCACCGCCCGGGACCGGCACGTCGCCACGGCACGGCCAGCGGCCCTGAACATCTCACCGCCCGGGACCGGCACGTCGCCTCGGCACGGCCAGCGGCCCGGAACATCTCACCACCCGGGGCCGGCACGTCGCCACGGCACGGCCAGCGGACCGGAATATCTCACCACCACCCGGGACCGGCACGTCGCCACGGCACGGCCAGCGGCCCGGAACATCTCACCACCCGGGACCGGCACGTCGCCACGGCACGGCCGGCGAACCGGAACATCTCAACACCGGGGGCCGGCACGTCTCCACGGCAAGGCCAGCGGACCTGAACATCTCACCACCCAGGACCGACACGTCGCCACGGTACGGCCAGCGGACCGGAATATCTCACCACCACCCGGGACCTGCACGTCGCCACGGCAACGCCAGCGGCCCGGAACATCTGACCACCGGGGCCGGTACATCGCCACGGCACGGCCAGCGGACCGGAACATCTCACCACCCGGGGCCGGCACGTCGCCACGGCAACGCCAGCGGCCCGGAACATCTCACCACCCGGGACCGGCACGTCGCCACGGCATGGCCACCGGACCGGAACATCTCAGCACCCGGGGCCGGCACGTCGCCACGGCACGGCCAGCGGCCCGGAACATCTCACCCCCCTGGCCCGTCACGTCGCCACGGCACGGCCAGTGGCCCGGAACATCTCACCGCCCGGGACCGGCACGTCGCCACGGCACGGCCAGCGGCCCGGAACATCTCACTACCCGGAACCGGCACGTCGCCTCGGCATGGCCAGCGGCCCGGAACATCTCACCACCCGGGGTCGGCACGTCGCCACGGCATGGCCACCGGACCGGAACATCTCACCCCCCTGGCCCCTCACGTCGCCACAGCACGGCCAGCGACCCGGAACATCTCACCACCCGGGGCCGGAACGTCGCCATGGCACGGCCAGAGAACCGGAACATCTCACCACCCGGGGCCGGCACGTCGCCATGGCAACGCCAGCGGCCCGGAACGTCTCACCACCCGGGACTGGCACGTCGCCACGGCACGGCCAGCGGCCCGGAACATCTCACCACCCGGGGCCGGCACGTCGCCACGTCACGGCCAACGAACCGGAACATCTCACCACCCGGGGCCGGCACGTCGCCACGGCAACGCCAGCGGCCCGGAACATCTCAGCCCCCTGGGACGACATGTCGCCACGGCACGTCCAGCGGACCGGAACATCTCAAAACCCGGGACCGGCACGTCGCCGTGGCACGGCCAGCGGCCCGGAACATCTCACTATCCGGGACCGGCACGTCGCCACGGCACGGCCAGCGGACCGGAACATCCACCACCCGGGGCCGGCACGTCGCCACGGCATGGCCAGCGGCCCGGAACATCTCGCCACCCGAGGCGAGCACGTCGCCACGGCATGGCCAGTGGCCCAGAACATCTCAACACCCTGGGCCAGCACGTCGCCACGGCACGGCCAGCGGACCGGAATATCTCACCACCAACTGGGACCGGCACGTCGCCACGGCAACGCCAGCGGCCCGGAACATCTCATAGCCTGGGCCATCACGTCGCCACGGCACGGCCAGCGGCCCGGAACATCTCACCACCCGGGACCGGCACGTCGCCACGGCACGGCCAGCGGCCCGGAACATCTCACCGCCTGGGACCGGCACATCGCCACGGCACGGCCAGCGGCCCGGAACATCTCACCGCCCGGGACCGGCACGTCGCCACGGCACGGCCAGAGGCCCGGAACACCTCACCGCCCGGGGCCGGCACGTCGCCACGGCAAGGCCAGCGGCCCTGAACATCTCACCACCCAGGACCGGCACGTCGCCACGGCACGGCCAGCGGACCGGAACATCTCACCACCCGGGGCCGGCACGTCGCCACGGCAACACCAGCGGCCCGGAACATCTCAGCCCCCTGGGACGACATGTCGCCACGGCACGTCCAGCGGACCGGAACATCTCAAAACCCGGGACCGGCACGTCGCCACGGCACGGCCAGCGGCCTGGAACATCTCACTATCCGGGACCGGCACGTCGCCACGGCACGGCCAGCGGCCCGGAACATCTCACTACCCGGGACCGGCACGTAGCCACGGCAAGGCCAGCGGCCCTGAACATCTCACCACCACCCGGGACCGGCACGTCGCCACGGCACGGCCAGCGGACCGGAACATCTCACTACCCCGGACAGGCATGTCGCCACGGCACGGCCAGCGGCCCGGAACATCTCACCACCTGGGACGGTACATCGCCACGGCACGGCCAGCGGACCGGAACATCTCACCACCCGGGGCCGGCACGTCGCCACGGCAACGCCAGCGGTACGGAACATCTCACCACCCGGGACCTGCACGTCGCCACGGCATGGCCACCGGACCGGAACATCTCAGCACCCGGGGCCGGCACGACGCCACGGCACGGCCAGCGGCCCGGAACATCTCACCCCCCTGGCCTGTCACGTCGCCACAGCACTGCCAGCGGCCCGGAACATCTCACCGCCCGGGACCGGCACGTCGCCACGGCACGGCCAGCGGACCGGAACATCTCACCACCCGGGGCCGGCACGTCGCCACGTCACGGCCAACGAACCGGAACATCTCACCACCCAGGGCCGGCACGTCGCCACGGCAACGCCAGCGGCCCGGAACATCTCAGCCCCCTGGGATGACACGTCGCCACGGCACGGCCAGTGGACCGGAACATCTCACCACCCGGGGCCGGCACGTCGCCACGTCACGGCCAGCAGACCGGAATATCTCACCACCACCCGGGACCGGCACGTCGCCACGGCACGTCCAGCGGACCGGAACATCTCAAAACCCAGGACCGGCACGTCGCCACGGCACGGCCAGCGGCCCGGAACATCTCACCGCCCGGGACCGGCACGTCGCCACGGCACGGCCAGCGGCCCGGAACATCTCACCGCCCGGGGCCGGCACGTCGCCACGGCAAGGCCAGCGGCCCTGAACATCTCACCACCCAGGACCGGCACGTCGCCACGGCACGGCCAGCGGACCGGAATATCTCACCACCACCCGGGACCGGCACGTCGCCACGGCACGGCCAGCGAACCGGAATATCTCACCACCCGGGACCGGCACGTCGCCACGGCACGGCCAGCGGACCGGAACATCTCACCACCGGGGGCCTGCACGTCGCCACGGCAAGGCCAGCGGCCCTGAACATCTCACTACCCAGGACCGACACGTAGCCACGGCACGGCCAGCGGACCGGAATATCTCACCACCACCCGGGACCGGCACGTCGCCACGGCACGGCCAGCGGACCGGAACATCTCACTACCCCGGACCGGCACGTCGCCACGGCACGGCCAGCGGACCGGAACATCTCACCACCCGGGGCCGGCACGTCGCCACGCCAACGCCAGCGGCCCGGAACATCTCACCACCCGGGACCTGCACGTCGCCACCGCATGGCCACCGGACCGGAACATCTCAGCACCCGGGGCCGGCACGACGCCACGGCACGGCCAGCGGCCCGGAACATCTCACCCCCCTGGCCTGTCACGTCGCCACAGCACTGCCAGCGGCCCGGAACATCTCACTACCCGGAACCGGCACGTCGCCTCGGCACGGCCAGCGGCCCGGAACATCTCACCACCCGGGGCCGGCACGTCGCCACGGCACGGCCAGCGGACCGGAACATCTCAGCACCCGGAGCCGGCACGTCGCCACGGCAACGCCAGCGGCCCGGAACATCTCACCACCCGGGACCGGCACGTCGCCACGGCACGGCCAGCGGACCGGAACATCTCACCACCCGGGGCCGGCACGTCGCCACGTCACGGCCAACGAACCGGAATATCTCACCACCCAGGGCCGGCACGTCGCCACGGCAACGCCAGCGGCGCGGAACATCTCAGCCCCCTGGGATGACACGTCGTCACGGCACGGCCAGTGGACCGGAACATCTCACCACCCGGGGCCGGCACGTCGCCACGTCACGGCCAGCGGACCGGAATATCTCACCACCACCCGGGACCGGCACGTCGCCACGGCACGGCCAGCGGCCCGGAACATCTCACCGCCTGGGACCGGCACGTCGCCACGGCACAGCCAGCGGCCCGGAACATCTCACCGCCCGGGACCGGCACGTCGCCACGGCATGGCCAGCGGCCCGGAACATCTCACCGCCCGGGGCCGGCACGTCGCCACGGCAAGGCCAGCGGCCCTGAACATCTCACCACCCAGGACCGGCACGTCGCCACGGCACGGCCAGCGGACCGGAATATCTCACCACCACCCGGGACCGGCACGTCGCCACGGCACGGCCAGCGAACCGGAATATCTCACCACCCGGGACCGGCACGTCGCCACGGCACGGCCAGCGGACCGGAACATCTCACCACCCGGGGCTGGCACGTCGCCACGGCAACGCCAGCGGCCCGGAACATCTCACCACCCGGGACCGGCACGTCGCCACGGTATGGCCACCGGACCGGAACATCTCACCACCCGGGACCGGCACGACGCCACGGCACGGCCAGCGAACCGGAATATCTCAGCACCCGGGGCCGGCACGTCGCCACGGCAACGCCAGCGGCCCGGAACATCTCACCACCCAGGACCGGCACGTCACCACGGCACGGCCAGCGGACCGGAATATCTCAGCACCCGGGGCCGGCACGTCGCAACGGCACAGCCAGCGGACCAGAGCATCTCACCACCCTGGGCCGGCACGTCGCCATGGCACGGCCAGCGGCCCGGAATATCTCAGCCCCCTGGGGCGACACGTTGCCACGGCACGGCCAGCGGCCCGGAACATCTCATACCCTGGGCCATCACGTCGCCACGGCACGGCCAGCGGCCCTGAACATCTCACCACCCAGGACCGACACGTAGCCACGGCACGGCCAGCGGACCGGAATATCTCACCACCACCCGGGACCGGCACGTCGCCACGGCATGGCCAGCGGACCGGAACATCTCACTACCCGGGACCGGCACGTCGCCACGGCACGGCCAGCGGCCCGGAACATCTCACCACCGGGGCCAGTACATCGCCACGGCACGGCCAGCGGACCGGAACATCTCACCACCCGGGGCCGGCACGTCGCCACGGCAACGCCAGCAGCCCGGAACATCTCACAACCCGGGAACGGCACGTCGCCACGGCATGGCCACCGGACCGGAACATCTCAGCACCCGGGGCCGGCACGTCGCCACGGCACGGCCAGCGGCCCGGAACATCTCACCCCCCTAGCCCGTCACGTCACCACAGCACGGCCAGCGGCCCGGAACATCTCACCACCCGGGACCGGCACGTCGCCACGGCACGGCCAGCGGCCCGGAACATCTCACCGCCCGGGACCGGCACGTCGCCTCGGCACGGCCAGCGGCCCGGAACATCTCACCGCCCGGGACCGGCACGTCGCCTCGGCACGGCCAGCGGACCGGAACATCTCACCACCCGGGGCCGGCACGTCGCCACGGCAACGCCAGCGGCCCGGAACATCTCACCACCCGGGACCGGCACGTCGCCACGGCATGGCCACCGGACCGGAACATCTCAGCACCCGGGGCCGGCACGTCGCCACGGCACGGCCAGCGGCCCGGAACATCTCACCCCCCTGGCCCGTAACGTCGCCACAGCACGGCCAGCGGACCGGAACATCTCACCACCCGGGGCCGGCACGTCGCCACGTCACGGCCAACGAACCGGAACATCTCACCACCCGGGGCCGGCACGTCGCCACGGCAACGCCAGCGGTCCGGAACATCTCAGCCCCCTGGGACGACACGTCGCCACGGCACGTCCAGCGGACCGGAACATCTCAAAACCCGGGACTGGCACGTCGCCACGGCACGGCCAGCGGTCCGGAACATCTCACTATCCGGGACCGGCACGTCGCCACGGCACGGCCAGCGGACCGGAACATCCACCACCCGGGGCCGGCACGTCGCCACGGCACGGCCAGCGGCCCGGAACATCTCGCCACCCGAGGCGAGCACGTCGCCACGGCACGGCCAGTGGCCCAGAACATCTCAACACCCTGGGCCAGCACGTCGCCACGGCACGGCCAGCGGACCGGAATATCTCACCACCACCTGGGACCGGCACGTCGCCACGGCGACGCCAGCGGCCCGGAACATCTCATACCCTGGGCCATCACGTCGCCACGGCACGGCCAGCGGCCCGGAACATCTCACCACCCGGGACCGGCACGTCGCCACGGCACGGCCAGCGGCCCGGAACATCTGACCACCGGGGCCGGTACATCGCCACGGCACGGCCAGCGGACCGGAACATCTCACCACCCGGGGCCGGCACGTCGCCACGGCAACGCCAGCGGCCCGGAACATCTCACCACGCGGGACCGGCACGTCGCCACGGCATGGCCACCGGACCGGAACATCTCAGCACCCGGGGCCGGCACGTCGCCACGGCACGGCCAGCGGCCCGGAACATCTCACCCCCCTGGCCCGTCACGTCGCCACAGCACGGCCAGCGGCCCGGAACATCTCACCACCTGTGACCGGCACGTCGCCACGGCACGGCCAGCGGCCCGGAACATCTCACCGCCCGGGACCGGCATGTCGCCACGGCACGGCCAGCGGCCCGGAACATCTCACTACCCGGAACCGGCACGTCGCCTCGGCACGGCCAGTGGCCCGGAACATCTCACCCCCCTGGCCCCTCACGTCGCCACAGCACGGCCAGCGGCCCGGAACATCTCACCACCCGGGGCCGAAACATCGCCACGGCATGGCCACCGGACCGGAACATCTCACCACCCGGGACCGGCACGTCGCCACGGCACGGCCAGCGGACCGGAACATCTCACCACCTGGGGCCGGCACGTCGCCACGTCACGGCCAACGAACCGGAACATCTCACCACCCGGGGCCGGCACGTCGCCACGGCAACGCCAGCGGCCCGTAACATCTCAGCCCCCTGGGACGACATGTCGCCACGGCACGTCCAGCGGACTGGAACATCTCAAAACCCGGGACCGGCACGTCGCCACGGCACGGCCAGCGGCCCGGAACATCTTACTACCCGGGACCGGCACGTCGCCTCGGCACGGCCAGCGGACCGGAACATCTCACCACCCGGGGCCGGCACGTCGCCACGGCACGGCCAGCGGACCGGAACATCACACCAACCGGGGCCGGCACGTCGCCACGGCACGGCCAGCGAACCGGAACATCTCACCACCCGGGACCTGCACGTCGCCACGGCACGGCCACCGGACCGGAACATCTCAGCACCCGGGGCCGGCACGTCGCCACGGCACGGCCAGCGGACCGGAACATCTCACCACCCGAGACCGGCACGTCGCCACGGCATAGCCACCAGACCGGAACATCTCAGCACCCTGGGCAGGCACGTCGCCACGGCACGGCCAGCGGCCCGGAACATCTCACCCCCCTGGCCCGTCACGTCGCCACAGCACGGCCAGCGGCCCGGAACATCTCACCACCCGGGACCGGCACGTCGCCACGGCACGGCCAGCGGCCCGGAACATCTCACCGCCCGGGACCGGCACGTCGCCACGGCACGGCCAGCGGCCCGGAACATCTCACTACCCGGAACCGGCACGTCGCCTCGGCACGGCCAGCGGCCCGTAACATCTCACCACCCGGGGCCGGCACGTCGCCACGGCAACGCCAGCGGCCCGGAACATCTCACCACCCGGGACCGGCACGTCGCCACGGCACGGCCAGCGGCCCGGAACATCTCACCGCCCGGGACCGGCACGTCGCCTCGGCACGGCCAGCGGCCCGGAACATCTCACCGCCCGGGACCGGCACGTCGCCTCGGCACGGCCAGCGGACCGGAACATCTCACCACCCGGGGCCGGCACGTCGCCACGGCAACGCCAGCGGCCCGGAACATCTCACCACCCGGGACCGGCACGTCGCCACGGCATGGCCACCGGACCGGAACATCTCAGCACCCGGGGCCGGCACGTCGCCACGGCACGGCCAGCGGCCCGGAACATCTCACCCCCCTGGCCCGTAACGTCGCCACAGCACGGCCAGCGGACCGGAACATCTCACCACCCGGGGCCGGCACGTCGCCACGTCACGGCCAACGAACCGGAACATCTCACCACCCGGGGCCGGCACGTCGCCACGGCAACGCCAGCGGTCCGGAACATCTCAGCCCCCTGGGACGACACGTCGCCACGGCACGTCCAGCGGACCGGAACATCTCAAAACCCGGGACTGGCACGTCGCCACGGCACGGCCAGCGGTCCGGAACATCTCACTATCCGGGACCGGCACGTCGCCACGGCACGGCCAGCGGACCGGAACATCCACCACCCGGGGCCGGCACGTCGCCACGGCACGGCCAGCGGCCCGGAACATCTCGCCACCCGAGGCGAGCACGTCGCCACGGCACGGCCAGTGGCCCAGAACATCTCAACACCCTGGGCCAGCACGTCGCCACGGCACGGCCAGCGGACCGGAATATCTCACCACCACCTGGGACCGGCACGTCGCCACGGCGACGCCAGCGGCCCGGAACATCTCATACCCTGGGCCATCACGTCGCCACGGCACGGCCAGCGGCCCGGAACATCTCACCACCCGGGACCGGCACGTCGCCACGGCACGGCCAGCGGCCCGGAACATCTGACCACCGGGGCCGGTACATCGCCACGGCACGGCCAGCGGACCGGAACATCTCACCACCCGGGGCCGGCACGTCGCCACGGCAACGCCAGCGGCCCGGAACATCTCACCACGCGGGACCGGCACGTCGCCACGGCATGGCCACCGGACCGGAACATCTCAGCACCCGGGGCCGGCACGTCGCCACGGCACGGCCAGCGGCCCGGAACATCTCACCCCCCTGGCCCGTCACGTCGCCACAGCACGGCCAGCGGCCCGGAACATCTCACCACCTGTGACCGGCACGTCGCCACGGCACGGCCAGCGGCCCGGAACATCTCACCGCCCGGGACCGGCATGTCGCCACGGCACGGCCAGCGGCCCGGAACATCTCACTACCCGGAACCGGCACGTCGCCTCGGCACGGCCAGTGGCCCGGAACATCTCACCCCCCTGGCCCCTCACGTCGCCACAGCACGGCCAGCGGCCCGGAACATCTCACCACCCGGGGCCGAAACATCGCCACGGCATGGCCACCGGACCGGAACATCTCACCACCCGGGACCGGCACGTCGCCACGGCACGGCCAGCGGACCGGAACATCTCACCACCTGGGGCCGGCACGTCGCCACGTCACGGCCAACGAACCGGAACATCTCACCACCCGGGGCCGGCACGTCGCCACGGCAACGCCAGCGGCCCGTAACATCTCAGCCCCCTGGGACGACATGTCGCCACGGCACGTCCAGCGGACTGGAACATCTCAAAACCCGGGACCGGCACGTCGCCACGGCACGGCCAGCGGCCCGGAACATCTTACTACCCGGGACCGGCACGTCGCCTCGGCACGGCCAGCGGACCGGAACATCTCACCACCCGGGGCCGGCACGTCGCCACGGCACGGCCAGCGGACCGGAACATCACACCAACCGGGGCCGGCACGTCGCCACGGCACGGCCAGCGAACCGGAACATCTCACCACCCGGGACCTGCACGTCGCCACGGCACGGCCACCGGACCGGAACATCTCAGCACCCGGGGCCGGCACGTCGCCACGGCACGGCCAGCGGACCGGAACATCTCACCACCCGAGACCGGCACGTCGCCACGGCATAGCCACCAGACCGGAACATCTCAGCACCCTGGGCAGGCACGTCGCCACGGCACGGCCAGCGGCCCGGAACATCTCACCCCCCTGGCCCGTCACGTCGCCACAGCACGGCCAGCGGCCCGGAACATCTCACCACCCGGGACCGGCACGTCGCCACGGCACGGCCAGCGGCCCGGAACATCTCACCGCCCGGGACCGGCACGTCGCCACGGCACGGCCAGCGGCCCGGAACATCTCACTACCCGGAACCGGCACGTCGCCTCGGCACGGCCAGCGGCCCGTAACATCTCACCACCCGGGGCCGGCACGTCGCCACGGCAACGCCAGCGGCCCGGAACATCTCACCACCCGGGGCCGGCACGTCGCCACGTCACGGCCAACGAACCGGAACATCTCACCACCCGGGGCCGGCACGTCGCCACGGCAATGCCAGCGGCCCGGAATATCTCAGCCCCCTGGGACGACACGTCGCCACGGCACGTCCAGCGGACCGGAACATCACACCAACCGGGGCCGGCACGTCGCCACGGCACCGCCGGCGAACCGGAACATCTCACCACCGGGGGCCGGCACGTCGCCACGGCAAGGCCAGCGGCCCTGAACATCTCACCACCCAGGACCGACACGTAGCCACGGCACGGCCAGCGGACCGGATTATCTCACCACCACCCGGGACCGGCACGTCGCCACGGCACGGCCAGCGGACCGGAACATCTCACTACCCGGGACCGGCACGTCGCCACGGCACGGCCAGCGGCCCGGAACATCTCACCACCGGGGCCGGTACATCGCCACGGCACGGCCACCGGACCGGAACATCTCACCGCCCGGGGCCAGCACGTCGCCACGGCACGGCCAGCGGACAGGAATATCTCACCACCAACTGGGACCGGCACGTGGCCACGGCAACGCCAGCGGCCCGGAACATCTCATACCCTGGGACATCACGTCGCCACGGCACGGCCAGCGGCCCTGAACATCTCACCACCCAGGACCGACACGTAGCCACGGCACGGCCAGCGGACCGGAATATCTCACCACCACCCGGGACCGGCACGTCGCCACGGCATGGCCAGCGGACCGGAACATCTCACTACCCGGGACCGGCACGTCGCCACGGCACGGCCAGCGGCCGGGAACATCTCACCACCGGGGCCGGTACATCGCCACGGCACGGCTAGCGGACCGGAACATCTCACCACCCGGGGCCGGCACGTCGCCACGGCAACGCCAGCGGCCCGGAACATCTCACCACCCGGGACCGGCATGTCGCCACGGCACGGCCACCGGACCGGAACATCTCAGCACCCGGGGCAGGCACGTTGCCACGGCACGGCCAGCGGCCCGGAACATCTCACCCCCCTGGCCCGTCACGTCGCCACAGCACGGCCAGCGGCCCGGAACATCTCACCACCCGGGACCGGCACGTCGCCACGGCACGGCCAGCGGCCCGGAACATCTCACCGCCCGGGACCGGCACGTCGCCACGGCACGGCCAGCGGCCCGGAACATCTCACTACCCGGAACCGGCACGTCGCCTCGGCACGGCCAGCGGCCCGGAACATCTCAGCACCCGGGGCCGGCACGTCGCCACGGCACGGCCAGCGGCCCGGAACATCTCACCACCTGGGACCGGCACGTCGCCACGGCACGGCCAGCGGCCCGGAACATCTCACCACCTGGGACCGGCACGTCGCCACGGCAAGGCCAGCGGCCCGGAACATCTCACCACCTGGGACCGGCACGTCGCCACGGCACGGCCAGCGGCCCGGAACATCTCACCGCCCGGGACCGGCACGTCGCCACGGCACGGCCAGCGGCCCGGAACATCTCACTACCCGGAACCGGCACGTCGCCTCGGCACGGCCAGCGGCCAGGAACATCTCACCACCCAGGTCCGGCACGTTGCCACGGCAACGCCAGCGGCCCGGAACATCTCACCATCCAGGACCAGCACGTCGCCACGGCATGGCCACCGGACCGGAACATCTCACCCCCCTGGCCCCTCACGTCGCCACAGCACGGCCAGCGGCCCGGAACATCTCACCACCCGGGGCCGGAACGTCGCCACGGCACGGCCAGCGGCCAGGAACATCTCACCACCCAGGTCCGGCACGTCGCCACGGCAACGCCAGCGGCCCGGAACATCTCACCACCCGAGACCGGCACGTCGCCACGGCACGGCCAGCGGACCGGAACATCTCACCACCCGGGGCCGGCACGTCGCCACGTCACGGCCAACGAACCGGAACATCTCACCACCCGGGGCCGGCACGTCGCCACGGCAACACCAGCGGCCCGGAACATCTCAGCCCCCTGGGACGACACGTCGCCACGGCACGGCCAGCGGCCCGGAACATCTCTCTATCCGGGACCGGCACATCGCCACGGCACGGCCAGCGGCCCGGAACATCTCACTACCCGGGACCGGCACGTTGCCTCGGCACGGCCAGCGGCCCGGAACATCTCACCACCCTGGGCCGGCATGTCGCCACGGCACGGCAAGCGGACCGGAACATCTCACCAACCGGGGCCGGCACGTCGCCACGGCACTGCCGGCGAACCGGAACATCTCACCACCGGGGGCCGGCACGTCGCCACGGCAAGGCCAGCGGCCCTGAACATCTCACCACCCAGGACCGACACGTAGCCACGGCACGGCCAGCGGACCGGAATATCTCACCACCACCCGGGACCGGCACGTCGCCACGGCACGGCCATCGGACCGGAACATCTCACTATCCGGGACCGGCACGTCGCCACGGCACGGCCAGTGGCCCGGAACATCTCACCACCGGGGCCGGTACATCGCCACGGCACGGCCAGCGGACCGGAACATCTCACCACCCGGGGCCGGCACGTCGCCACGGCAACGCCAGCGGCCCGGAATATCTCACCACCCGGGACCTGCACGTCGCCACGGCACGGCCAGCGGACCGGAACATCTCACCACCCGGGGCCGGCACGTCGCCACGGCAACGCCAGCGGCCCGGAACATCTCAGCACCCGGGGCCGGCACGTCGCCACGGCACGGCCAGCGGCCCGGAACATCTCACCCCCCTGGCCCGTCACGTCGCCACAGCACGGCCACCGGCCCGGAACATCTCACCAACCGGGACCGGCACGTCGCCACGGCACGGCCAGCGGCCCGGAACATCTCACCGCCCGGGACCGGCACGTCGCCACGGCACGGCCAGCGGCCCGGAACATCTCACTACCCGGAACCGGCACGTTGCCTCGGCACGGCCAGCGGCCCGGAACATCTCACCACCCGGGGCCGGCACGTCGCCACGGCACGGCCAGCGGACCGGAATATCTCAGCACCCGGGGCCGGCACGTCGCCACGGCAACGCCAGCGGCCCGGAACATCTCACCACCCGGGACCGGCACGTCGCCACGGCACGGCCAGCGGACCGGAACATCTCACCACCCGGGGCCGGCACGTCGCCACGTCATGGCCAACGAACTGGAACATCTCACCACCCAGGGCCGGCACGTCGCCACGGCAACGCCAGTGGCCCGGAACATCTCAGCCCCCTGGGATGACACGTCGCCACGGCACGGCCAGCGGACCGGAACATCTCACCACCCGGGGCCGGCACGTCACCACGTCACGGCCAGCGGACCGGAATATCTCACCACCACCCGGGACCGGCACGTCGCCACGGCACGTCCAGCGGACCGGAACATCTCAAAACCCGGGACCGGCACGTCGCCACGGCACGGCCAGCGGTCCAGAACATCTCACTATCCGGGACCGGCACGTCGCCACGGCACGGCCAGCGGACCGGAACATCCACCACCCGGGGCCGGCACGTCGCCACAGCACGGCCAGCGGCCCGGAACATCTCGCCACCCGAGGCGAGCACGTCGCCACGGCACGGCCAGTGGCCCAGAACATCTCAACACCCTGGGCCAGCACGTCGCCACGGCACGGCCAGCGGACCGGAACATCCCACCTCCCGGGGCCAGCACGTCGCCACGGCACGGCCAGCGGACCGGAATATCTCACCACCACCTGGAACCGGCACGTCGCCACGGCAACGCCAGCGGCCCGGAACATCTCATAGCCTGGGCCATCACGTCGCCACGGCACGGCCAGCGGCCCGGAACATCTCACAACGCGGGACCGGCACGTCGCCAAGGCACGGCCAGCGGCCCGGAACATCTCACCGCCCGGGACCGGCACGTCGCCACGGCACGGCCAGCGGCCCGGAACATCTCATAGCCTGGGCCATCACGTCGCCACGGCACGGCCAGCGGCCCGGAACATCTCACCGCCCGGGGCCGGCACGTCGCCACGGCAAGGCCAGCGGCCCTGAACATCTCACCACCCAGGACCGGCACGTCGCCACGGCACGGCCAGCGGACTGGAATATCTCACCACCCGGGACCGGCACGTCGCCACGGCACGGCCAGCGGACCGGAACATCTCACCACCCGGGG
The DNA here is from genome assembly GCF_965140245.1 of Athene noctua. NCBI lineage: Eukaryota > Metazoa > Chordata > Aves > Strigiformes > Strigidae > Athene > Athene noctua. Next base: position 44,122 of record NW_027437631.1, on the reverse strand, counting down.
CCGGCACGTCGCCACAGCAACGCCAGCGGCCCGGAACATCTCACCACCCGGGACCGGCACGTCGCCACGGTATGGCCACCGGACCGGAACATCTCACCACCCGGGACCGGCACGACGCCACGGCACGGCCAGCGAACCGGAATATCTCAGCACCCGGGGCCGGCACGTCGCCACGGCAACGCCAGCGGCCCGGAACATCTCACCACCCAGGACCGGCACGTCACCACGGCACGGCCAGCGGACCGGAATATCTCAGCACCCGGGGCCGGCACGTCGCAACGGCACAGCCAGCGGACCGGAGCATCTCACCACCCTGGGCCGGCACGTCGCCATGGCAGGGCCAGCGGCCCTGAACATCTCACCACCCAGGACCGACAGGTAGCCACAGCACGGCCAGCGGCCCGGAACATCTCACCACCTGGGACCGGCACGTCGCCACGGCACGGCCAGCGGCCCGGAACATCTCACCGCCCGGGACCGGCACGTCGCCACGGCACGGCCAGCGGCCCGGAACATCTCACCGCCCGGGGCCGGCACGTCGCCACGGCAAGGCCAGCGGCCCTGAACATCTCACCACCCGGGACCGGCACGTCGCCACGGCACGGCCAGCGGACCGGAATATCTCACCACCACCCGGGACCGGCACGTCGCCACGGCACGGCCAGCGAACCGGAATATCTCACCACCCGGGACCGGCACGTCGCCACGGCACGGCCAGCGGACCGGAACATCTCACCACCGGGGGCCTGCACGTCGCCACGGCAAGGCCAGCGGCCCTGAACATCTCACCACCCAGGACCGACACGTAGCCACGGCACGGCCAGCGGACCGGAATATCTCACCACCACCCGGGACCGGCACGTCGCCACGGCACGGCCAGCGGACCGGAACATCTCACTACCCCGGACCGGCACGTCGCCACGGCACGGCCAGCGGACCGGAACATCTCACCACCCGGGGCCGGCACGTCGCCACGGCAACGCCAGCGGCCCGGAACATCTCACCACCCGGGACCTGCACGTCGCCACGGCATGGCCACCGGACCGGAACATCTCAGCACCCGGGGCCGGCACGACGCCACGGCACGGCCAGCGGCCCGGAACATCTCACCCCCCTGGCCTGTCACGTCGCCACAGCACTGCCAGCGGCCCGGAACATCTCACCGCCCGGGACCGGCACGTCGCCACGGCACGGCCAGCGGCCCGGAACATCTCACTACCCGGAACCGGCACGTCGCCTCGGCACGGCCAGCGGCCCGGAACATCTCACCACCCGGGGCCGGCACGTCGCCACGGCACGGCCAGCGGACCGGAACATCTCAGCACCCGGGGCCGGCACGTCGCCACGGCAACGCCAGCGGCCCGGAACATCTCACCACCCGGGACCGGCACGTCGCCACGGCACGGCCAGCGGACCGGAACATCTCACCACCCGGGGCCGGCACGTCGCCACGTCACGGCCAACGAACCGGAATATCTCACCACCCAGGGCCGGCACGTCGCCACGGCAACGCCAGCGGCCCGGAACATCTCAGCCCCCTGGGATGACACGTCGTCACGGCACGGCCAGTGGACCGGAACATCTCACCACCCGGGGCCGGCACGTCGCCACGTCACGGCCAGCGGACCGGAATATCTCACCACCACCCGGGACCGGCACGTCGCCACGGCACGGCCAGCGGCCCTGAACATCTCACCACCCAGGACCGACACGTCGCCACGGTACGGCCAGCGGACCGGAATATCTCACCACCACCCGGGACCTGCACGTCGCCACGGCAACGCCAGCGGCCCGGAACATCTGACCACCGGGGCCGGTACATCGCCACGGCACGGCCAGCGGACCGGAACATCTCACCACCCGGGGCCGGCACGTCGCCACGGCAACGCCAGCGGCCCGGAACATCTCACCACCCGGGACCGGCACGTCGCCACGGCATGGCCACCGGACCGGAACATCTCAGCACCCGGGGCCGGCACGTCGCCACGGCACGGCCAGCGGCCCGGAACATCTCACCCCCCTGGCCCGTCACGTCGCCACAGCACGGCCAGCGGCCAGGAATATCTCACCACCTGTGACCGGCACGTCGCCACGGCACGGCCAGCGGCCCGGAACATCTCACCGCCCGGGACCAGCACGTCGCCACGGCACGGCCAGCGGCCCGGAACATCTCACTACCCGGAACCGGCACGTCGCCTCGGCATGGCCAGCGGCCCGGAACATCTCACCACCCGGGGCCGGCACGTCGCCACGGCATGGCCACCGGACCGGAACATCTCACCCCCCTGGCCCCTCACGTCGCCACAGCACGGCCAGCGACCCGGAACATCTCACCACCCGGGGCCGGAACGTCGCCATGGCACGGCCAGAGAACCGGAACATCTCACCACCCGGGGCCGGCACGTCGCCATGGCAACGCCAGCGGCCCGGAACGTCTCACCACCCGGGACCGGCACGTAGCCACGGCACGGCCAGCGGCCCGGAACATCTCACCACCCGGGGCCGGCACGTCGCCACGTCACGGCCAACGAACCGGAACATCTCACCACCCGGGGCCGGCACGTCGCCACGGCAACGCCAGCGGCCCGGAACATCTCAGCCCCCTGGGACGACATGTCACCACGGCACGTCCAGCGGCCCGGAACATCTCATACCCTGGGCCATCACGTCGCCACGGCACGGCCAGCGACCCGGAACATCTCACTACCCGGGACCGGCACGTAGCACGGCAAGGCCAGCGGCCCTGAACATCTCACCACCACCCGGGTCCGGCACGTCGCCACGGCACGGCCAGCGGACCGGAACATCTCACTACCCCGGACAGGCATGTCGCCACGGCACGGCCAGCGGCCCGGAACATCTCACCACCTAGGACGGTACATCGCCACGGCACGGCCAGCGGACCGGAACATCCCACCACCCGGGGCCGGCACGTCGCCACGGCAACGCCAGCGGTACGGAACATCTCACCACCCGGGACCTGCACGTCGCCACGGCATGGCCACCGGACCGGAACATCTCAGCACCCGGGGCCGGCACGACGCCACGGCACGGCCAGCGGCCCGGAACATCTCACCCCCCTGGCCTGTCACGTCGCCACAGCACTGCCAGCGGCCCGGAACATCTCACCGCCCGGGACCGGCACGTCGCCACGGCACGGCCAGCGGACCGGAACATCTCACCACCCGGGGCCGGCATGTCGCCACGTCACGGCCAACGAACCGGAACATCTCACCACCCAGGGCCGGCACGTCGCCACGGCAACGCCAGCGGCCCGGAACATCTCAGCCCCCTGGGATGACACGTCGCCACGGCACGGCCAGTGGACCGGAACATCTCACCACCCGGGGCCGGCACGTCGCCACGTCACGGCCAGCGGACCGGAATATCTCACCACCACCCGGGACCGGCACGTCGCCACGGCACGTCCAGCGGACCGGAACATCTCAAAACCCAGGACCGGCACGTCGCCACGGCACGGCCAGCGGCCCGGAACATCTCACCGCCTGGGACCGGCACGTCGCCACGGCACGGCCAGCGGCCCGGAACATCTCACCGCCCGGGACCGGCACGTTGCCACGGCACGGCCAGCGGCCCGGAACATCTCACCGCCCGGGGCCGGCACGTCGCCACGGCAAGGCCAGCGGCCCTGAACATCTCACCACCCGGGACCGGCACGTCGCCACGGCACGGCCAGCGGACCGGAATATCTCACCACCACCCGGGACCGGCACGTCACCACGGCACGGCCAGCGAACCGGAATATCTCACCACCCGGGACCGGCACGTCGTCACGGCACGGCCAGCGGACCGGAACATCTCACCACCGGGGGCCTGCACGTCGCCACGGCAAGGCCAGCGGCCCTGAACATCTCACCACCCAGGACCGACACGTAGCCACGGCACGGCCAGCGGACCGGAATATCTCACCACCACCCGGGACCGGCACGTCGCCACGGCACGGCCAGCGGACCGGAACATCTCACTACCCCGGACCGGCACGTCGCCACGGCACGGCCAGCGGACCGGAACATCTCACCACCCGGGGCCGGCACGTCGCCACGGCAACGCCAGCGGCCCGGAACATCTCACCACCCGGGACCTGCACGTCGCCACGGCATGGCCACCGGACCGGAACATCTCAGCACCCGGGGCCGGCACGACGCCACGGCACGGCCAGCGGCCCGGAACATCTCACCCCCCTGGCCTGTCACGTCGCCACAGCACTGCCAGCGGCCCGGAACATCTCACCGCCCGGGACCGGCACGTCGCCACGGCACGGCCAGCGGCCCGGAACATCTCACTACCCGGAACCGGCACGTCGCCTCGGCACGGCCAGCGGCCCGGAACATCTCACCACCCGGGGCCGGCACGTCGCCACGGCACGGCCAGCGGACCGGAACATCTCAGCACCCGGGGCCGGCACGTCGCCACGGCAACGCCAGCGGCCCGGAACATCTCACCACCCGGGACCGGCACGTCGCCACGGCACGGCCAGCGGACCGGAACATCTCACCACCCGGGGCCGGCACGTCGCCACGTCACGGCCAACGAACCGGAATATCTCACCACCCAGGGCCGGCACGTCGCCACGGCAACGCCAGCGGCCCGGAACATCTCAGCCCCCTGGGATGACACGTCGTCACGGCACGGCCAGTGGACCGGAACATCTCACCACCCGGGGCCGGCACGTCGCCACGTCACGGCCAGCGGACCGGAATATCTCACCACCACCCGGGACCGGCACGTCGCCACGGCACGGCCAGCGGCCCGGAACATCTCACCGCCTGGGACCGGCACGTCGCCACGGCACAGCCAGCGGCCCGGAACATCTCACCGCCCGGGACCGGCACGTCGCCACGGCACGGCCAGCGGCCCGGAACATCTCACCGCCCGGGACCGGCACGTCGCCTCGGCAAGGCCAGCGAACCGGAATATCTCACCACCCGGGACCGGCACGTCGCCACGGCACGGCCAGCGGACCGGAACATCTCATACCCTGGGCCATCACGTCGCCACGGCACGGCCAGCGGCCCTGAACATCTCACCACCCAGGACCGACACGTAGCCACGGCACGGCCAGCGGACCGGAATATCTCACCACCACCCGGGACCGGCACGTCGCCACGGCATGGCCAGCGGACCGGAACATCTCACTACCCGGGACCGGCACGTCGCCACGGCACGGCCAGCGGCCCGGAACATCTCACCACCGGGGCCGGTACATCGCCACGGCACGGCCAGCGGACCGGAACATCTCACCACCCGGGGCCGGCACGTCGCCACGGCAACGCCAGCGGCCCGGAACATCTCACAACCCGGGAACGGCACGTCGCCACGGCATGGCCACCGGACCGGAACATCTCAGCACCCGGGGCCGGCACGTCGCCACGGCACGGCCAGCGGCCCGGAACATCTCACCCCCCTGGCCCGTCACGTCACCACAGCACGGCCAGCGGCCCGGAACATCTCACCAACCGGGACCGGCACGTCGCCACGGCACGGCCAGCGGCCCGGAACATCTCACCGCCCGGGACCGGCACGTCGCCTCGGCACGGCCAGCGGCCCGGAACATCTCACCGCCCAGGACCGGCACGTCGCCTCGGCACGGCCAGCGGACCGGAACATCTCACCACCCGGGGCCGGCACGTCGCCACGGTAACGCCAGCGGCCCGGAACATCTCACCACCCGGGACCGGCACGTCGCCACGGCATGGCCACCGGACCGGAACATCTCAGCACCCGGGGCCGGCACGTCGCCACGGCACGGCCAGCTGCCCGGAACATCTCACCCCCCTGGCCCGTAACGTCGCCACAGCACGGCCAGCGGACCGGAACATCTCACCACCCGGGGCCGGCACGTCGCCACGGCAACGCCAGCGGTCCGGAACATCTCAGCCCCCTGGGACGACACGTCGCCACGGCACGTCCAGCGGACCGGAACATCTCAAAACCCGGGACTGGCACGTCGCCACGGCACGGCCAGCGGTCCGGAACATCTCACTATCCGGGACCGGCACGTCGCCACGGCACGGCCAGCGGACCGGAACATCCACCACCCGGGGCCGGCACGTCGCCACGGCACGGCCAGCGGCCCGGAACATCTCGCCACCCGAGGCGAGCACGTCGCCACGGCACGGCCAGTGGCCCAGAACATCTCAACACCCTGGGCCAGCACGTCGCCACGGCACGGCCAGCGGACCGGAACATCCCACCTCCCGGGCCAGCACGTCGCCACGGCACGGGCAGCGGACCGGAATATCTCACCACCACCTGGGACCGGCACGTCGCCACGGCGACGCCAGCGGCCCGGAACATCTCACCACCCGGGACCGCCAAGTCGCCACGGCACGGCCAGCGGCCCGGAACATCTCACCGCCCGGGACCGGCACGTCGCCACGGCACGGCCAGCGGCCCGGAACATCTCACCACCCGGGACCGCCAAGTCGCCACGGCACGGCCAGCGGCCCGGAACATCTCACCGCCCGGGGCCGGCACATCACCACGGCAAGGCCAGCAGCCCTGAACATCTCACCACCCAGGACCGGCACGTCGCCACGGCACGGCCAGCGAACCGGAATATCTCACCACCCGGGACCGGCACGTCGCCACGGCACGGCCAGCGGACCGGAACATCTCACCACCCGGGGCCGGCACGTCGCCACGGCAACGCCAACGGCCCGGAACATCTCACCACCCGGGACCGGCACGTCGCCACGGTATGGCCACCGGACCGGAACATCTCACCACCCGGGACCGGCACGACGCCACGGCACGGCCAGCGAACCGGAATATCTCCGCACCCGGGGCCGGCACGTCGCCACGGCAACGCCAGCGGCCCGGAACATCACACCACCCAGGACCGGCACGTCACCACGGCACGGCCAGCGGACCGGAATATCTCAGCACCCGGGGCCGGCACGTCGCAACGGCACAGCCAGCGGACCGGAGCATCTCACCACCCTGGGCCGGCACGTCGCCATGGCACGGCCAGCGGCCCGGAATATCTCAGCCCCCTGGGGCGACACGTTGCCACGGCACGGCCAGCGGCCCGGAACATCTCACCACCCAGGACCGACACGTAGCCACGGCACGGCCAGCGGACCGGAATATCTCACCACCACCCGGGACCGGCACGTCGCCACGGCACGGCCAGCGGACCGGAACATCTCACTACACGGGACCGGCACGTCGCCACGGCACGGCCAGCGGCCCGGAATATCTCACCACCGGGGCCGGTACATCGCCACGGCACGGCCAGCGGACCGGAACATCTCACCACCCGGGGCCGGCACGTCGCCACGGCAACGCCAGCGGCCCGGAACATCTCACCACCTGGGACCGGCACGTCGCCACGGCATGTCCACCGGACCGGAACATCTCAGCACCCGGGGCCGGCATGTCGCCACGGCACGGCCAGCGGCCCGGAACATCTCACCACCCGGGACCGGCACGTCGCCACGGCACGGCCAGCGGCCCGGAACATCTCACCGCCCGGGACCGGCACGTCGCCACGGCACGGCCAGCGGCCCGGTACATCTCACTACCCGGAACCAGCACGTCGCCTCGGCACGGCCAGCGGCCCGGAACATCTCACCACCCAGGGCCAGCACGTCGCCACGGCACGGCCAGCGGTCCGGAACGTCTCAGCACCCGGGGCCGGCACGTCGCCACGGCAACGCCAGCGGCCCGGAACATCTCACCACCCGGGACCGGCACGTCGCCACGGCACGGCCAGCGGACCGGAACATCTCACCACCCGGGGCCGGCACGTCGCCCCGTCACGGCCAACGAACCGGAACATCTCACCACCCGGGGCCGGCACGTCGCCACGGCAACGCCAGCGGCCCGGAACATCTCACTATCCGGGACCGGCACGTCGCCACGGCACAGCCAGCGGACCGGAACATCCACCACCCGGGGCCGGCACGTCGCCACGGCACGGCCAGCGGACCGGAACATCACACCAACCGGGGCCGGCACGTCGCCACGGCACGGCCGGCGAACCGGAACATCTCACCACCCGGGACCTGCACGTCGCCACGGCACGGCCACCGGACCGGAACATCTCAGCACCCGGGGCCGGCACGTCGCCACGGCACGGCCAGCGGACCGGAACATCTCACCACCCGGGACCGGCACGTCGCCACGGCATAGCCACCGGACCGGAACATCTCAGCACCCTGGGCAGGCACGTCGCCACGGCACGGCCAGCGGCCCGGAACATCTCACCCCCCTGGCCCGTCACGTCGCCACGGCACGGCCAGCGGCCCGGAACATCTCACCACCCGGGACCGGCACGTCGCCACGGCACGGCCAGCGGCCCGGAACATCTCACCGCCCGGGACCGGCACGTCGCCACGGCACGGCCAGCGGCCCGGAACATCTCACTACCCGGAACCGGCACGTCGCCACGGCACGGCCAGCGGCCCGGAACATCTCACCACCCGGGGCCGGCACGTCGCCACGGCAACGCCAGCGGCCCGGAACATCTCACCACCCGGGGCCGGCACGTCGCCACGTCACGGCCAACGAACCGGAACATCTCACCACCCGGGGCCGGCACGTCGCCACGGCAACGCCAGCGGCCCGGAACATCTCACCACCTGGGACCGGCACGTCGCCACGGCATGTCCACCGGACCGGAACATCTCAGCACCCGGGGCCGGCATGTCGCCACGGCACGGCCAGCGGCCCGGAACATCTCACCACCCGGGACCGGCACGTCGCCACGGCACGGCCACCGGACCGGAACATCTCACCACCCGGGACCGGCACGTCGCCACGGCACGGCCAGCGGACCGGAACATCTCACCACCTGGGGCCGGCACGTCGCCACGGCAACGCCAGCGGCCCGGAACATCTCAGCCCCCTGGGACGACATGTCGCCACGGCACGTCCAGCGGACCGGAACATCTCAAAACCCGGGACCGGCACGTCGCCACGGCACGGCCAGCGGCCCGGAACATCTTACTACCCGGGACTGGCACGTCGCCTCGGCACGGCCAGCGGACCGGAATATCTCACCACCCGGGGCCGGCATGTCGCCACGGCACGGCCAGCGGACCGGAACATCACACCAACCGGGGCCGGCACGTCGCCACGGCACGGCCGGCGAACCGGAACATCTCACCACCCGGGACCTGCACGTCGCCACGGCACGGCCACCGGACCGGAACATCTCAGCACCCGGGGCCGGCACGTCGCCACGGCACGGCCAGCGGACCGGAACATCTCACCACCCGGGACCGGCACGTCGCCACGGCATAGCCACCGGACCGGAACATCTCAGCACCCTGGGCAGGCACGTCGCCACGGCACGGCCAGCGGCCTGGAACATCTCACCCCCCTGGCCCGTCACGTCGCCACAGCACGGCCAGCGGCCCGGAACATCTCACCACCCGGGACCGGCACGTCGCCACGGCACGGCCAGCGGCCCGGAACATCTCACCGCCCGGGACCGGCACGTCGCCACGGCACGGCCAGCGGCCCGGAACATCTCACTACCCGGAACCGGCACGTCGCCTTGGCACGGCCAGCGGCCCGGAACATCTCACCACCCGGGGCCGGCACGTCGCCACGGCAACGCCAGCGGCCCGGAACATCTCACCACCCGGGGCCGGCACGTCGCCACGTCACGGCCAACGAACCGGAACATCTCACCACCCGGGGCCGGCACGTCGCCACGGCAACGCCAGCGGCCCGGAATATCTCAGCCCCCTGGGACGACACGTCGCCACGGCACGTCCAGCGGACCGGAACATCTCAAAACCCGGGACTGGCACGTCGCCACGGCACGGCCAGCGGACCGGAACATCCCACCTCCCGGGGCCAGCACGTCGCCACGGCACGGCCAGCGGACCGGAATATCTCACCACCACCTGGGACCGGCACGTCGCCACGGCGACGCCAGCGGCCCGGAACATCTCATACCCTGGGCCATCACGTCGCCACGGCACGGCAAGCGGCCCGGAACATCTCACCACCCGGGACCGGCACGTCGCCACGGCACGGCCAGCGGCCCGGAACATCTCACCGCCCGGGACCGGCACGTCGCCACGGCACGGCCAGCGGCCCGGAACATCTCACCGCCCGGGACCGGCACGTCGCCACGGCACGGCCAGCGGCCCTGAACATCTCACCGCCCGGGACCGGCACGTCGCCTTGGCACGGCCAGCGGCCCGGAACATCTCACGACCCGGGGCCGGCACGTCGCCACGGCAAGGCCAGCGGCCCTGAACATCTCACCACCCAGGACCGGCACGTCGCCACGGCACGGCCAGCGGACCGGAATATCTCACCACCACCCGGGACCGGCACGTCGCCACGGCACGGCCAGCGAACCGGAATATCTCACCACCCGGGACCGGCACGTCGCCACGGCACGGCCAGCGGACCGGAATATCTCACCACCCGGGGCCGGCACGTCGCCACGGCAACGCCAGCGGCCCGGAACATCTCAGCCCCCTGGGACGACACGTCGCCACGGCACGGCCAGCGGCCCGGAACATCTCACTATACGGGACAGGCACGTCGCCACGGCAAGGCCAGCAGCCCGGAACATCTCACCACCCGGGGCCGGCATGTCGCCACGGCACGGCCAGCGGACCGGAACATCACACCAACCGGGGCCGGCACGTCGCCACGGCACCGCCAGCGAACCGGAACATCTCACCACCGGGGGCCGGCACGTCGCCACGGCAAGGCCAGCGGCCCTGAACATCTCACCACCCAGGACCGACACGTAGCCACGGCACGGCCAGCGGACCGGATTATCTCACCACCACCCGGGACCGGCACGTCGCCACGGCACGGCCAGCGGACCGGAACATCTCACTACCCGGGACCGGCACGTCGCCACGGCACGGCCAGCGGCCCGGAACATCTCACCACCGGGGCCGGTACATCGCCACGGCACGGCCACCGGACCGGAACATCTCACCGCCCGGGGCCAGCACGTCGCCACGGCACGGCCAGCGGACAGGAATATCTCACCACAAACTGGGACCGGCACGTCGCCACGGCAACGCCAGCGGCCCGGAACATCTCATAGCCTGGGCCATCAGGTCGCAACGGCACGGCCAGCGGCCCGGAACATCTCACCACCCGGGACCGGCACGTCGCCACGGAACGGCCAGCGGCCCGGAACATCTCACCGCCCGGGACCGGCACGTCGCCACGGCACGGCCAGCGGCCCGGAACATCTCACCGCCCGGGACCGGCACGTCGCCACGGCACGGCCAGCGGCCCGGAACATCTCACCGCCCGGGGCCGGCACGTCGCCACGGCAAGGCCAGCGGCCCTGAACATCTCACCACCCAGGACCGGCACGTCGCCACGGCACGGCCAGCGGACCGGAATATCTCACCACCACCCGGGACCGGCACGTCGCCACGGCACGGCCAGCGAACCGGAATATCTCACCACCCGGGACCGGCACGTCGCCACGGCACGGCCAGCGGACCGGAACATCTCACCACCCGGGGCCGGCACGTCGCCACGGCAACGCCAGCGGCCCGGAACATCTCACCACCCGGGACCGGCACGTCGCCATGGTATGGCCAGCGGACCGGAACATCTCACCACCCGGGACCGGCGCGACGCCACGGCACGGCCAGTGAACCGGAATATCTCAGCACCCGGGGCCGGCACGTCGCCACGGCAACGCCAGCGGCCCGGAACATCTCACCACCCAGGACCGGCACGTCACCACGGCACGGCCAGCGGACCGGAATATCTCAGCACCCGGGGCCGGCACGTCGCAACAGCACAGCCAGCGGACCAGAGCATCTCACCACCCTGGGCCGGCACGTCGCCATGGCACGGCCAGCGGCCCGGAATATCTCAGCCCCCTGGGGCGACACGCTGCCACGGCACGGCCAGCGGCCCGGAACATCTCATACCCTGGGACATCACGTCGCCACGGCACGGCCAGCGGCCCTGAACATCTCACCACCCAGGACCGACACGTAGCCACGGCACGGCCAGCGGACCGGAATATCTCACCACCACCCGGGACCGGCACGTCGCCACGGCATGGCCAGCGGACCGGAACATCTCACTACCCGGGACCGGCACGTCGCCACGGCACGGCCAGCGGCCGGGAACATCTCACCACCGGGGCCGGTACATCACCACGGCACGGCCAGCGGACCGGAACATCTCACCACCCGGGGCCGGCACGTCGCCACGGCAACGCCAGCGGCCCGGAACATCTCACCACCCGGGACCGGCATGTCGCCACGGCACGGCCACCGGACCGGAACATCTCAGCACCCGGGGCAGGCACGTTGCCACGGCACGGCCAGCGGCCCGGAACATCTCACCCCCCTGGCCCGTCACGTCGCCACAGCACGGCCAGCGGCCCGGAACATCTCACCACCCGTGACCGGCACGTCGCCACGGCACGGCCAGCGGCCCGGAACATCTCACCGCCCGGGACCGGCACGTCGCCACGGCACGGCCAGCGGCCCGGAACATCTCACTACCCGGAACCGGCACGTCGCCTCGGCACGGCCAGCGGCCCGGAACATCTCACCACCCGGGACCGGCACGTCGCCACGGCACGGCCAGCGGCCCGGAACATCTCACCGCCCGGGTCCGGCACGTCGCCACGGCACGGCCAGCGGACCAGAACATCTCACCGCCCGGGACCGGCACGTCGCCACGGCACGGCCAGCGGCCCTGAACATCTCACCGCCCGGGACCGGCACGTCGCCTCGGCACGGCCAGCGGCCCGGAACATCTCACCACCCCGGACCGGCACGTCGCCACGGCACGGCCAGCGGACCGGAATATCTCACCACCACCCGGGACCGGCACGTCGCCATGGCACGGCCAGCGAACCGGAATATCTCACCACCCGGGACCGGCACGTCGCCACGGCACGGCCAGCGGACCGGAATATCTCACCACCCGGGGCCGGCACGTCGCCACGGCAACGCCAGCGGCCCGGAACATCTCACCGCCCGGGTCCGGCACGTCGCCACGGCACGGCCAGCGGACCAGAACATCTCACCGCCCGGGACCGGCACGTCGCCACGGCACGGCCAGCGGCCCTGAACATCTCACCGCCCGGGACCGGCACGTCGCCTCGGCACGGCCAGCGGCCCGGAACATCTCACCACCCCGGACCGGCACGTCGCCACGGCACGGCCAGCGGACCGGAATATCTCACCACCACCCGGGACCGGCACGTCGCCATGGCACGGCCAGCGAACCGGAATATCTCACCACCCGGGACCGGCACGTCGCCACGGCACGGCCAGCGGACCGGAATATCTCACCACCCGGGGCCGGCACGTCGCCACGGCAACGCCAGCGGCCCGGAACATCTCAGCCCCCTGGGACGACACGTCGCCACGGCACGTCCAGCGGCCCGGAACATCTCAAAACCCGGGACCGGCACGTCGCCACGGCACGGCCAGCGGCCCGGAACATCTCACTACCCGGGACCAGCACGTCGCCTCGGCAAGGCCAGCAGCCCGGAACATTCTCACCACCCGGGGCCGGCATGTCGCCACGGCACGGCCAACGGACCGGAACATCACACCAACCGGGGCCGGCACGTCGCCACGGCACGGCCGGCGAACCGGAACATCTCACTCCCGGGGGCCGGCACGTCGCCACGGCAAGGCCAGCGGCCCTGAACATCTCACTACCCAGGACCGACACGTAGCCACGGCACGGCCAGCGGTCCGGAACATCTCACTATCCGGGACCGGCACGTCGCCACGGCACGGCCAGCAGACCGGAACATCCACCACCCGGGGCCGGCACGTCGCCACGGCACGGCCAGCGGCCCGGAACATCTCGCCACCCGAGGCGAGCACGTCGCCACGGCACGGCCAGTGGCCCAGAACATCTCAACACCCTGGGCCAGCACGTCGCCACGGCACGGCCAGCGGACCGGAACATCCCACCTCCCGGGGCCAGCACGTCGCCACGGCACGGGCAGCGGACCGGAATATCTCACCACCACCTGGGACCGGCACGTCGCCACGGCGACGCCAGCGGCCCGGAACATCTCATACCCTGGGCCATCACGTCGCCACGGCACGGCCAGCGGCCCGGAACATCTCACCACCCGGGACCGGCACGTCGCCACGGCACGGCCAGCGGCCCGGAACATCTGACCACCGGGGCCGGTACATCGCCACGGCACGGCCAGCGGACCGGAACATCTCACCACCTGTGACCGGCACGTCGCCACGGCACGGCCAGCGGCCCGGAACATCTCACCGCCCGGGACCGGCATGTCGCCACGGCACGGCCAGCGGCCCGGAACATCTCACTACCCGGAACCGGCACGTCGCCTCGGCACGGCCAGTGGCCCGGAACATCTCACCCCCCTGGCCCCTCACGTCGCCACAGCACGGCCAGCGGCCCGGAACATCTCACCACCCGGGGCCGGAACGTCGCCACGGCATGGCCACCGGACCGGAACATCTCACCACCCGGGACCGGCACGTCGCCACGGCACGGCCAGCGGACCGGAACATCTCACCACCTGGGGCCGGCACGTCGCCACGTCACGGCCAACGAACCGGAACATCTCACCACCCGGGGCCGGCACGTCGCCACGGCAACGCCAGCGGCCCGGAACATCTCAGCCCCCTGGGACGACATGTCGCCACGGCACGTCCAGCGGACCGGAACATCTCAAAACCCGGGACCGGCACGTCGCCACGGCACGGCCAGCGGCCCGGAACATCTTACTACCCGGGACCGGCACGTCGCCTCGGCACGGCCAGCGGACCGGAACATCTCACCACCCGGGGCCGGCATGTCGCCACGGCACGGCCAGTGGACCGGAACATCACACCAACCGGGGCCGGCACGTCGCCACGGCACGGCCGGCGAACCGGAACATTTCACCACCCGGGACCTGCACGTCGCCACGGCACGGCCACCGGACCGGAACATCTCAGCACCCGGGGCCGGCACGTCGCCACGGCACGACCAGCGGACCGGAACATCTCACCACCCGGGACCGGCACGTCGCCACGGCATAGCCACCGGACCGGAACATCTCAGCACCCTGGGCAGGCACGTCGCCACGGCACGGCCAGCGGCCCGGAACATCTCACCCCCCTGGGCCATCACGTCGCCATGGCACGGCAAGCGGCCCGGAACATCGCACCACCCGGGACTGGCACGTCGCCAGGGCACGGCCAGCGGACCGGAATATCTCACCACCACCCGGGACCGGCACGTCGCCACGGCATGGCCAGCGGACCGGAACATCTCATTACCCGGGACCGGCACGTCGCCACGGCACGGCCTGCGGCCGGGAACATCTCACCACCGGGGCCGGTACATCGCCACGGCACGGCCAGCGGACCGGAACATCTCACCACCCGGGGCCGGCACGTCGCCACGGCAACGCCAGCGGCCCGGAACATCTCACCACCCGGGACCGGCATGTCGCCACGGCACGGCCACCGGACCGGAACATCTCAGCACCCGGGGCAGGCACGTTGCCACGGCACGGCCAGCGGCACGGAACATCACACCCCCCTGGCCCGTCACGTCGCCACAGCACGGCCAGCGGCCCGGAACATCTCACCACCCGGGACCGGCACGTCGCCACGGCACGGCCAGCGGCCCGGAACATCTCACCGCCCGAGACCGGCACGTCGCCACGGCACGGCCAGCGGCCCGGAACATCTCACTACCCGGAACCGGCACGTCGCCTCGGCACGGCCAGCGGCCCGGAACATCTCACCACCCGGGACCGGCACGTCGCCACGGCACGGCCAGCGGCCCGGAACATCTCACCGCCCGGGACAGGCACGTCGCCACGGCACGGCCAGCGGACCAGAACATCTCACTCCCGGGGGCCGGCACGTCGCCACGGCAAGGCCAGCGGCCCTGAACATCTCACTCCCGGGGGCCGGCACGTCGCCACGGCAAGGCCAGCGGCCCTGAACATCTCACTACCCAGGACCGACACGTAGCCACGGCACGGCCAGCGGACCGGAACATCTCACCACCCGGGGCCAGCACGTCGCCACGGCACGGTCAGCGAACCAGAACATCTCACCACCCGGGACTGGCACGTCGCCATGGCAACGCTAGCGGCCCGGAACATCTCACCACCCGGGACCGGCACGTCGCCACGGCACGGCCAGCGGACCGGAACATCTCACCACCCGGGGCCGGCACGTCGCCACGTCACGGCCAACGAACCGGAACATCTCACCACCCGGGGCCGGCACGTCGCCACGGCAACGCCAGCGGCCCGGAACATCTCAGCCCCCTGGGACGACACGTCACCACGGCACGTCCAGCGGACTGGAACATCTCAAAACCCGTGACCGGCACGTCGCCACGGCACGGCCAGCGGCCCGGAACATCTCACCCCCCTGGCCCGTCACGTCGCCACAGCACGGCCAGCGGCCCGGAACATCTCACCACTCGGGACCGGCACGTCGCCACGGCACGGCCAGCGGCCCGGAACATCTCACCGCCCGGGACCGGCACGTCGCCACGGCACGGCCAGCGGCCCGGAACATCTCACTACCCGGAACCGGCACGTCGCCTCGGCACGGCGAGCGGCCCGGAACATCTCACCGCCCGGTACCGGCACGTCGCCACAGCACGGCCAGCGGCCCGGAACATCTCACCACCCGGGACCGGCACGTCGCCACGGCACGGCGAGTGGCCCGGAACATCTCACCGCCCGGGACCGGCACGTCGCCACAGCACGGCCAGCGGCCCGGAACATCTCAGCACCCGGGGCCGGCACGTCGCCACGGCATGGCCACCGGACCGGAACATCTCACCCCCCTGGCCCGTCACGTCTCCACGGCAACGCCAGCGGACCGGAACATCTCACCACCCGGGGCCGGAACGTCGCCACGGCACGGCGAGCGGCCCGGAACATCTCACCGCCCGGGACCGGCACGTCGCTACGGCACGGCCAGCGGCCCGGAACATCTCACCGCCCGGGACCGGCACGTCGACACGGCACGGCCAGCGGCCCGGAACATCTCACCCCCCTGGCCCGTCACGTCGCCACAGCACGGCCAGCGGCCCGGAACATCTCACCACCCGGGACCGGCACGTCGCCACGGCACGGCGAGCGGCCCGGAACATCTCACCGCCCGGGACCGGCACGTCGCCACAGCACGGCCAGCGGCCCGGAACATCTCAGCACCCGGGGCCGGCACGTCGCCACGGCATGGCCACCGGACCGGAACATCTCACCCCCCTGGCCCGTCACGTCGCCACGGCACGGCCAGCGAACCGGAACATCTCACCACCCGGGGCCAGCACGTCGCCATGGCAACGCCAGCGGCACGGAATATCTCACCACCCGGGACCGGCACGTCGCCACGGCACGGCCAGCGGACCGGAACATCTCACCACCCGGGGCCGGCACGTCGCCACGTCACGGCCAACGAACCGGAACATCTCACCACCCGGGGCCGGCACGTCGCCACGGCAACGCCAGCGGCCCGGAACATCTCAGCCCCCTGGGACGACACGTCGCCACGGCACGTCCAGCGGACCGTAACATCTCAAAACCCGAGACCGGCACGTCGCCACGGCACGGCCAGCGGCCCGGAACATCTCACTATCCGGGACCGGCACGTCGCCACGGCACGGCCAGCGGCCTGGAACATCTCACTACCCGGGACCGGCACGTCGCCTCGGCAAGGCCAGCGTCCCGGAACATCTCACCACCCGGGGCCGGCATGTCGCCACGGCACGGCCAGCGGACCGGAACATCACACCAACCGGGGCCGGCACATCGCCACGGCACGGCCGGCGAACCGGAACATCTCACCACCGGGGGCCGGCACGTCGCCACGGCAAGGCCAGCGGCCCTGAACATCTCACCACCCAGGACCGACACGTAGCCACGGCACGGCCAGCGGACCGGAATATCTCACCACCACCCGGGACCGGCACGTCGCCACGGCACGGCCAGCGGACCGGAACATCACACTACCCGGGACCGGCACGTCGCCACGGCACTGCCAGCGGCCCGGAACATCTCACCACCGGGGCCGGTACATCGCCACGGCACGGCCAGCGGACCGGAACATCTCACCACCCGGGGCCGGCACGTCGCCACGGCAACGCCAGCGGCCCGGAACATCTCACCACCCGGGACCGGCACGTCGCCACGGCATGGCCACCGGACCGGAACATCTCAGCACCCGGGGCCGGCACGTCGCCACGGCACGGCCAGCGGCCCGGAACATCTCACTACCCGGAACCGGCACGTCGCCTCGGCACGGCCAGCGGCCCGGAACATCTCACCACCCAGGGCCGGCACGTCGCCACGGCACGGCCAGCGGACCGGAACATCTCAGCACCCGGGGCCGGCACGTCGCCACGGCAACGGCAGCGGCCCGGAACATCTCACCACCCGGGACCGGCACGTCGCCACGGCACGGCCAGCGGACAGGAATATCTCAGCCCCTTGGGGTGACACGTCGCCACGGCACGGCCAGCGGAACGGAACATCTCAGCACCCGGGGCCGGCACGTCGCCACGGCAACGCCAGCGGCCCGGAACATACCACCCGGGGCCGGCACGTCGCAATGGCACGGCCAGCGGCCCGGAACATCTCATACCCTGGGCCATCACGTCGCCACGGCACGGCCAGCGGCCCGGAACATCTCACCACCCGGGACCGGCACGTCGCCACGGCACGGCCAGCGGCCTGGAACATCTCACCACCCGGGACCGGCACGTCGACACGGCACAGCCAGCGGCCCGGAACATCTCACCACCCGGGACCGGCACGTCACCACGGCACGGCCAGCGGACCGGAACATCTCACCACCCGGGGCCAGCACGTCGCCACGGCACTTCCAACGAACCGGAACATCTCACCACCCGGGGCCAGCACGTCGCCACGGCACGGTCAGCGAACCAGAACATCTCACCACCCGGGACTGGCACGTCGCCATGGCAACGCTAGCGGCCCGGAACATCTCACCACCCGGGACCGGCACGTCGCCACGGCACGGCCAGCGGACCGGAACATCTCACCACCCGGGGCCGGCACGTCGCCACGTCACGGCCAACGAACCGGAACATCTCACCACCCGGGGCCGGCACGTCGCCACGGCAACGCCAGCGGCCCGGAACATCTCAGCCCCCTGGGACGACACGTCACCACGGCACGTCCAGCGGACTGGAACATCTCAAAACCCGTGACCGGCACGTCGCCACGGCACGGCCAGCGGCCCGGAACATCTCACCCCCCTGGCCCGTCACGTCGCCACAGCACGGCCAGCGGCCCGGAACATCTCACCACTCGGGACCGGCACGTCGCCACGGCACGGCCAGCGGCCCGGAACATCTCACCGCCCGGGACCGGCACGTCGCCACGGCACGGCCAGCGGCCCGGAACATCTCACTACCCGGAACCGGCACGTCGCCTCGGCACGGCGAGCGGCCCGGAACATCTCACCGCCCGGTACCGGCACGTCGCCACAGCACGGCCAGCGGCCCGGAACATCTCACCACCCGGGACCGGCACGTCGCCACGGCACGGCGAGTGGCCCGGAACATCTCACCGCCCGGGACCGGCACGTCGCCACAGCACGGCCAGCGGCCCGGAACATCTCAGCACCCGGGGCCGGCACGTCGCCACGGCATGGCCACCGGACCGGAACATCTCACCCCCCTGGCCCGTCACGTCTCCACGGCAACGCCAGCGGACCGGAACATCTCACCACCCGGGGCCGGAACGTCGCCACGGCACGGCGAGCGGCCCGGAACATCTCACCGCCCGGGACCGGCACGTCGCTACGGCACGGCCAGCGGCCCGGAACATCTCACCGCCCGGGACCGGCACGTCGACACGGCACGGCCAGCGGCCCGGAACATCTCACCCCCCTGGCCCGTCACGTCGCCACAGCACGGCCAGCGGCCCGGAACATCTCACCACCCGGGACCGGCACGTCGCCACGGCACGGCGAGCGGCCCGGAACATCTCACCGCCCGGGACCGGCACGTCGCCACAGCACGGCCAGCGGCCCGGAACATCTCAGCACCCGGGGCCGGCACGTCGCCACGGCATGGCCACCGGACCGGAACATCTCACCCCCCTGGCCCGTCACGTCGCCACGGCACGGCCAGCGAACCGGAACATCTCACCACCCGGGGCCAGCACGTCGCCATGGCAACGCCAGCGGCACGGAATATCTCACCACCCGGGACCGGCACGTCGCCACGGCACGGCCAGCGGACCGGAACATCACACCAACCGGGGCCGGCACATCGCCACGGCACGGCCGGCGAACCGGAACATCTCACCACCGGGGGCCGGCACGTCGCCACGGCAAGGCCAGCGGCCCTGAACATCTCACCACCCAGGACCGACACGTAGCCACGGCACGGCCAGCGGACCGGAATATCTCACCACCACCCGGGACCGGCACGTCGCCACGGCACGGCCAGCGGACCGGAACATCACACTACCCGGGACCGGCACGTCGCCACGGCACTGCCAGCGGCCCGGAACATCTCACCACCGGGGCCGGTACATCGCCACGGCACGGCCAGCGGACCGGAACATCTCACCACCCGGGGCCGGCACGTCGCCACGGCAACGCCAGCGGCCCGGAACATCTCACCACCCGGGACCGGCACGTCGCCACGGCATGGCCACCGGACCGGAACATCTCAGCACCCGGGGCCGGCACGTCGCCACGGCACGGCCAGCGGCCCGGAACATCTCACTACCCGGAACCGGCACGTCGCCTCGGCACGGCCAGCGGCCCGGAACATCTCACCACCCAGGGCCGGCACGTCGCCACGGCACGGCCAGCGGACCGGAACATCTCAGCACCCGGGGCCGGCACGTCGCCACGGCAACGGCAGCGGCCCGGAACATCTCACCACCCGGGACCGGCACGTCGCCACGGCACGGCCAGCGGACAGGAATATCTCAGCCCCTTGGGGTGACACGTCGCCACGGCACGGCCAGCGGAACGGAACATCTCAGCACCCGGGGCCGGCACGTCGCCACGGCAACGCCAGCGGCCCGGAACATACCACCCGGGGCCGGCACGTCGCAATGGCACGGCCAGCGGCCCGGAACATCTCATACCCTGGGCCATCACGTCGCCACGGCACGGCCAGCGGCCCGGAACATCTCACCACCCGGGACCGGCACGTCGCCACGGCACGGCCAGCGGCCTGGAACATCTCACCACCCGGGACCGGCACGTCGACACGGCACAGCCAGCGGCCCGGAACATCTCACCACCCGGGACCGGCACGTCACCACGGCACGGCCAGTGGACCGGAACATCTCACCACCCGGGGCCAGCACGTCGCCACGGCACTTCCAACGAACCGGAACATCTCACCACCCGGGGCCGGCACGTCTCCACGGCAACGCCACCGGCTCGGAACATCTGACCACCCGGGACCGGCACGTCGCCACGGCACGGCCAGCGGACCGGAACATCTCACCACCCGGGGCCGGAACGTCGCCACGGCACGGCCAGCGAACCGGAACATCTCACCACCCGGGGCCGGCACGTCGCCATGGCAACGCCAGCGGCCCGGAACATCTCACCACTCGGGACCGGCACGTCGCCACGGCACGGCCAGCGGCCCGGAACATCTCAGCACCCGGGGCCGGCACGTCGCCATGGCACGGCCAGCGGCCCAGAACATCTCACCGCCCGGGACCGGCATGTCGCCACGGCATGGCCAGCGGACCGGAATATCTCACTACCCGGAACCGGCACGTCGCCTTGGCACAGCCAGCGGCCCTGAACATCTCACCACCTGGGGCCGGGACGTCGCCACGGCACGGCCAGCGGCCTGGAACATCTCACCACCCGGGGCCGGCACGTCGCCACGGCAACGCCAGCGGCCCGGAACATCTCACCACCCGGGACCGGCACGTCGCCACGGCATGGCCACCGTACCGGAACATCTCACCCCCCTGGCCCGTCACGTCGCCACGGCACGGCCAGCGAACCGGAACATCTCACCACCCGGGGCCAGCACGTCGCCATGGCAACGCCAGCGGCACGGAATATCTCACCACCCGGGACCGGCACGTCGCCACGGCACGGCCAGCGGACCGGAACATCTCACCACCCGGGGCCGGCACGTCGCCACGTCACGGCCAACGAACCGGAACATCTCACCACCCGGGGCCGGCACGTCGCCACGGCAACGCCAGCGGCCCGGAACATCTCAGCCCCCTGGGACGACACGTCGCCACGGCACGTCCAGCGGACCGTAACATCTCAAAACCCGAGACCGGCACGTCGCCACGGCACGGCCAGCGGCCCGGAACATCTCACTATCCGGGACCGGCACGTCGCCACGGCACGGCCAGCGGCCCGGAACATCTCACTACCCGGGACCGGCACGTCGCCTCGGCAAGGCCAGCGTCCCGGAACATCTCACCACCCGGGGCCGGCATGTCGCCACGGCACGGCCAGCGGACCGGAACATCAGACCAACCGGGGCCGGCACATCGCCACGGCACGGCCGGCGAACCGGAACATCTCACCACCGGGGGCCGGCACGTCGCCACGGCAAGGCCAGCGGCCCTGAACATCTCACCACCCAGGACCGACACGTAGCCACGGCACGGCCAGCGGACCGGAATATCTCACCACCACCCGGGACCGGCACGTCGCCACGGCACGGCCAGCGGACCGGAACATCACACTACCCGGGACCGGCACGTCGCCACGGCACTGCCAGCGGCCCGGAACATCTCACCACCGGGGCCGGTACATCGCCACGGCACGGCCAGCGGACCGGAACATCTCACCACCCGGGGCCGGCACGTCGCCACGGCAACGCCAGCGGCCCGGAACATCTCACCACCCGGGACCGGCACGTCGCCACGGCATGGCCACCGGACCGGAACATCTCAGCACCCGGGGCCGGCACGTCGCCACGGCACGGCCAGCGGCCCGGAACATCTCACTACCCGGAACCGGCACGTCGCCTCGGCACGGCCAGCGGCCCGGAACATCTCACCACCCAGGGCCGGCACGTCGCCACGGCACGGCCAGCGGACCGGAACATCTCAGCACCCGGGGCCGGCACGTCGCCACGGCAACGGCAGCGGCCCGGAACATCTCACCACCCGGGACCGGCACGTCACGACGGCACGGCCAGCGGACAGGAATATCTCAGCCCCTTGGGGTGACACGTCGCCACGGCACGGCCAGCGGAACGGAACATCTCAGCACCCGGGGCCGGCACGTCGCCACGGCAACGCCAGCGGCCCGGAACATACCACCCGGGGCCGGCACGTCGCAATGGCACGGCCAGCGGCCCGGAACATACCACCCGGGGCCATCACGTCGCCACGGCACGGCCAGCGGCCCGGAACATCTCACCACCCGGGACCGGCACGTCGCCACGGCACGGCCAGCGGCCTGGAACATCTCACCACCCGGGACCGGCACGTCGACACGGCAAAGCCAGCGGCCCGGAACATCTCACCACCCGGGACCGGCACGTCACCACGGCACGGCCAGCGGACCGGAACATCTCACCACCCGGGGCCAGCACGTCGCCACGGCACTTCCAACGAACCGGAACATCTCACCACCCGGGGCCGGCACGTCTCCACGGCAACGCCACCGGCCCGGAACATCTGACCACCCGGGACCGGCACGTCGCCACGGCACGGCCAGCGGACCGGAACATCTCACCACCCGGGGCCGGAACGTCGCCACGGCACGGCCAGCGAACCGGAACATCTCACCACCCGGGGCCGGCACGTCGCCATGGCAACGCCAGCGGCCCGGAACATCTCACCACTCGGGACCGGCACGTCGCCACGGCACGGCCAGCGGCCCGGAACATCTCAGCACCCGGGGCCGGCACGTCGCCATGGCACGGCCAGCGGCCCAGAACATCTCACCGCCCGGGACCGGCATGTCGCCACGGCATGGCCAGCGGACCGGAATATCTCACTACCCGGAACCGGCACGTCGCCTTGGCACAGCCAGCGGCCCTGAACATCTCACCACCTGGGGCCGGGACGTCGCCACGGCACGGCCAGCGGCCTGGAACATCTCACCACCCGGGGCCGGCACGTCGCCACGGCAACGCCAGCGGCCCGGAACATCTCACCACCCGGGACCGGCACGTCGCCACGGCATGGCCACCGTACCGGAACATCTCACCCCCCTGGCCCGTCACGTCGCCACAGCACGGCCAGAGGCCCGGAACATCTCACCACCCGGGGCCGGAACGTCGCCATGGCACGGCCAGCGGCCCGGAACATCTCACCACCCGGAACCGGCACGTCGCCACGGCATGGCCACCGGACCGGAACATCTCAGCACCCGGGGCCGGCACGTCGCCACGGCACGGCCAGCGGCCCGGAACATCTCACCCCCCTGGCCCGTCACGTCGCCACAGCACGGCCAGCGTCCCGGAACATCTCACCCCCCTGGCCCGTCACGTTGCCACGGCATGGCCAGCGGCCCGGAACATCTCACCACCCAGGGCCGGCACGTCGCCACGGCACGGCCAGCGGACCGGAACATCTCAGCACCCGGGGCCGGAACTTCGCCACGGCAACGCCAGCGGCCCGGAACATCTCACCACCCGGGACCGGCACGTCGCCACGGCACGGCCAGCGGAGCGGAACATCTCAGCACCCGGGGCCGGCAGGTCGCCATGGCACGGCCAGCGGACAGGAGCATCTCACCACCCTGGGCAGGCACGTCGCCACGGCACAGCCAGCGGCCTGGAACATCTCAAAACCCTGGGCCAGCACGTCGCCACGGCACGGCCAGCGGACCGGAACATCTCAGCACCCGGGGCCGGAACGTCGCCACGGCAACGCCAGCGGCCCGGAACATCTCACCACCCGGGACCGGCACGTCGCCACGGCACGGCCAGCGGAGCGGAACATCTCAGCACCCGGGGCCGGCAGGTCGCCATGGCACGGCCAGCGGACAGGAGCATCTCACCACCCTGGGCAGGGACGTCGCCACGGCACGGCCAGCGGACCGGAACATCTCACCGCCCGAGACCGGCACGTCGCCACGGCACGGCCAGCGGCCCGGAACATCTCACTACCCGGAACCGGCACGTCGCCTCGGCACGGCCAGCGGCCCGGAACATCTCACCACCCGGGACCGGCACGTCGCCACGGCACGGCCAGCGGCCCGGAACATCTCACCGCCCGGGACCGGCACGTCGCCACGGCACGGCCAGCGGACCAGAACATCTCACTCCCGGGGGCCGACACGTCGCCACGGCAAGGCCAGCGGCCCTGAACATCTCACTCCCGGGGGCCGGCACGTCGCCACGGCAAGGCCAGCGGCCCTGAACATCTCACTACCCAGGACCGACACGTAGCCACGGCACGGCCAGCGGACCGGAACATCTCACCACCCGGGGCCAGCACGTCGCCACGGCACGGTCAGCGAACCGGAACATCTCACCACCCGGGACTGGCACGTCGCCATGGCAACGCTAGCGGCCCGGAACATCTCACCACCCGGGACCGGCACGTCGCCACGGCACGGCCAGCGGACCGGAACATCTCACCACCCGGGGCCGGCACGTCGCCACGTCACGGCCAACGAACCGGAACATCTCACCACCCGGGGCCGGCACGTCGCCACGGCAACGCCAGCGGCCCGGAACATCTCAGCCCCCTGGGACGACACGTCACCACGGCACGTCCAGCGGACTGGAACATCTCAAAACCCGTGACCGGCACGTCGCCACGGCACGGCCAGCGGCCCGGAACATCTCACCCCCCTGGCCCGTCACGTCGCCACAGCACGGCCAGCGGCCCGGAACATCTCACCACTCGGGACCGGCACGTCGCCACGGCACGGCCAGCGGCCCGGAACATCTCACCGCCCGGGACCGGCACGTCGCCATGGCACGGCCAGCGGCCCGGAACATCTCACTACCCGGAACCGGCACGTCGCCTCGGCACGGCGAGCGGCCCGGAACATCTCACCGCCCGGTACCGGCACGTCGCCCTAGCACGGCCAGCGGCCCGGAACATCTCACCACCCGGGACCGGCACGTCGCCACGGCACGGCGAGTGGCCCGGAACATCTCACCGCCCGGGACCGGCACGTCGCCACAGCACGGCCAGCGGCCCGGAACATCTCAGCACCCGGGGCCGGCACGTCGCCACGGCATGGCCACCGGACCGGAACATCTCACCCCCCTGGCCCGTCACGTCTCCACGGCAACGCCAGCGGACCGGAACATCTCACCACCCGGGGCCGGAACGTCGCCACGGCACGGCGAGCGGCCCGGAACATCTCACCGCCCGGGACCGGCACGTCGCTACGGCACGGCCAGCGGCCCGGAACATCTCACCGCCCGGGACCGGCACGTCGACACGGCACGGCCAGCGGCCCGGAACATCTCACCCCCCTGGCCCGTCACGTCGCCACAGCACGGCCAGCGGCCCGGAACATCTCACCACCCGCGACCGGCACGTCGCCACGGCACGGCGAGCGGCCCGGAACATCTCACCGCACGGGACCGGCACGTCGCCACGGCACGGCCAGCGGCCCGGAACATCTCACTACCCGGAACCGGCACGTCGCCTCGGCACGGCGAGCGGCCCGGAACATCTCACCGCCCGGGACCTGCACGTCGCCACAGCACGGCCAGCGGCCCGGAACATCTCACCACCCGGGACCGGCACGTCGCCACGGCACGGCGAGCGGCCCGGAACATCTCACCGCCCGGGACCGGCACGTCGCCACAGCACGGCCAGCGGCCCGGAACATCTCAGCACCCGGGGCCGGCACGTCGCTACGGCATGGCCACCGTACCGGAACATCTCACCCCCCTGGCCCGTCACGTCGCCACGGCACGGCCAGCGAACCGGAACATCTCACCACCCGGGGCCAGCACGTCGCCATGGCAACGCCAGCAGCACGGAATATCTCACCACCCGGGACCGGCACGTCGCCACGGCACGGCCAGCGGACCGGAACATCTCACCACCCGGGGCCGGCACGTCGCCACGTCACGGCCAACGAACCGGAACATCTCACACCCGGGGCCGGCACGTCACCACGGCAACGCCAGCGGCCCGGAACATCTCAGCCCCCTGGGACGACACGTCGCCACGGCACGTCCAGCGGACCGTAACATCTCAAAACCCGAGACCGGCACGTCGCCACGGCACGGCCAGCGGCCCGGAACATCTCACTATCCGGGACCGGCACGTCGCCACGGCACGGCCAGCGGCCCGGAACATCTCACTACCCGGGACCGGCACGTCGCCTCGGCAAGGCCAGCGTCCCGGAACATCTCACCACCCGGGGCCGGCATGTCGCCACGGCACGGCCAGCGGACCGGAACATCACACCAACCGGGGCCGGCACATCGCCACGGCACGGCCGGCGAACCGGAACATCTCACCACCGGGGGCCGGCACGTCGCCACGGCAAGGCCAGCAGCCCTGAACATCTCACCACCCAGGACCGACACGTAGCCACGGCACGGCCAGCGGACCGGCATATCTCACCACCACCCGGGACCGGCACGTCGCCACGGCACGGCCAGCGGACCGGAACATCACACTACCCGGGACCGGCACGTCGCCACGGCACTGCCAGCGGCCCGGAAGATCTCACCACCGGGGCCGGTACATCGCCACGGCACGGCCAGCGGACCGGAACATCTCACCACCCGGGGCCGGCACGTCGCCACGGCAACGCCAGCGGCCCGGAACATCTCACCACCCGGGACCGGCACGTCGCCACGGCATGGCCACCGGACCGGAACATCTCAGCACCCGGGGCCGGCACGTCGCCACGGCACGGCCAGCGGCCCGGAACATCTCACCACCCGGGGCCGGCACGTCGCCACGGCAACGCCAGCGGCCCGGAACATCTCACCACCCAGGGCCGGCACGTCGCCACGGCACGGCCAGCGGACCGGAACATCTCAGCACCCGGGGCCGGCACGTCGCCACGGCAACGGCAGCGGCCCGGAACATCTCACCACCCGGGACCGGCACGTCGCCACGGCACGGCCAGCGGACAGGAATATCTCAGCCCCTTGGGGTGACACGTCGCCACGGCACGGCCAGCGGACCGGAACATCTCAGCACCCGGGGCCGGCACGTCGCCACGGCAACGCCAGCGGCCCGGAACATACCACCCGGGGCCGGCACGTCGCAATGGCACGGCCAGCGGCCCGGAACATCTCATACCCTGGGCCATCACGTCGCCACGGCACGGCCAGCGGCCCGGAACATCTCACCACCCGGGACCGGCACGTCGCCACGGCACGGCCAGCGGCCTGGAACATCTCACCGCCCGGGACCGGCACGTCGACACGGCATAGCCAGCGGCCCGGAACATCTCACCACCCGGGACCGGCACGTCACCACGGCACGGCCAGCGGACCGGAACATCTCACCACCCGGGGCCAGCACGTCGCCACGGCACGGCCAACGAACCGGAACATCTCACCACCCGGGGCCGGCACGTCTCCACGGCAACGCCACCGGCCCGGAACATCTGACCACCCGGGACCGGCACGTCGCCACGGCACGGCCAGGGGACCGGAACATCTCACCACCCGGGGCCGGAACGTCGCCACGGCACGGCCAGCGAACCGGAACATCTCACCACCCGGGGCCGGCACGTCGCCATGGCAACGCCAGCGGCCCGGAACATCTCACCACTCGGGACCGGCACGTCGCCACGGCACGGCCAGCGGCCCGGAACATCTCAGCACCCGGGGCCGGCACGTCGCCATGGCACGGCCAGCGGCCCAGAACATCTCACCGCCCGGGACCGGCATGTCGCCACGGCATGGCCAGCGGACCGGAATATCTCACTACCCGGAACCGGCACGTCGCCTTGGCACAGCCAGCGGCCCTGAACATCTCACCACCTGGGGCCGGGACGTCGCCACGGCACGGCCAGCGGCCTGGAACATCTCACCACCCGGGGCCGGCACGTCGCCACGGCAACGCCAGCGGCCCGGAACATCTCACCACCCGGGACCGGCACGTCGCCACGGCATGGCCACCGTACCGGAACATCTCACCCCCCTGGCCCGTCACGTCGCCACAGCACGGCCAGAGGCCCGGAACATCTCACCACCCGGGGCCGGAACGTCGCCATGGCACGGCCAGCGGCCCGGAACATCTCACCACCCGGAACCGGCACGTCGCCACGGCATGGCCACCGGACCGGAACATCTCAGCACCCGGGGCCGGCACGTCGCCACGGCACGGCCAGCGGCCCGGAACATCTCACCCCCCTGGCCCGTCACGTCGCCACAGCACGGCCAGCGGCCCGGAACATCTCACCCCCCTGGCCCGTCACGTTGCCACGGCATGGCCAGCGGCCCGGAACATCTCACCACCCAGGGCCGGCACGTCGCCACGGCACGGCCAGCGGACCGGAACATCTCAGCACCCGGGGCCGGAACGTCGCCACGGCAACGCCAGCGGCCCGGAACATCTCACCACCCGGGACCGGCACGTCGCCACGGCATGGCCAGCGGACCGGAACATGTCACCACCCGGGGCCGGCACATCGCCACGACACGGCCAGCGGCCCGGAACATCTCAAAACCCTGGGCCAGCACGTCGCCACGGCACGGCCAGCGGATCGGAATATCTCGCCACCCGGGGCCGGCACGTCGCCACGGCACGGCCAGCAGCCCGGAACATCTCAGCAACATGGGCAACCACGTCGCCACGGCACGGCCAGCGGACAGGAACATCTCACCTCCCAGGGCCAGCACGTCGCCACGGCACGGCCAGAGGCCCGGAACATCTCACCATCCCGGGCTGGAGCGTCGCCACGGAACGGCCAGCGGCCCGGAATATCTCACCACCCGGGACCAGCACGTCGCCACGGCACGGCCAGCGGCCCAGAACATCACACCACCTGGGGCCGACACGTCGCAACGTCACGGCAAGCGGAGCGGAACATCTCACCAACCTGGGCCGGCACGTCGCCACGGCACAGCCAGCGGACCGGAACATCTCACCACCACCCGGGGCCGGCACGTCGCCACGGCACGGCCAGCGGACCGGAACATCTCACCACCCGGGGCCGGCACGTCGCCACAGCAACGCCAGCGGCCCAGAACATCTCACCACCCGGGACCGGCACGTCGCCATGGCATGGCCACCGGACCGAAACATCTCATCACCCAGGGCCGGCACGTCGCCACGGCACGGCCAGCGGCCCGGAACATCTCACTACCCGGAACCGGCACGTCGCCTCGGCACGGCCAGCGGCCCGGAACATCTCACCACCCAGGGCCGGCACGTCGCCACGGCACGGCCAGCGGACCGGAGCATCTCACCACCCTGGGCCGCCACGTCGCCACGGCACAGCCAACGGCCTGGAATATCTCAACCCCGTGGGCGACACGTTGCCACGGCACGGCCAGCGGCCCGGAATATCTCACCACCCGGGACCGGCACGTCGCCACGGCATGGCCAGCGGACCGGAACATGTCACCACCCGGGGCCGGCACATCGCCACGACACGGCCAGCGGACCGTAATATCTCACCACCCTGGGCCGGCACGTCGCCATGGCACGGCCAGCGGCCCAGAACATCTCACCACCCGGGGACGGCACGTCGCCACGGCACGGCCAGCGGCCCGGAACATCTCACCTCCCGGGGCCGGCACGTCTCCACGTCACGGCCGGCGAACCGGAACATCTCACCACCCGGGTCCGGCATGTTGCCACGGCAAGGCCAGCGGTCCTGAACATCGCACCACCCGGGACTGGCACGTCGCCAGGGCACGGCCAGCGGACCGGAATATCTCACCACCACCCGGGACCGGCACGTCGCCACGGCACGGCCAGCGGACCGGAACATCTCAGCACCCGGGGCCGGCAGGTCGCCACGGCACGGCCAGCGGACAGGAGCATCTCACCACCCGGGGCCGGCACGTCGCCACGGCACGGCCAGCAGCCCGGAACATCTCACCAACATGGGCAACCACGTCGCCACGGCACGGCCAGCGGACAGGAACATCTCACCTCCCAGGGCCAGCACGTCGCCACGGCACGGCAAGAGGCCCGGAACATCTCACCATCCCGGGCTGGAGCGTCGCCACGGAACGGCCAGCGGCCCGGAATATCTCACCACCCGGGACCAGCACGTCGCCACGGCACGGCCAGCGGCCCAGAACATCACACCACCTGGGGCCGACACGTCGCAACGTCACGGCAAGCGGAGCGGAACATCTCACCACCCAGGGCCGGCACGTCGCCACGGCACGGCCAGCGGACCGGAACATCTCACCACCCGGGGCCGGCACGTCGCCACGGCAACGCCAGCGGCCCGGAACATCTCACCACCCGGGACCGGCACGTCGCCACGGCATGGCCACCGGACCGAAACATCTCATCACCCGGGGCCGGCACGTCGCCACGGCACGGCCAGCGGCCCGGAACATCTCACCCCCCTGGCCCGTCACGTCGCCACAGCACAGCCAGCGGCCCGGAACATCTCACCACCTTGGACCGGCACGTCACCACGGCACGGCCAGCGGACCGGAACATCTCACCACCCGGGGACGGCACGTCGCCACGGCATGGCCAGAGGCCCGGAACATCTCACTACCCGGAACCGGCACGTCGCCTCGGCACGGCCAGCGGCCCGGAACATCTCACCTCCCGGGGCCGGCACGTCGCCACGTCACGGCCGGCGAACCGGAACATCTCACCACCCGGGGCCGGCATGTTGCCACGGCAAGGCCAGCGGTCCTGAACATCGCACCACCCGGGACTGGCACGTCGCCAGGGCACGGCCAGCGGACCGGAACATCTCACCACCACCCGGGGCCGGCACGTCGCCACGGCACGGCCAGCGGCCCGGAACATCTCACCACCCGGAACCGGCACGTCGCCTCGGCACGGCCAGCGGCCCGGAACATCTCACCACCCAGGGCCGGCACGTCGCCACGGCACGGCCAGCGGACCGGAACATCTCACCACCCGGGGCCGGCACGTCGCCACGGCAACGCCAGCGGCCCGGAACATCTCACCACCCGGGACCGGCACGTCGCCATGGCATGGCCACCGGACCGAAACATCTCATCACCCGGGGCCGGCACGTCGCCACGGCACGGCCAGCGGCCCGGAACATCTCACCCCCCTGGCCCGTCACGTCGCCACAGCACAGCCAGCGGCCCGGAACATCTCACCACCTTGGAACGGCACGTCACCACGGCACGGCCAGCGGACCGGAACATCTCACCACCCGGGGACGGCACGTCGCCACGGCATGGCCAGAGGCCCGGAACATCTCACTACCCGGAACCGGCACGTCGCCTCGGCACGGCCAGCGGCCCGGAACATCTCACCTCCCGGGGCCGGCACGTCGCCACGTCACGGCCGGCGAACCGGAACATCTCACCACCCGGGGCCGGCATGTTGCCACGGCAAGGCCAGCGGTCCTGAACATCGCACCACCCGGGACTGGCACGTCGCCAGGGCACGGCCAGCGGACCGGAATATCTCACCACCACCCGGGACCGGCACGTCGCCACGGCACGGCCAGCGGACCGGAACATCTCAGCACCCGGGGCCGGCAGGTCGCCACGGCACGGCCAGCGGACAGGAGCATCTCACCACCCTGGGCAGGCACGTCGCCACGGCACAGCCAGCGGCCCGGAACATCTCAAAACCCTGGGCCAGCACGTCGCCACGGCACGGCCAGCGGATCGGAATATCTCGCCACCCGGGGCCGGCACGTCGCCACGGCACGGCCAGCAGCCCGGAACATCTCACCAACATGGGCAACCACGTCGCCACGGCACGGCCAGCGGACAGGAACATCTCACCTCCCAGGGCCAGCACGTCGCCACGGCACGGCCAGAGGCCCGGAACATCTCACCATCCCGGGCTGGAGCGTCGCCACGGAACGGCCAGCGGCCCGCAATATCTCACCACCCGGGACCAGCACGTCGCCACGGCACGGCCAGCGGACAGGAACATCTCACCTCCCAGGGCCAGCACGTCGCCACAGCACAGCCAGCGGCCCGGAACATCTCACCGCCTTGGACCGGCACGTCACCACGGCACGGCCAGCGGACCGGAACATCTCAGCAGCTGGGGCCGGCACGTTGCAACGGCACAGCCAGCGGACCGGAACATCACACCAGCCGGGGCCGGCACGTCGCCACGGCACGGCCAGCGGACCGGAACATCTCACTACCCGGGACCGGCACGTCGCCACGGCACGGCCAGAGGACCGGAACATCTCACTACCCGGGACCGGCACGTCGCCACGGCACGGCTAGAGGACCGGAACATCTCACTACACGGGACCGGCACGTCGCCACGGCACGGCCAGCGGCCCGGAACATCTCACCACCGGGACCGGCACGTCGCCACGGCACGGCCAGCGGACCGGAACATCTCAGCACCCGGGGCCGGCACGTCGCCACGGCACGGCCAGCAGACCGGAGCATCTCACCACCCTGGGCCGCCACATCGCCACGGCACGGCCAGCGGCCCGGAACATCTCACCACCCTGGGCTGGCACGTCGCCAGGGCACTGCCAGAGGACTGGAACATCTCACCCTCCTGGGCCGGCACGTTGCCACGGCACGGCCAGCGGACAAGAACATCTCACCCCCCCTGGCCGGCACGTCGCCACGGCACAGCCAGCGGCCCGGAACATCTCACCCCCCTGGGCCGGCACGTCGCCATGGCACGGCCAGCGGCCTGTAACACCTCACCACCCTGGGCCTGCACGTCGCCACGGCACGGCCATCGGACTGGAACATCTCACGACCCGGGACCGGCACGTCACCACGGCACGGCCAGCGGACCGGAACATCTCACCACCACCCGGGACCGGCACGTCGCCACGGCACGGCCAGCGGACCGGAACATCTCAGCACTTCGGGCCGGCACGTCGCCAAGGCACGGTCAGCGACCCCGTATATCTCAGCCCCCTGGGACGACACGTCGCCACGGCACGGCCAGCGGACCGGAACATCTCAAAACACGGGACCGGCACGTCGCCACGGCACGGCCAGCGGACCGGAACATCTCACCACCCGGGGCCGGCACGTCGCCACGGCACAGCCAGCGGACCGGAACATCTCACCACCTGGGGCCGGCACGTCGCCACGGCACGGCCAGCGGACCGGAACATCTCAGCACCCGGGGCCGGCAGGTCGCCACGGCACGGCCAGCGGACAGGAGCATCTCACCACCCTGGGCAGGCACGTCGCCACGGCACAGCCAGCGGCCCGGAACATCTCAAAACCCTGGGCCAGCACGTCGCCACGGCACGGCCAGCGGATCGGAATATCTCGCCACCCGGGGCCGGCACGTCGCCACGGCACGGCCAGCAGCCCGGAACATCTCACCAACATGGGCAACCACGTCGCCACGGCACGGCCAGCGGACAGGAACATCTCACCTCCCAGGGCCAGCACGTCGCCACGGCACGGCCAGAGGCCCGGAACATCTCACCATCCCGGGCTGGAGCGTCGCCACGGAACGGCCAGCGGCCCGCAATATCTCACCACCCGGGACCAGCACGTCGCCACGGCACGGCCAGCGGCCCAGAACATCACACCACCTGGGGCCGACACGTCGCAACGTCACGGCAAGCGGAGCGGAACATCTCACCAACCTGGGCCGGCACGTCGCCACGGCACAGCCAGCGGACCGGAACATCTCACCACCACCCGGGGCCGGCACGTCGCCACGGCACGGCCAGCGGCCCGGAACATCTCACTACCCGGAACCGGCACGTCGCCTCGGCACGGCCAGCGGCCCGGAACATCTCACCACCCGGGACCGGCACGTCGCCATGGCATGGCCACCGGACCGAAACATCTCACCACCCGGGGCCGGCACGTCGCCACGGCACAGCCAGCGGACCGGAACATCTCACCACCTGGGGCCGGCACGTCGCCACGGCACGGCCAGCGGACCGGAACATCTCACCACCCGGGACCAGCACGTCGCCACGGCACGGCCAGCCTACCGGACCATCTCACCAGCCGGGGCCGGCACGTCGCCATTTCGACCAGATGTCACAGTGCCACTGCCAAGTTACCGTGCCACCCCCTGGTCACAGTACCGCCCGCATGTCACATGCCATCCCCAGGTCACAGTGCCATGCCCATGTCACAGTGCAGACCCATGTCACAGTGCCAACCCAATGTCACAATGCCACTGCCTTTCACGGTGCAACACCCATGTCACAGTGCCGTACCCAAGTCACAGTGCCATACCCATGTCACAGTGCCACGCCATGTCACTGTGCCGTCCCCATGTCATAGTGCCACCCCCATGTCACAGAACCTTCCCCATGTCAAAGTGCCATCCTCGTGAAACCGTGCCACCCCAATCACGTGCCACCCCAATGCCACAGTGCGACACGCATGTCACAGTGCCACACCCATGTCACAGTAACGTCCACATGTCACACTGCCACCCCCATGTTACACTGCCGTCCCCATGTCACAGTGGCACCCCCATGTCACAATGCCACCGCCATGTCACAGTGCTATCCCCATGTCACAGTGCCAATCCAATGTCACAGTGCCATCCCCATGTCACAAAACCATTGCCATGTCACAGTGGCACCCACAGGTGCTATCCCCATGTCACAGTACTGCCCCCATGACACTGTGCCACCCCACTGTCACAGTGACGTCCACATGCCACAGTGCCACACCCATGTCACACTGCCCTCCCCATGTCACAGTGCCACACCCATGCCAAAGTGCCATCCCAATTTCACAGTGCCACCCACATGTCACAATGCCAGCACCATGTCACAGTGCCGTCCCCATGTCATAGGGCCGTCCCCATTTCACAGTGCCACCCCTGTGTCACAGTGCCGACCCGATGTCACAATGCCACGGTCATGTCACAGTGCCACCCCTGTGTCACAGTGCCACCCCCATGGCACAGTGCCGTACCTATGTCACAGTGCCACCGCCGTATCATAGTGACGCCCCCATGCGACAGTGCCGCCCCCATGAAACAGTGCCGACCAAATGTCACAATGACACCGACATGTCACTGTGCCACCGCCATGTCACAGTGCCTTCCCCATGTCACAGTGACGCCCCCGTGTCACAGTGCTGCCCCCAATTCACAGTGACGCCTCCATGTCACAGTGCCGTCCCCATGTCACAGTGCCGACCCAATGTCACAAAGCCATCGCCATGTCTCAATGCCACCGCCTTGTCACAGTGCCACCCCCAAGTCACACTGCCGTCCCCATGTCACAGTGCGACCCCTGTGTCATAATGCCACCATCATGTCACAGTGCCACCCCACTGTTACAGTGTCGCCCCATGTTACAGTGCACTGCCCATGTCACGCTGCCACCACCATGCCACAGTGCCGTCCCCATGTCACAGTGACACCCACATGTCACAGTGCCACCTACATGTCACAGTGCTACTCCCATGTCATAATGCCACCGCCATGTCACAATGCCACCCCCATGTTACAATGCTGTGCTCGTGTCACAGTGCCACACCCATTATACTGCCGTCCCCATGTCACAGTGCCACACCTATGTCATAGTGCCGCTCACATGTCACCGTGCCACCCCCATGTCACAGTGCCACCACCACGTTACAATGCCAAACCAATGTCACAATGCAGCCCCCATGTCACAGTGAAGCCCCCATGTGTCCCCATGTCATAGTGACACCCCCATGTCCCAGTGTCGCTCCCATGTCACAGTGCCACCCCTATGTCATAGTGCCGCTCACATGTCACCGTGCCACCCCCATGTCACAGTGCCACCAACACGTTACAATGCCAAACCAATGTCACAATGCAGCCCCCATGTCACAGTGAAGCCCCCATGTCAAAGTGTCACCCCCATGTCACAGTGCCGTCCCCATGTTACCCTGAAGCCCCATGTCACAATGCCACCCTCATGTTACAGAGCCACCACCATGTCACACTGCCATTCCCATGTCACAGAGCCATCCCCATTTCACAGTGTCACACTAAAGTCACGGTGCAGCCTCCATGTCACAGTGCCACCCACATGTCACATTGCCGCACCCATGTCACAGTGCCATCATGAAACCGTGACCTGGTTGTAACGGGTGTAGCACTGTGACACGTGGGCAGCATTGTAACATGGGGTGGCATTGTGACATGTGGGTGGCACTGTGAAATGTAGGTGGTACTGTGACATGGTTTTAGCACTGAGACATGGCAGTAGCATTGTGACGTTGGTTTGGCGCTGTGACATTGGGGTGGCACTGGGACATGGTGGCAGCGCTGTGAAATGGGGGAGGCATTCATGACCCACAGGTCATGGTCACTTTGATACGGCGGTGGCACTGTGACCTGGGGGTGGCATGTGACATGCGGGTGGTACTGTGACCTGGTGGTGGCACTGTAACTTGGCAGTGACACTGTGACATCTGGTCGAAATGTGACATGGGTATGGTACTGTGACATGGGGGCTGCATTGTGACATGGCGGTGGCACTGTGACATTGGGGCGGCACTGTGACATGGGGACAGCAGTGTAACGGGTGTAGCACTGTGACACGGGGGCAGCATTGTAACATGGGGTGGCATTGTGACATGTGGGTGGCACTGTGACATGTGGACATTACTGTGACTGTGGGGTGGCACTGTGACATGGAGACGGTACTGGTACATGGCGATGGCATTGTGACATGGGGTGGCACTGTGAATTGGGGGCAGCACTGTGACACGGGGGCGTCACTGTGACATGGAGAAGGTACTGTGACATAGAGATGGCACTGTGACATGTGGGTGGCACTGTGACATGGTTTTAGCACTGAGACATGGCAGTAGCATTGTGACGTTGGTTTGGCGCTGTGACATTGGGGTGGCACTGTGACATGAAAATAGAACAGTGACAGCGAGTGGCACTGTGACATGTGGGCGGCATTGTGACGTGGCACAGTGACATGGGGACGGCACAATGACATGGAGTAGCACTCTTACATGGGGACGGCACTGTGACATGAGTGTGGCACTGTGACATGGACTAGGCACTGTGCCATGGCGGCATCATGGTGACATGTGGGTGGCACGGTGACATGGGAGTGGCACTGAGGCATGGGAGTGGCACGGTGACTTTAGTGTGACACTGTGAAATGGGGATGGCTCTGTGACGTTGGGGTGGCACTGTGACATGAAAATAGCTCAGTGACAAGGAGTGGCGCTGTGACATGCGGGCGGCATTGTGACATGGGGGTGACACTGTGACATGGAAGTGGCACTGTGAAATGGGAGCAGAAAAGTGACATGGGGGTGACACTGAGATATGGGGTCGGCACTGTGACATGGGGGCAGCACTGTGACAAGGGGACGGCACTGGGACATGGGGACGACACTGGGACATGGGGGTGTCACTCACTGTGACATGGGGACGGCGCTGTGACATAGGAGGGACAGCAGTGTGACATTGGGGTGGCAGTTTGGCATGGGGGTGGCAGTGTGACATGGGGATGCAATATTGACAAGGGGCCTGCACTGTGACAATGATGTGGCACTTTGATGGAGGTGACTCTGTGACATGTGTGTGGCACTGTGACCTGGCGGTGGCATTGTCACATTGGTTTGGTAGTGTGACATGGGAATGGCACAGTGACATGGGTGTGGCACTGTGACATGGGTGTGGCACTGGGATATGGGGACGGTACACTGACCTGGTGTTGGTACTGTGACATGGGGGCAGCACCGTGACAAGGGGATGGCACTGGGACATGGGGACGACACTGGGACATGGGAGTGGTACTGTGACGTGGGGGTGTCACTGTAACATGTCGGTGGCACAGTGACTTTCTGGTGGCACTGTGACATGGGTACGGTGCTGTGACACTGGAGTAGCACTGTGACACGGGGGCGGCACTGTGACATGGGCGTGGCATTGTGAGAGTGGGACGGCACTGGGTCATTAGAGTTGCACCGTGACATGGGGACGGTACTGTCACATGGGGGCGCCACTATGATACGGCGATGGCACTGTGACATGGGGTTGGCACTGTGACATGGCGGTGGCATTATGACATGGGAGTAGCACTGTGACATGCACCCATATCACAGTGCCACATCCATGTCACAGTGCCAACCCACTGTCAGGGTGACATCCACATGTCACAGTGCCACACACATGTCACAGTGCCACACCCATGTCACAGTGCCACCACAATTACACAGTACAGTCCCCATGTCACTGCCACAACCATGTAACAGTGCCGTCCCAATGTCATAGTGCCATCCACATGTCACAGTTCCGTCACCATGTCACAGTGCCACTACCACGTCACAGAGCCACCACCATGTCACAATGCAGCCCTAATGTCACAGTGCCGTCACATGTCACAGTGTCGCTCCATGTGACAGTGCCCTGCCCATGTCACACTGTCATCCCCATGTCACAGTGTCGTCCCCGTGTCAGTGCCGCCCCCATGTCACTGTGCCATTCCCATGTCACAATACCAACCCACTGTGACAATGCCGCCACCGGGTCTCAGTGCCACACACGTCACAGAGCCACCCCCAGCTCAGAGTGCCGCCCCACTGTCACAGAGTAGGCCCCTTGTCAATATGCCACCACAATGTCACAGTGCCACCATGATATCACAGTGCCGTCCCCATGTCACAGTGCCACGCCCATGTCACAGTGCCACGCCCATGTCACAGTGCCGCCTCTATGTCACAGAGCCATTAAAGTCACGGTGCAGCCTCCATGTCACAGTGCTGTCCACATGTCACAGTACCGCCCCCATGACAAAGTGCCACCCCAATGTCACAGTGCCACCCCAATGTCACAGTTCTGTCCTCATATCAAAGTGCCATCCCCATGTCACAGTACCATCCCCATGTCACAGTGCAACCCCACTGTCACAGTGACATCCACATGTCACAGAGCCACCCTCATGTCACTGTGCCACCACAATGTCACAATGCCACACCCATATCAGAGTGCTGTCTCCACGTCACAGTGCCATCCCCATGTCATAGTGCCACCCCCATGCCATAGTGCCACCCACATGTCACAGTGCAGTCCTAATGTCACAACCCCACCGCCGTGTCACAATGCCACCCCTCTGACGCAGTCATCCCCATGTCACAGTTCCACTCCATTGTCCCAGTGCCACTCCAATGTCCCAGTGCCGTCCCCATGTCACAGTGCAACCACAATGTCACAGTGCCACTGCCATTTCACAGTACCGCCCCAATGTAACAGTGCCACCCCAATGTCACAGTGCCACCACCATGTCACAATGCAGCCCCCATGTCACAGTTCTGTCCTCATGTCACAGTGCCACCCCCATGTCGAAGTACCTTACCCATTTCACAGTGCAACCCCACTGTCACAGTGACATCCACATGTCACAGTGCCACGCCCATATCATAATGCCACCACCATGTCACAGTGCCACCCCTCTGTCACAGTGCCATCCCCATGTCACAGTGCAACCACAATGTCACAGTGCCACTGCCATGTC
Organism: Athene noctua; assembly: GCF_965140245.1. Lineage (NCBI taxonomy): Eukaryota > Metazoa > Chordata > Aves > Strigiformes > Strigidae > Athene > Athene noctua. The sequence continues at coordinate 3,677 of NW_027437631.1, read as the reverse complement.
ACAGTGCCGTGCCATGGGTGACCTGGGTCATGAATGGCACTGTGACATGTGGACGTTACTGTGACATGGGGATAGCACTGTGACATGGCGGTGGCATTGTGACATGGGGGTGCCACTGGGGACGGCAGTGTAACATGGGGGTGGCACTGTGACATGTGGACGTTACGGTGACATGGGTGTGGCACTGTGACATGCGTGTCGCACTGTGACATTAGGGTGGCACTGTGACATTGGGGTGGCACGGTTTCACGAGGATGGCACTTTGACATGGGGACGGTTCTGTGACATGGGGGTGGCACTATGACATGGGGACGGCACAGTGACATGGCGTGGCACTGTGACATGGGTATGGCACTGTGACTTGGGTACGGCACTGTGACATGGGTGTTGCACCGTGAAAGGCAGTGGCATTGTGACATTGGGTTGGCACTGTGACATGGGTCTGCACTGTGACATGGGCATGGCACTGTGACCTGGGGGTGGCACTGTGACATGGTTTTAGCACTGAGACATGGCAGTAGCATTGTGACGTTGGTTTGGCGCTGTGACATTGGGGTGGCACTGTGACATGGTGGCAGCGCTGTGAAATGGGGGAGGCATGGGGTCATTAGAGTTGCACCATGACATGGGGACGGCACTGTGACATGGGGAGGGCAGTGTGTCTTGTGGGTGGCACTGTGATATGATGACGGCACTGTGACATGGCGGTGGCACTGTGACATTGTGGTCACACTGTGACATAGAGATGGCACTGGGACAGGGGATGGCGCTGTTACATGGCATGGCACTGTGACATGGGGACGGCACTGGGTCATTATAGTTGCACTGTGACATGGGGACGGCAGGGTGACATAGGGCTGGCACTGTGACATGGGTGTTGCACTGTGACATGGGGACAGCAGTTGGACATGGGAGTGGTACTGTGACGTGGGGGTGTCACTGTAACATGGCGGTGGCACAGTGACATTCCGGTGGCACCGTGACACGGGTACGGTGCTGTCGCACTGGGGTAGCACTGTGACATGGGGGCGGCACTGTGGCATGGGAGTGGCACTGTGACAATGAGACAGCACTGGGTCATTAGAGTTGCACTGTGACATGGGGACGGCATTATGACATGGCGGTGGCATTATGACATGTGGGTGGCACTGTGGCATGGGGATGGCATTGCGACATGGGGGTGGTGCTGTGACGTGGGGGCGTTACTGTGACATGGGTGTGGCACTGTGACATGCGTGTGCAGTGGCATTGTGACATGGGGGTGCCACTGTGACATGGGGACAGCAGTGTAACATGGTGGTGGCTCTGTAACATGAGGGTGGCATTGTGACATGGGGCTTCAGGGTAACATGGGGATGGCATTGTGACATGGGGGTGACACTTTGACATGGGGGCTTCACTGTGAAGCGGCACTATGACATAGGGGTGGCACTGTGACATGGAAGCGGCACTGGGACATGGGGGTGTCACTATGACATGGGGACTGCACTGTGACATGGGGAGGCCACTGTGACATGGGTGTGGCACTCACTGTGACATGGGGACGGCGCTGTGACATAGGAGGGACAGCAGTGTGACATTGGGGTGGCAGTTGGGCATGGGGGTGGCAGTGTGACATGGGGATGCAATATTGACAAGGGGCCTGCACTGTGACAATGGTGTGGCACTTTCAGATGGAGGTGACTCTGTGACATGGGTGTGGCACTGTGACCTGGCGGTGGCATTGTCACATTGGTTTGGTAGTGTGACATGGGAATGGCACAGTGACATGGGTGTGGCACTGTGACATGTGGACGTCACTGTGAAAGGGGGTGGCGCTGTGACATGGGAATGGTACCGTGACATGGGTGTGGCACTGTGACTTCAGTGTGACACTGTGACATGGGGTTGGATCTGTGACAGGCGAGCGTCACTATTATGTGGCGGTGTATCTGTGACATGGGGTCGGCACTGTGACATGGGGTCGGCACTGTGACATGGGGGTGGCACTGTGACATGGGGATGGCACTGTGACATGGTGGTGGCACTCTGACATGGGGACGGCAGTGTGTCACGGGGGCGGCACTGTGACATGTGGACGGTACTATCATATGGCAGCGTCACTTTGATACGGCGGTGGCACTGTGACATCGGGATGGCACAGTAACATGAGGGTGCCACCGCGACATGGAAGTGGCATTGTGACAAGGGGATGGCACTGTGTCACGGGAAGGCACTGTGCCATGGGGACGGCACTGTGACATGGCAGTGGCACTGTGACATTGTGGTTGCACTGTGACATGGGGATGGCACTGGGACATTGTGGTTTCACTGTGACATGAGGATGACACTGTGACAGAGGGGTGGCACTGTGACATGGTGGTGGCATTATGATATGGGCGTGGCACTGTGTCATGGGGATGGCACTGTGACATGGGGAGGTCAGTGTGACATGGGGAGGTCAGTGTGACATTAGGACTGCACTGTGACATGTGGGTGGCACTGTGACATGTGGATGGCACAGTGACATGGGGTGGCGCTGTTTCATAGGAACGGCACTGTGTAATGGGGACGGCACTGTGACATGGGTACTGAACTGTGACATTGTGGTGGCACTGTGACATGGGGTCTGTACTGTGTCATGGGGACGGCACTGTGTCATGGGGACAGCAGTGTGACATGAGGGTGGCACGGTGACATGTGGGCGAAATGGTGACTTTACTGTGGTATTGTGACATGGGGTGGCACTGTGACACGTTATTGCACGAGTTGCACTGTGACATGGGTGTGGCACTGTGACCTGGCGGTTGCATTGTCACATTGGGTGACATGGGGACGGCACTGTGATATGGGTGTGGCATTGTGACATTGTGGTGGCACAGTGAGATGGGTGTGGCTCTGTGACAGTGGGGTGGCACTGTGACGTGGGGACTGTACTGTGCCATGGGGGTGGCACTTTGATATGAGGACAGAACTGTGACATGGGGGCTGCATTGTGACATGTGGGTGGCACTGTGACACAGGGCCGGCACCTTGACATGGGGACAGCACTGTGACATGGGGGTGGTACTGTGACTTGGAGGTGTCACTGAGATATGGCAGTGGCACCGTGACATTCTGGTGGCACTGTGACATGGGTACAGTACTGTGACATTGGGATGGCACTGTGACATGGGGGTGGCACTGTGACATGGGGGTGGCACTGTGACATGGGGACGGCAGTGTGTCACCGGGGCAGCACTGTGACATGGCGACGGTACACTGCTATCCCCATGTCACAGTACCGCCCCCATGACACCGTGCCACCCCACTGTCACAGTGACGTCCACATGCCACACTGCCACACCCATGTCACAGTGACACATCCAGGTCACAGTAACTCCCCCATGTAACAGGGCAGTCCCCATGTCACAGCACCACACCCATGTCACACTGCCCTCCCCATGTCACAGCCACCCCATGTCACACTGCCCTCCCCATGTCACAGTGCCACCCCCATGCCAAAGTGCCATCCCAATTTCACAGTGCCACCCACATGTCACAATGCCAGCACCATGTCACAGTGCCGTCCCCATGTCATAGGGCCATCCCCATTTCACAGTGCCACCCCTGTGTCACAGTGCCGACCCGATGTCACAATGCCACGGTCATGTCACAGTGCCACCCCTGTGTCACAGTGCCACCCCCATGGCACAGTG